>NC_133367.1:21895578-21943078 GCF_049309525.1 Garra rufa | reverse complement strand
GGTGGTGAATGGAAAGGTGAGCTCTAAAATTAGCAACTCCTCAATCCAACAGTTTGGTGACTGTCCTTTGTTTGTCATGCTGCTCTCTTATACAGTTGTACTTCCTGCTTCCTGTCATGTGTCTAGTCACATGACAGGCCAACCATCCATTTATTAAAGACACATACACTTAAAATGTTAAGAGTAATAAAATGGCCTAAAAAACATGTAAAACACTTAAAACTCTATAATACATGTAAATGATTGTAATAAATAGAGCGGTAAAACACGTCTTTCTAAAAGCCAGCATATTATATAAATAGTGAAGAAAAGGCAAAAGCTTACAGCACCTGGTATTCCCAGGCGGTCTCCCATCCAAGTACTAACCAGGCCCGACGCTGCTTAGCTTCCGAGATCAGACGAGATCGGGCGCTCTCAGCGCGGTATGGCCATAAGCGAGGGCTGCTCCAAAAAGTGGGCTATTTAAAGATCAGCCTCCGTAAAACCCAGCATATTATATAAATAGTGAAGAAAAGGCAAAAGCTTACAGCACCTGGTATTCCCAGGTGGTATCCCATAAAAGTGTAACAATCGGCCTTATCAGCCGAGTTACAAGACTAAAATGGGGTCAGATTTAACTGTGAGAGATGACTAGTGGTTAAAAGAATGAGACATAAAAGAAAATTGGTTTAAATAGATTTGGTGTATTTACAAGGTTCACATATAAGACTTTAAAACAACACGATAAAACTAGGTAAACTCTGTTAAAAGAATACAGTTCATTTGCCCATACCCTAAAAACAGGTAAACTCTGTTAAAAGAATACAGTTCATTTGTCCATACCCTAAAAACAGTCCAAGAACCCCAGTGTGTTGATAAGTCCAATGTGAGTGTCCACCAGTGTATATACAATCCACAGAAAGTGTAATCCAAAGTTTGCAGGTGGTGAATGGAAAGGTGAGCTCTAAAATTAGCAACTCCTCAATCCAACAGTTTGGTGACTGTCCTTTGTTTGTCATGCTGCTCTCTTATACAGTTGTACTTCCTGCTTCCTGTCATGTGTCTAGTCACATGACAGGCCAACCATCCATTTATTAAAGACACATACACTTAAAATGTTAAGAGTAATAAAATGGCCTAAAAAACATGTAAAACACTTAAAACTCTATAATACATGTAAATGATTGTAATAAATAGAGCGGTAAAACACGTCTTTCTAAAAGCCAGCATATTATATAAATAGTGAAGAAAAGGCAAAAGCTTACAGCACCTGGTATTCCCAGGCGGTCTCCCATCCAAGTACTAACCAGGCCCGACGCTGCTTAGCTTCCGAGATCAGACGAGATCGGGCGCTCTCAGCGCGGTATGGCCATAAGCGAGGGATGCTCCAAAAAGTGGGCTATTTAAAAATCAACCTCCGTAAAACCCAGCATATTATATAAATAGTGAAGAAAAGGCAAAAGCTTACAGCACCTGGTATTCCCAGGCGGTCTCCCATCCAAGTACTAAGCAGGCCCGACGCTGCTTAGCTTCCGAGATCAGACGAGATCGGGCGCTCTCAGCGCGGTATGGCCATAAGCGAGGGCTGCTCCAAAAAGTGGGCTATTTAAAGATCAGCCTCCGTAAAAGCCAGCATATTATATAAATAGTGAAGAAAAGGCAAAAGCTTACAGCACCTGGTATTCCCAGGCGGTCTCCCGTAAAAGTGTAACAATCGGCCTTATCAGCCGAGTTACAAGACTAAAATGGGGTCAGATTTAACTGTGAGAGATGACTAGTGGTTAAAAGAATGAGACATAAAAGAAAATTGGTTTAAATAGATTTGGTATATTTACAAGGTTCACATAAAAGACTTTAAAACAACACGATAAAACTAGGTAAACTCTGTTAAAAGAATACAGTTCATTTGTCCATACCCTAAAAACAGGTAAACTCTGTTAAAAGAATACAGTTCATTTGTCCATACCCTAAAAACAGTCCAAGAACCCCAGTGTGTTGATAAGTCCAATGTGAGTGTCCACCAGTGTATATACAATCCACAGAAAGTGTAATCCAAAGTTTGCAGTTGGTGAATGGAAAGGTGAGCTCTAAAATTAGCAACTCCTCAATCCAACAGTTTGGTGACTGTCCTTTGTTTGTCATGCTGCTCTCTTATACAGTTGTACTTCCTGCTTCCTGTCATGTGTCTAGTCACATGACAGGCCAACCATCCATTTATTAAAGACACATACACTTAAAATGTTAAGAGTAATAAAATGGCCTAAAAAACATGTAAAACACTTAAAACTCTATAATACATGTAAATGATTGTAATAAATAGAGCGGTAAAACACGTCTTTCTAAAAGCCAGCATATTATATAAATAGTGAAGAAAAGGCAAAAGCTTACAGCACCTGGTATTCCCAGGCGGTCTCCCATCCAAGTACTAACCTGGCCCGACGCTGCTTAGCTTCCGAGATCAGACGAGATCGGGCGCTTTTTTTTTTTTTTTTTTTTATTATAAAATAATTTCCACATTTACAATAAGTACATAATAAATTTCACCATTAGAACATTCAGCATTCCCTCATTTACACTTTTTCAGAAATTAAACATCAAAGCATTCAATGCTGTAACAGAGATAAATGTGCTTCCATCAACAAAAGTCTTACAAAATTCAGCATCCATATAAGTCTTAATCATCTTCATATGTTGTTTTATTAAGACCTTGAAAATAGACCAAACATTTTCTTTTCTTTTGTCAAAATAAGCTATATTTCTCCTTAATCGTACTGCATACCTTGCATGGCTTAACATCATATTTAAGAGAAGCACATTTCCTTTTACATTCCTTTCTTTCACCATGCCAAACAAAAATAACTTACTCCACTCTTCATCCACAAAATTTATATCCTCCCAATTCTTCCTTACGCAAAGCTTTAATAATTCATGATATTCTTTCAGGCCTTTACATTGTATATATAAATGCATTAAGGTCTCAACTTCCCTATCACATACATCACATTCTCTCGCAATATTTTTGTCAATCTGATGCAAAACCTCTTTTGTATATACTCTATTATGTCGCAATATAAAATCATTCTGTTGACATTCTATTGAGTTATATCTAATATTTAGGTTCTTCCACAACATTACCGGCTTTATCCCTGAGTATATATTTCTCCAATAAATTTCTGCGGCAGGTTTTTTAATTTCTTTTTTCAAGATAATCCAATAAAACTCTTTCAACAAAACCTTTGACAGTTCTACCTTACAATCACCCCGTTCAATATACATTTCGGGAAACTTGTACTCATTTGTTTTCACCTCTTGTTTGTCTATCAAGGTAATCCAGTCCTTAGGAATACAACTCTTAATTTTCTCAAAAACATTAATCACAGTACTTTTCCTCATATTTTCATTCTCTTCCATTACCATGTCCAGGATTGCCTGGGGGGGCAGAAAACCTGGAATTACTTCATAAACATAATCCTTTATCAGATATAGACCAACTTTCATAAAACCTTTATTTTCCAGCATGTGTCCCTTATCTGTTATTTTAGGATTCAAAAACACGGGTTGATTTAGTACTAATTCAGGCATATTACACCTATAATGCACTTGTGGCAAAAATTTAACCCAAGCTTGGAATACTTCTTTATAGAACTGAGGTACATCTTTTATCATAGACTCTTTTAAACACATGAACAGATTACTTTGACTACAAGACCCAAATTTCGCCAAACAATCCCTCATACAATATTTCCATCCATAAGTTTCTTTGCTATATATATATTTCTTAACAATTTTAAGCCTTAATGCCTTCCTCCTCGTGTCCAAGTCCAACAATTTTAAGCCCCCATCCTTGTTATCTGCCATTAATACCTTTTTTGAGATCCTCACGTTTTTCCCACCCCACAAGAAATCTACTACAATAGAGTTTGCCTCTCTCAAGACCCACTCTGGCATGTCTAACACACTCAATGTATGAACGAATCTTGACATTAACAACATATTGATAACAGTCACTTTCCCTTTTAGTGTGAGGCTTCTTAATTTCCAATAGTTCACAGTTTGCTTTATTTTCTGTAGGATTATCGACCAAGATACATCCCTAGCCTTACTTTCTTCCAAACCTATATTTACCCCCAAAACTCTAATATAATCATCCACAATTTTAAAAGGGGTACCACAGTCAAATATTTTATTTTCCCCAAAGAACATAATTTCCGACTTCTCTACATTTATTTTTGCCCCTGCAGCACCACCATATGTATTCATGTGCTCCATTATCCTCTTTATGTCATCCATGTCCCTCACAGTGAACGTAGTGTCATCCGCATACTGATGAATTAAACTGACCCCATCACCTGCAAAATTAATTGGCTTCAGCTCTTTATCCGCTTTTATTAGAGTTGCGAGTGGTTCAACTGTAATACAGTATAGCAAAGCAGACAAAGGGCAACCCTGCCTTATGGACCTCTCAATTATAAAATCATCAGTTAAGACACCATTACACTTTACCACACTATGTGCACTATTATACAGCAACCTTATCCATGTTCTAAATCTACCACCAAAACCAAACGTTTCCAAAGTTTTCTCCAAAAATTGGTGCTCCACCCTATCAAAAGCTTTATTTAAATCTAAACTTAACAGAATGCCTCCTTCTTTCTTCATATAAAATACCACATCTCTAATTGTACTTATAATATCAGCAATATCTCTTCCAGGTATACTGTAAGCCTGCGTTGGGGCAACAATACTCCCTATCACTTTTTTTAGCCTATTGGCTAGAATTTTTGCCAATACCTTATAATCAGTATTTAAGAGGCTAATTGGTCTATAGTTTTCTAATTTTAATCTACTCCCCTTGTTTTTGAATAAAATACTTAGCACCCCCGCCACCATTGTCTTAGGCACATCCTGCTTTTCTTCCATATACTGATATAGCTCTAATAATATTGGTGCCAGAGCATCCCTAAAAGCTCTATAAAAATCTCCAGTTAGGCCATCTGATCCTGGGCTTTTATTAGTACTCAGACTAGAGATTGCCTCATTAATTTCCTGCAAAGAGATATCATTATCACAAAAAATCCTGTCAGTTTTTGATAATCTAGCACTAACTGTACTCAGTACTTTTCCCATACTTCCTAGATTTACGCCTTCTTTCCTAAATAGTGTCTTATAAAAGGATTCAACAGTGTCTAATATCCCTACCAAATCACTCACTTTTTTCCCTTTTTCATCTTCTAATTCAGTGATACAGTTTCTACCCTGCTTTTGCTTCTCCATGCTTAAGAAGAAGGATGTACACTTCTCCCCCTCTAAAGCATGTTTTACCCTGCTTCTTATAATAGCTCCCTTACATCTTTTTACTTCATATTTCTTTAAATCTGCTTTAATTTTTAAATAATTTTTCAAATCACAATTTGGATCACCATTTATTTCCTCCAGTTCTACAGAAAGTCTCTTTTGCAAGTCCTTGTAATCCCTCCTCTCTCTACTATTCTTTTCCTTTGCATACTTAATACTCAAAATCTTAATTTTCTGTTTTAAATTCTCCCATCTTACACATGCATTTTCAGAGTCTAAACTTTTCCTCCATCCAGACTTTATACAGTCCAAGATCTTTATCCTATAATTTACATCATTTAATAAGCTTGCATTCAAACACCAGACACCCCCACCTTTATGTTGCATTGTTTTACCCACTTGAAATTCCAGAACAGCATGATCACTGAATGTTGTAAACTTATAAGCTATATTTTTAATATACTGGACTATGTTCTGCCTTACCAGACAAAGATCAATTCTGCTTTGCTTTAGACTATTGAGCACAACTTGTCTCCGAGAGTATTCTCTTTTATCAGGGTTTTCCAGTCTCCAAAGATCTACCAGGTTTACACCATTCATTAAGCTTATTAATTCATCCCTTGACGAGTCTCTTTTATAGCTCATATTATTTGCAACATCTATTCTACTGGACCAAACGTTAAAATCACCTACACAGATACAGTTATCTGTGCATAGTGTTCTTAGTTTCTTGAATAAATCCCTCCTATCTTTTTCATTATTTGGTGCATAGACATTAATCAACTTGAAGACACAATTTTGGAACTCAAAATCTATAATTAGAACTCTTCCTTCATTATCAGCATAAACCTGCTTAACATTTTGTACTGCATTGTTTTTAAACAAGCAAGCCACTCCACGAGCCTTACTACTGCCATGACTCACAAAAACATGATGATGCCATTTCCTTCTCACCTCTCTCATTTTATTACTATCCCAATTTGTTTCTTGAAAACAGTAAATATCTGCTTTTACCGCTATTAATATCTTTTCAAATTTGCACATGTTACCAAGACCATTAGCATTTAGGGATGCAATTTTAATCATAGCAGCAGCAGGTGTGAAGTTAAAATAAAAAAAAATAAACCTTATTTCTTTTTCTTTATGTTTCCTTTCTCTCCCTTGTCATTCAGCATTCTTTTCTTCCTAACAAGTAGCTGCAGACTTTCGCATGCCACATCATCATACAAATCATAATCATCATCCTCATTTTCATCATCATCATCATCATCATCATCAACAACATCATCGGCATCATCATGATTATCGTCATCATTATCAACAACAATCTTTACAGTTCCTTCACATTTGAGAGCAGTCTTAGCTGACGCTAAAGATTGCGGGTTCTCATTGACTGTGGTTGTTTTACCCACATGTCTGTCCTTTTCTTTATTGTCCACGAGACCCTGGGCTAGTCCTGATCCAGCTCTCTGGAGGGAGGGAGTACCCACCTCAGCTTGGTTCATGTGATCCATCTGTCCTGAATGCAGTTGCTGACTTTCTATATCATCAAATGTATTCCCCATTGCGTCTTCTTGCATGGGCGTATTCTCCTCCTCATTTACCTCACTGGACAAGTCTGTTCCCCCCATCACGTCACCATAACGTACATCACTCAGTTCATTGCATTCTCTAGCATAATGTCCCTGTTTATCACACTTGTGACAAGTAAACTCAGGGCAGTCTCTCAATACATGACCAGGCTGAATACAGATGCGACACACTTTCACTTGTCTGTTATGAATCACTCTAAAGTACTCCGCACCCTCCAATGTTTCAAACTTGGTTGAATATGGTAATGACTGAACAGTATCAGTGAACTTAACTTTACAGAAACGAGTCCCATCTGCGATCTCTGTTCCTGGCCATTTCCTCCTCTTGATTGGCGAAGTTGCTTTAACACCCCATCCATTTAGTTTCTCTAGAATTTCCTCATCCGTAATATATACTGGAAGGTTCATGAATGAAACAACAAGCTCATCATTGCTCAGGTCTCTAGCCATGATTTGACAGTTTTTAATTTTAAATCCATCAATCAGTCTTTCTTTTCCTTTTCTATGGTTCATTGTAATCTCATACCTTTTATCTCCTTTGAAACGACATCCATTCACAGCTCCACAGACCTCATTAATTCCTCTGAGTAACTCCATCATCGTTATTTTCTCATCCCCAACAATTTCGACACACACCGTTAAGTTCTTGTCAAACTTCTTATCCTCCATCACGATACGATTCCCACTGTCCTTTTTAGATGTCAGCTCAGGTCGTCGCACTCGATTGTCTCCTTCCATGTGCTCCATTCAATTAACAAACAAAACCTCCAGGAACAAAAGAAAAACTCCTCCCACAAACAGTACTTGCTGAAGGAGTAGAAAAGAATGAGAAAAAGTACTTATTTCAATTCAACACTGAAGAAAGCAGCTCAAATTTCCACACTCTCCTAGCACACGCTCAGCGCAGTATGGCCATAAGCGAGGGCTGCTCCAAAAAGTGGGCTATTTAAAGATCAGCCTCCGTAAAAGCCAGCATATTGTATACATAGTGAAGAAAAGGCAAAAGCTTACAGCACCTGGTATTCCCAGGCGGTCTCCCATCCAAGTACTAACCAGGCCCGACGCTGCTTAGCTTCCGAGATCAGACGAGATCGGGCGCTCTCAGCGCGGTATGGCCATAAGCGAGGGCTGCTCCAAAAAGTGGGCTATTTAAAGATCAGCCTCCGTAAAAGCCAGCATATTGTATACATAGTGAAGAAAAGGCAAAAGCTTACAGCACCTGGTATTCCCAGGCGGTCTCCCATCCAAGTACTAACCAGGCCCGACGCTGCTTAGCTTCCGAGATCAGACGAGATCGGGCGCTCTCAGCGCGGTATGGCCATAAGCGAGGGCTGCTCCAAAAAGTGGGCTATTTAAAGATCAGCCTCCGTAAAAGCCAGCATATTATATAAATAGTGAAGAAAAGGCAAAAGCTTACAGCACCTGGTATTCCCAGGCGGTCTCCCATAAAAGTGTAACAATCGGCCTTATCAGCCGAGTTACAAGACTAAAATGGGGTCAGATTTAACTGTGAGAGATGACTAGTGGTTAAAAGAATGAGACATAAAAGAAAATTGGTTTAAATAGATTTGGTGTATTTACAAGGTTCACATAAAAGACTTTAAAACAACACGATAAAACTAGGTAAACTCTGTTAAAAGAATACAGTTCATTTGTCCATACCCTAAAAACAGGTAAACTCTGTTAAAAGAATACAGTTCATTTGTCCATACCCTAAAAACAGTCCAAGAACCCCAGTGTGTTGATAAGTCCAATGTGAGTGTCCACCAGTGTATATACAATCCACAGAAAGTGTAATCCAAAGTTTGCAGGTGGTGAATGGAAAGGTGAGCTCTAAAATTAGCAACTCCTCAATCCAACAGTTTGGTGACTGTCCTTTGTTTGTCATGCTGCTCTCTTATACAGTTGAAGAGTTTGGTTGCAAAACGCGATAAACGCCATTTTTTGACATTTGGATTTTATTATTGGAAATCACTGTTCAGATGTACCTTAATCTATGTGTGAATTGCTGCCATTAATAAAATTTAAGAATGTACATTTTAGGCCTACTACAAAATTTATTTTTTTCACAAAACGCGATATCCGCCAGACCAGTTTCTTTACAAAGTGCGATATGACCGTACGTGCGCGAGCTCAGCATCCCCTGGGAAGAAAGTCACCGCCGGTGAAGTGCTCCGAGTTTGCTTATAGATTTAACGATAATATCAACACAAAAAACATGTATTTTTAAAAAGAGGATTCAATAGGCTAACTAAAAAACGTTTACCATTTAATTGTTAATACTGTGGGCGAGCTGTCAGTCACGTAGGTTAAACAGCTGTCTGTCAGTCAGAGAATCAAAGCTTCAGAGTCAAGCTAATGTCATGGATTTCGATGACGGATTGGAGCCGGTCATTCCAGCTGCTGTTGGGAGAAAGAGGAAGGCATCTAAAGAAAATCATCAAAGGGAGAAGACCAAACGGGCAAGGCATTCAGGGGAGGGAAAACATCCGAAAATGTATTGTGGTCATCGCGCGAGTAATGCTGGTCTGTGTCATTCCGACAAACTGTCATGTGAAGATGTAGCCTTCAACTTCACAAAAATGTATAAAAACGCTACAAAAGTGGACCGGGATAAAATACTCCTCCATCTCTCAATAATAAACGAATGCAGCAGGGAACGAGTCTCCGCTGATTTCAAGAAGGCCAGGGAGGTCCTGCGCTCCTCCCCATCACATGATGTCTGCAAGGCTACATTTCTAAGTTTATTTTTTAGATAATTAATTTTAATTATTATTATTATTATTATTATTATTATTATTATTATTATTATTATTATTATTATTATTATTACAGTGAAATAATACATTAAATATGACGGGGCGAGGCGAGCTTGTGTTGCGGACTCGGTGCAACAGAGACGAGAACTGTGACACCGCGTCTCCGCCCGCTCTGATCTTACAGGTTTCGTTTTCGAAAATACACACACACACACACACACACACACACACACACACACAAATGGTTCACTAGCTTTTCTTAATGGTATTACAGTAGTAGAATATAGCCTAAGGTGGATATATAGCGTTTTGCAAAAAAAAAAAAAAAAAAAAAAAGTCATGTTATGTTGTTCTGGCCAAAACTAACTCAGAATCTTATTATTATTAATCAATTTTTGTATATACTATTCCATATATTATATATTTATGATGTTTTTTTTTGTTGTTTTTTGTTTTTTCTACCAATTTAAGATGTTTGACAATGATAAGATAAGTATGTTGCATTTTGGCATGGTTTTTTGACTTATTTATGAACTATTTATCTACATACAATTAAATAAAAAATATCCTGGATTTGAAGAATATTGTGTCTCTGGCCTTCACTGAGCTCAAGTAATAGTTTTATGTACAAAAATTGTAAATTAACTTGACTGTTGATGTCTTAAATAATAATGTCAAATAACCAACATTTCTCAAAATGGATATATCTCGTTTTGCAACGAAACTCTTCAGTTGTACTTCCTGCTTCCTGTCTTGTGTCTAGTCACATGACAGGCCAACCATCCATTTATTAAAGACACATACACTTAAAATGTTAAGAGTAATAAAATGGCCTGAAAAACATGTAAAACACTTAAAACTCTATAATACATGTAAATGATTGTAATAAATAGAGCGGTAAAACACGTCTTTCTAAAAGCCAGCATATTATATAAATAGTGAAGAAAAGGCAAAAGCTTACAGCACCTGGTATTCCCAGGCGGTCTCCCATCCAAGTACTAACCAGGCCCGACGCTGCTTAGCTTCCGAGATCAGACGAGATCGGGCGCTCTCAGCGCGGTATGGCCATAAGCGAGGGATGCTCCAAAAAGTGGGCTATTTAAAAATCAACCTCCGTAAAACCCAGCATATTATATAAATAGTGAAGAAAAGGCAAAAGCTTACAGCACCTGGTATTCCCAGGCGGTCTCCCATCCAAGTACTAAGCAGGCCCGACGCTGCTTAGCTTCCGAGATCAGACGAGATCGGGCGCTCTCAGCGCGGTATGGCCATAAGCGAGGGCTGCTCCAAAAAGTGGGCTATTTAAAGATCAGCCTCCGTAAAAGCCAGCATATTATATAAATAGTGAAGAAAAGGCAAAAGCTTACAGCACCTGGTATTCCCAGGCGGTCTCCCATAAAAGTGTAACAATCGGCCTTATCAGCCGAGTTACAAGACTAAAATGGGGTCAGATTTAACTGTGAGAGATGACTAGTGGTTAAAAGAATGAGACATAAAAGCAAATTGGTTTAAATAGATTTGGTGTATTTACAAGGTTCACATAAAAGACTTTAAAACAACACGATAAAACTAGGTAAACTCTGTTAAAAGAATACAGTTCATTTGTCCATACCCTAAAAACAGGTAAACTCTGTTAAAAGAATACAGTTCATTTGTCCATACCCTAAAAACAGTCCAAGAACCCCAGTGTGTTGATAAGTCCAATGTGAGTGTCCACCAGTGTATATACAATCCACAGAAAGTGTAATCCAAAGTTTGCAGGTGGTGAATGGAAAGGTGAGCTCTAAAATTAGCAACTCCTCAATCCAACAGTTTGGTGACTGTCCTTTGTTTGTCATGCTGCTCTCTTATACAGTTGTACTTCCTGCTTCCTGTCATGTGTCTAGTCACATGACAGGCCAACCATCCATTTATTAAAGACACATACACTTAAAATGTTAAGAGTAATAAAATGGCCTAAAAAACATGTAAAACACTTAAAACTCTATAATACATGTAAATGATTGTAATAAATAGAGCGGTAAAACACGTCTTTCTAAAAGCCAGCATATTATATAAATAGTGAAGAAAAGGCAAAAGCTTACAGCACCTGATATTCCCAGGCGGTCTCCCATCCAAGTACTAACCAGGCCCGACGCTGCTTAGCTTCCGAGATCAGACGAGATCGGGCGCTCTCAGCGCGGTATGGCCATAAGCGAGGGCTGCTCCAAAAAGTGGGCTATTTAAAGATCAGCCTCCGTAAAAGCCAGCATATTGTATAAATGGTGAAGAAAAGGCAAAAGCTTACAGCACCTGGTATTCCCAGGCGGTCTCCCATCCAAGTACTAACCAGGCCCGACGCTGCTTAGCTTCCGAGATCAGACGAGATCGGGCGCTCTCAGCGCGATATGGCCATAAGCGAGGGCTGCTCCAAAAAGTGGGCTATTTAAAGATCAGCCTCCGTAAAAGCCAGCATATTATATAAATAGTGAAGAAAAGGCAAAAGCTTACAGCACCTGGTATTCCCAGGCGGTCTCCCGTAAAAGTGTAACAATCGGCCTTATCAGCCGAGTTACAAGACTAAAATGGGGTCAGATTTAACTGTGAGAGATGACTAGTGGTTAAAAGAATGAGACATAAAAGAAAATTGGTTTAAATAGATTTGGTGTATTTACAAGGTTCACATAAAAGACTTTAAAACAACACGATAAAACTAGGTAAACTCTGTTAAAAGAATACAGTTCATTTGTCCATACCCTAAAAACAGGTAAACTCTGTTAAAAGAATACAGTTCATTTGTCCATACCCTAAAAACAGTCCAAGAACCCCAGTGTGTTGATAAGTCCAATGTGAGTGTCCACCA
This sequence comes from Garra rufa, assembly GCF_049309525.1. Taxonomy (NCBI): domain Eukaryota; kingdom Metazoa; phylum Chordata; class Actinopteri; order Cypriniformes; family Cyprinidae; genus Garra; species Garra rufa. Next base: position 21,930,611 of record NC_133367.1, on the reverse strand, counting down.
GTGTATATACAATCCACAGAAAGTGTAATCCAAAGTTTGCAGGTGGTGAATGGAAAGGTGAGCTCTAAAATTAGCAACTCCTCAATCCAACAGTTTGGTGACTGTCCTTTGTTTGTCATGCTGCTCTCTTATACAGTTGTACTTCCTGCTTCCTGTCATGTGTCTAGTCACATGACAGGCCAACCATCCATTTATTAAAGACACATACACTTAAAATGTTAAGAGTAATAAAATGGCCTAAAAAACATGTAAAACACTTAAAACTCTATAATACATGTAAATGATTGTAATAAATAGAGCGGTAAAACACGTCTTTCTAAAAGCCAGCATATTATATAAATAGTGAAGAAAAGGCAAAAGCTTACAGCACCTGGTATTCCCAGGCGGTCTCCTATCCAAGTACTAACCAGGCCCGACGCTGTTTAGCTTCCGAGATCAGACGAGATCGGGCGCTCTCAGCGCGGTATGGCCATAAGCGAGGGCAGCTCCAAAAAGTGGGCTATTTAAAGATCAGCCTCCGTAAAAGCCAGCATATTATATAAATAGTGAAGAAAAGGCAAAAGCTTACAGCACCTGGTATTCCCAGGCGGTCTCCCATAAAAGTGTATCAATCGGCCTTATCAGCCGAGTTACAAGACTAAAATGGGGTCAGATTTAACTGTGAGAGATGACTAGTGGTTAAAAGAATGAGACATAAAAGAAAATTGGTTTAAATAGATTTGGTGTATTTACAAGGTTCACATAAAAGACTTTAAAACAACACGATAAAACTAGGTAAACTCTGTTAAAAGAATACAGTTCATTTGTCCATACCCTAAAAACAGGTAAACTCTGTTAAAAGAATACAGTTCATTTGTCCATACCCTAAAAACAGTCCAAGAACCCCAGTGTGTTGATAAGTCCAATGTGACTGTCCACCAGTGTATATACAATCCACAGAAAGTGTAATCCAAAGTTTGCAGGTGGTGAATGGAAAGGTGAGCTCTAAAATTAGCAACTCCTCAATCCAACAGTTTGGTGACTGTCCTTTGTTTGTCATGCTGCTCTCTTATACAGTTGTACTTCCTGCTTCCTGTCATGTGTCTAGTCACATGACAGGCCAACCATCCATTTATTAAAGACACATACACTTAAAATGTTAAGAGTAATAAAATGGCCTGAAAAACATGTAAAACACTTAAAACTCTATAATACATGTAAATGATTGTAATAAATAGAGCGGTAAAACACGTCTTTCTAAAAGCCAGCATATTATATAAATAGTGAAGAAAAGGCAAAAGCTTACAGCACCTGGTATTCCCAGGCGGTCTCCCATCCAAGTACTAACCAGGCCCGACGCTGCTTAGCTTCCGAGATCAGACGAGATCGGGCGCTCTCAGCGCGGTATGGCCATAAGCGAGGGATGCTCCAAAAAGTGGGCTATTTAAAAATCAACCTCCGTAAAACCCAGCATATTATATAAATAGTGAAGAAAAGGCAAAAGCTTACAGCACCTGGTATTCCCAGGCGGTCTCCCATCCAAGTACTAAGCAAGCCCGACGCTGCTTAGCTTCCGAGATCAGACGAGATCGGGCGCTCTCAGCGCGGTATGGCCATAAGCGAGGGCTGCTCCAAAAAGTGGGCTATTTAAAGATCAGCCTCCGTAAAAGCCAGCATATTATATAAATAGTGAAGAAAAGGCAAAAGCTTACAGCACCTGGTATTCCCAGGCGGTCTCCCATCCAAGTACTAAGCAGGCCCGACGCTGCTTAGCTTCCGAGATCAGACGAGATCGGGCGCTCTCAGCGCGGTATGGCCATAAGCGAGGGCTGCTCCAAAAAGTGGGCTATTTAAAGATCAGCCTCCGTAAAAGCCAGCATATTATATAAATAGTGAAGAAAAGGCAAAAGCTTACAGCACCTGGTATTCCCAGGCGGTCTCCCGTAAAAGTGTAACAATCGGCCTTATCAGCCGAGTTACAAGACTAAAATGGGGTCAGATTTAACTGTGAGAGATGACTAGTGGTTAAAAGAATGAGACATAAAAGAAAATTGGTTTAAATAGATTTGGTATATTTACAAGGTTCACATAAAAGACTTTAAAACAACACGATAAAACTAGGTAAACTCTGTTAAAAGAATACAGTTCATTTGTCCATACCCTAAAAACAGGTAAACTCTGTTAAAAGAATACAGTTCATTTGTCCATACCCTAAAAACAGTCCAAGAACCCCAGTGTGTTGATAAGTCCAATGTGAGTGTCCACCAGTGTATATACAATCCACAGAAAGTGTAATCCAAAGTTTGCAGTTGGTGAATGGAAAGGTGAGCTCTAAAATTAGCAACTCCTCAATCCAACAGTTTGGTGACTGTCCTTTGTTTGTCATGCTGCTCTCTTATACAGTTGTACTTCCTGCTTCCTGTCATGTGTCTAGTCACATGACAGGCCAACCATCCATTTATTAAAGACACATACACTTAAAATGTTAAGAGTAATAAAATGGCCTAAAAAACATGTAAAACACTTAAAACTCTATAATACATGTAAATGATTGTAATAAATAGAGCGGTAAAACACGTCTTTCTAAAAGCCAGCATATTATATAAATAGTGAAGAAAAGGCAAAAGCTTACAGCACCTGGTATTCCCAGGCGGTCTCCCATCCAAGTACTAACCTGGCCCGACGCTGCTTAGCTTCCGAGATCAGACGAGATCGGGCGCTTTTTTTTTTTTTTTTTTTTATTATAAAATAATTTCCACATTTACAATAAGTACATAATAAATTTCACCATTAGAACATTCAGCATTCCCTCATTTACACTTTTTCAGAAATTAAACATCAAAGCATTCAATGCTGTAACAGAGATAAATGTGCTTCCATCAACAAAAGTCTTACAAAATTCAGCATCCATATAAGTCTTAATCATCTTCATATGTTGTTTTATTAAGACCTTGAAAATAGACCAAACATTTTCTTTTCTTTTGTCAAAATAAGCTATATTTCTCCTTAATCGTACTGCATACCTTGCATGGCTTAACATCATATTTAAGAGAAGCACATTTCCTTTTACATTCCTTTCTTTCACCATGCCAAACAAAAATAACTTACTCCACTCTTCATCCACAAAATTTATATCCTCCCAATTCTTCCTTACGCAAAGCTTTAATAATTCATGATATTCTTTCAGGCCTTTACATTGTATATATAAATGCATTAAGGTCTCAACTTCCCTATCACATACATCACATTCTCTCGCAATATTTTTGTCAATCTGATGCAAAACCTCTTTTGTATATACTCTATTATGTCGCAATATAAAATCATTCTGTTGACATTCTATTGAGTTATATCTAATATTTAGGTTCTTCCACAACATTACCGGCTTTATCCCTGAGTATATATTTCTCCAATAAATTTCTGCGGCAGGTTTTTTAATTTCTTTTTTCAAGATAATCCAATAAAACTCTTTCAACAAAACCTTTGACAGTTCTACCTTACAATCACCCCGTTCAATATACATTTCGGGAAACTTGTACTCATTTGTTTTCACCTCTTGTTTGTCTATCAAGGTAATCCAGTCCTTAGGAATACAACTCTTAATTTTCTCAAAAACATTAATCACAGTACTTTTCCTCATATTTTCATTCTCTTCCATTACCATGTCCAGGATTGCCTGGGGGGGCAGAAAACCTGGAATTACTTCATAAACATAATCCTTTATCAGGTATAGACCAACTTTCATAAAACCTTTATTTTCCAGCATGTGTCCCTTATCTGTTATTTTAGGATTCAAAAACACGGGTTGATTTAGTACTAATTCAGGCATATTACACCTATAATGCACTTGTGGCAAAAATTTAACCCAAGCTTGGAATACTTCTTTATAGAACTGAGGTACATCTTTTATCATAGACTCTTTTAAACACATGAACAGATTACTTTGACTACAAGACCCAAATTTCGCCAAACAATCCCTCATACAATATTTCCATCCATAAGTTTCTTTGCTATATATATATTTCTTAACAATTTTAAGCCTTAATGCCTTCCTCCTCGTGTCCAAGTCCAACAATTTTAAGCCCCCATCCTTGTTATCTGCCATTAATACCTTTTTTGAGATCCTCACGTTTTTCCCACCCCACAAGAAATCTACTACAATAGAGTTTGCCTCTCTCAAGACCCACTCTGGCATGTCTAACACACTCAATGTATGAACGAATCTTGACATTAACAACATATTGATAACAGTCACTTTCCCTTTTAGTGTGAGGCTTCTTAATTTCCAATAGTTCACAGTTTGCTTTATTTTCTGTAGGATTATCGACCAAGATACATCCCTAGCCTTACTTTCTTCCAAACCTATATTTACCCCTAAAACTCTAATATAATCATCCACAATTTTAAAAGGGGTACCACAGTCAAATATTTTATTTTCCCCAAAGAACATAATTTCCGACTTCTCTACATTTATTTTTGCCCCTGCAGCACCACCATATGTATTCATGTGCTCCATTATCCTCTTTATGTCATCCATGTCCCTCACAGTGAACGTAGTGTCATCCGCATACTGATGAATTAAACTGACCCCATCACCTGCAAAATTAATTGGCTTCAGCTCTTTATCCGCTTTTATTAGAGTTGCGAGTGGTTCAACTGTAATACAGTATAGCAAAGCAGACAAAGGGCAACCCTGCCTTATGGACCTCTCAATTATAAAATCATCAGTTAAGACACCATTACACTTTACCACACTATGTGCACTATTATACAGCAACCTTATCCATGTTCTAAATCTACCACCAAAACCAAACGTTTCCAAAGTTTTCTCCAAAAATTGGTGCTCCACCCTATCAAAAGCTTTATTTAAATCTAAACTTAACAGAATGCCTCCTTCTTTCTTCATATAAAATACCACATCTCTAATTGTACTTATAATATCAGCAATATCTCTTCCAGGTATACTGTAAGCCTGCGTTGGGGCAACAATACTCCCTATCACTTTTTTTAGCCTATTGGCTAGAATTTTTGCCAATACCTTATAATCAGTATTTAAGAGGCTAATTGGTCTATAGTTTTCTAATTTTAATCTACTCCCCTTGTTTTTGAATAAAATACTTAGCACCCCCGCCACCATTGTCTTAGGCACATCCTGCTTTTCTTCCATATACTGATATAGCTCTAATAATATTGGTGCCAGAGCATCCCTAAAAGCTCTATAAAAATCTCCAGTTAGGCCATCTGATCCTGGGCTTTTATTAGTACTCAGACTAGAGATTGCCTCATTAATTTCCTGCAAAGAGATATCATTATCACAAAAAATCCTGTCAGTTTTTGATAATCTAGCACTAACTGTACTCAGTACTTTTCCCATACTTCCTAGATTTACGCCTTCTTTCCTAAATAGTGTCTTATAAAAGGATTCAACAGTGTCTAATATCCCTACCAAATCACTCACTTTTTTCCCTTTTTCATCTTCTAATTCAGTGATACAGTTTCTACCCTGCTTTTGCTTCTCCATGCTTAAGAAGAAGGATGTACACTTCTCCCCCTCTAAAGCATGTTTTACCCTGCTTCTTATAATAGCTCCCTTACATCTTTTTACTTCATATTTCTTTAAATCTGCTTTAATTTTTAAATAATTTTTCAAATCACAATTTGGATCACCATTTATTTCCTCCAGTTCTACAGAAAGTCTCTTTTGCAAGTCCTTGTAATCCCTCCTCTCTCTACTATTCTTTTCCTTTGCATACTTAATACTCAAAATCTTAATTTTCTGTTTTAAATTCTCCCATCTTACACATGCATTTTCAGAGTCTAAACTTTTCCTCCATCCAGACTTTATACAGTCCAAGATCTTTATCCTATAATTTACATCATTTAATAAGCTTGCATTCAAACACCAGACACCCCCACCTTTATGTTGCATTGTTTTACCCACTTGAAATTCCAGAACAGCATGATCACTGAATGTTGTAAACTTATAAGCTATATTTTTAATATACTGGACTATGTTCTGCCTTACCAGACAAAGATCAATTCTGCTTTGCTTTAGACTATTGAGCACAACTTGTCTCCGAGAGTATTCTCTTTTATCAGGGTTTTCCAGTCTCCAAAGATCTACCAGGTTTACACCATTCATTAAGCTTATTAATTCATCCCTTGACGAGTCTCTTTTATAGCTCATATTATTTGCAACATCTATTCTACTGGACCAAACGTTAAAATCACCTACACAGATACAGTTATCTGTGCATAGTGTTCTTAGTTTCTTGAATAAATCCCTCCTATCTTTTTCATTATTTGGTGCATAGACATTAATCAACTTGAAGACACAATTTTGGAACTCAAAATCTATAATTAGAACTCTTCCTTCATTATCAGCATAAACCTGCTTAACATTTTGTACTGCATTGTTTTTAAACAAGCAAGCCACTCCACGAGCCTTACTACTGCCATGACTCACAAAAACATGATGATGCCATTTCCTTCTCACCTCTCTCATTTTATTACTATCCCAATTTGTTTCTTGAAAACAGTAAATATCTGCTTTTACCGCTATTAATATCTTTTCAAATTTGCACATGTTACCAAGACCATTAGCATTTAGGGATGCAATTTTAATCATAGCAGCAGCAGGTGTGAAGTTAAAATAAAAAAAAATAAACCTTATTTCTTTTTCTTTATGTTTCCTTTCTCTCCCTTGTCATTCAGCATTCTTTTCTTCCTAACAAGTAGCTGCAGACTTTCGCATGCCACATCATCATACAAATCATAATCATCATCCTCATTTTCATCATCATCATCATCATCATCATCAACAACATCATCGGCATCATCATGATTATCGTCATCATTATCAACAACAATCTTTACAGTTCCTTCACATTTGAGAGCAGTCTTAGCTGACGCTAAAGATTGCGGGTTCTCATTGACTGTGGTTGTTTTACCCACATGTCTGTCCTTTTCTTTATTGTCCACGAGACCCTGGGCTAGTCCTGATCCAGCTCTCTGGAGGGAGGGAGTACCCACCTCAGCTTGGTTCATGTGATCCATCTGTCCTGAATGCAGTTGCTGACTTTCTATATCATCAAATGTATTCCCCATTGCGTCTTCTTGCATGGGCGTATTCTCCTCCTCATTTACCTCACTGGACAAGTCTGTTCCCCCCATCACGTCACCATAACGTACATCACTCAGTTCATTGCATTCTCTAGCATAATGTCCCTGTTTATCACACTTGTGACAAGTAAACTCAGGGCAGTCTCTCAATACATGACCAGGCTGAATACAGATGCGACACACTTTCACTTGTCTGTTATGAATCACTCTAAAGTACTCCGCACCCTCCAATGTTTCAAACTTGGTTGAATATGGTAATGACTGAACAGTATCAGTGAACTTAACTTTACAGAAACGAGTCCCATCTGCGATCTCTGTTCCTGGCCATTTCCTCCTCTTGATTGGCGAAGTTGCTTTAACACCCCATCCATTTAGTTTCTCTAGAATTTCCTCATCCGTAATATATACTGGAAGGTTCATGAATGAAACAACAAGCTCATCATTGCTCAGGTCTCTAGCCATGATTTGACAGTTTTTAATTTTAAATCCATCAATCAGTCTTTCTTTTCCTTTTCTATGGTTCATTGTAATCTCATACCTTTTATCTCCTTTGAAACGACATCCATTCACAGCTCCACAGACCTCATTAATTCCTCTGAGTAACTCCATCATCGTTATTTTCTCATCCCCAACAATTTCGACACACACCGTTAAGTTCTTGTCAAACTTCTTATCCTCCATCACGATACGATTCCCACTGTCCTTTTTAGATGTCAGCTCAGGTCGTCGCACTCGATTGTCTCCTTCCATGTGCTCCATTCAATTAACAAACAAAACCTCCAGGAACAAAAGAAAAACTCCTCCCACAAACAGTACTTGCTGAAGGAGTAGAAAAGAATGAGAAAAAGTACTTATTTCAATTCAACACTGAAGAAAGCAGCTCAAATTTCCACACTCTCCTAGCACACGCTCAGCGCAGTATGGCCATAAGCGAGGGCTGCTCCAAAAAGTGGGCTATTTAAAGATCAGCCTCCGTAAAAGCCAGCATATTGTATACATAGTGAAGAAAAGGCAAAAGCTTACAGCACCTGGTATTCCCAGGCGGTCTCCCATCCAAGTACTAACCAGGCCCGACGCTGCTTAGCTTCCGAGATCAGACGAGATCGGGCGCTCTCAGCGCGGTATGGCCATAAGCGAGGGCTGCTCCAAAAAGTGGGCTATTTAAAGATCAGCCTCCGTAAAAGCCAGCATATTGTATACATAGTGAAGAAAAGGCAAAAGCTTACAGCACCTGGTATTCCCAGGCGGTCTCCCATCCAAGTACTAACCAGGCCCGACGCTGCTTAGCTTCCGAGATCAGACGAGATCGGGCGCTCTCAGCGCGGTATGGCCATAAGCGAGGGCTGCTCCAAAAAGTGGGCTATTTAAAGATCAGCCTCCGTAAAAGCCAGCATATTATATAAATAGTGAAGAAAAGGCAAAAGCTTACAGCACCTGGTATTCCCAGGCGGTCTCCCATAAAAGTGTAACAATCGGCCTTATCAGCCGAGTTACAAGACTAAAATGGGGTCAGATTTAACTGTGAGAGATGACTAGTGGTTAAAAGAATGAGACATAAAAGAAAATTGGTTTAAATAGATTTGGTGTATTTACAAGGTTCACATAAAAGACTTTAAAACAACACGATAAAACTAGGTAAACTCTGTTAAAAGAATACAGTTCATTTGTCCATACCCTAAAAACAGGTAAACTCTGTTAAAAGAATACAGTTCATTTGTCCATACCCTAAAAACAGTCCAAGAACCCCAGTGTGTTGATAAGTCCAATGTGAGTGTCCACCAGTGTATATACAATCCACAGAAAGTGTAATCCAAAGTTTGCAGGTGGTGAATGGAAAGGTGAGCTCTAAAATTAGCAACTCCTCAATCCAACAGTTTGGTGACTGTCCTTTGTTTGTCATGCTGCTCTCTTATACAGTTGAAGAGTTTGGTTGCAAAACGCGATAAACGCCATTTTTTGACATTTGGATTTTATTATTGGAAATCACTGTTCAGATGTACCTTAATCTATGTGTGAATTGCTGCCATTAATAAAATTTAAGAATGTACATTTTAGGCCTACTACAAAATTTATTTTTTTCACAAAACGCGATATCCGCCAGACCAGTTTCTTTACAAAGTGCGATATGACCGTACGTGCGCGAGCTCAGCATCCCCTGGGAAGAAAGTCACCGCCGGTGAAGTGCTCCGAGTTTGCTTATAGATTTAACGATAATATCAACACAAAAAACATGTATTTTTAAAAAGAGGATTCAATAGGCTAACTAAAAAACGTTTACCATTTAATTGTTAATACTGTGGGCGAGCTGTCAGTCACGTAGGTTAAACAGCTGTCTGTCAGTCAGAGAATCAAAGCTTCAGAGTCAAGCTAATGTCATGGATTTCGATGACGGATTGGAGCCGGTCATTCCAGCTGCTGTTGGGAGAAAGAGGAAGGCATCTAAAGAAAATCATCAAAGGGAGAAGACCAAACGGGCAAGGCATTCAGGGGAGGGAAAACATCCGAAAATGTATTGTGGTCATCGCGCGAGTAATGCTGGTCTGTGTCATTCCGACAAACTGTCATGTGAAGATGTAGCCTTCAACTTCACAAAAATGTATAAAAACGCTACAAAAGTGGACCGGGATAAAATACTCCTCCATCTCTCAATAATAAACGAATGCAGCAGGGAACGAGTCTCCGCTGATTTCAAGAAGGCCAGGGAGGTCCTGCGCTCCTCCCCATCACATGATGTCTGCAAGGCTACATTTCTAAGTTTATTTTTTAGATAATTAATTTTAATTATTATTATTATTATTATTATTATTATTATTATTATTATTATTATTATTATTATTATTATTACAGTGAAATAATACATTAAATATGACGGGGCGAGGCGAGCTTGTGTTGCGGACTCGGTGCAACAGAGACGAGAACTGTGACACCGCGTCTCCGCCCGCTCTGATCTTACAGGTTTCGTTTTCGAAAATACACACACACACACACACACACACACACACACACACACAAATGGTTCACTAGCTTTTCTTAATGGTATTACAGTAGTAGAATATAGCCTAAGGTGGATATATAGCGTTTTGCAAAAAAAAAAAAAAAAAAAAAAAAGTCATGTTATGTTGTTCTGGCCAAAACTAACTCAGAATCTTATTATTATTAATCAATTTTTGTATATACTATTCCATATATTATATATTTATGATGTTTTTTTTTGTTGTTTTTTGTTTTTTCTACCAATTTAAGATGTTTGACAATGATAAGATAAGTATGTTGCATTTTGGCATGGTTTTTTGACTTATTTATGAACTATTTATCTACATACAATTAAATAAAAAATATCCTGGATTTGAAGAATATTGTGTCTCTGGCCTTCACTGAGCTCAAGTAATAGTTTTATGTACAAAAATTGTAAATTAACTTGACTGTTGATGTCTTAAATAATAATGTCAAATAACCAACATTTCTCAAAATGGATATATCTCGTTTTGCAACGAAACTCTTCAGTTGTACTTCCTGCTTCCTGTCTTGTGTCTAGTCACATGACAGGCCAACCATCCATTTATTAAAGACACATACACTTAAAATGTTAAGAGTAATAAAATGGCCTGAAAAACATGTAAAACACTTAAAACTCTATAATACATGTAAATGATTGTAATAAATAGAGCGGTAAAACACGTCTTTCTAAAAGCCAGCATATTATATAAATAGTGAAGAAAAGGCAAAAGCTTACAGCACCTGGTATTCCCAGGCGGTCTCCCATCCAAGTACTAACCAGGCCCGACGCTGCTTAGCTTCCGAGATCAGACGAGATCGGGCGCTCTCAGCGCGGTATGGCCATAAGCGAGGGATGCTCCAAAAAGTGGGCTATTTAAAGATCAGCCTCCGTAAAAGCCAGCATATTGTATACATAGTGAAGAAAAGGCAAAAGTTTACAGCACCTGGTATTCCCAGGCGGTCTCCCATCCAAGTACTAACCAGGCCCGACGCTGCTTAGCTTCCGAAATCAGACGAGATCGGGCGCTCTCAGCGCGGTATGGCCATAAGCGAGGGCTGCTCCAAAAAGTGGGCTATTTAAAGATCAGCCTCCGTAAAAGCCAGCATATTATATAAATAGTGAAGAAAAGGCAAAAGCTTACAGCACCTGGTATTCCCAGGCGGTCTCCCATAAAAGTGTAACAATCGGCCTTATCAGCCGAGTTACAAGACTAAAATGGGGTCAGATTTAACTGTGAGAGATGACTAGTGGTTAAAAGAATGAGACATAAAAGAAAATTGGTTTAAATAGATTTGGTGTATTTACAAGGTTCACATAAAAGACTTTAAAACAACACGATAAAACTAGGTAAACTCTGTTAAAAGAATACAGTTCATTTGTCCATACCCTAAAAACAGGTAAACTCTGTTAAAAGAATACAGTTCATTTGTCCATACCCTAAAAACAGTCCAAGAACCCCAGTGTGTTGATAAGTCCAATGTGAGTGTCCACCAGTGTATATACAATCCACAGAAAGTGTAATCCAAAGTTTGCAGGTGGTGAATGGAAAGGTGAGCTCTAAAATTAGCAACTCCTCAATCCAACAGTTTGGTGACTGTCCTTTGTTTGTCATGCTGCTCTCTTATACAGTTGTACTTCCTGCTTCCTGTCATGTGTCTAGTCACATGACAGGCCAACCATCCATTTATTAAAGACACATACACTTAAAATGTTAAGAGTAATAAAATGGCCTAAAAAACATGTAAAACACTTAAAACTCTATAATACATGTAAATGATTGTAATAAATAGAGCGGTAAAACACGTCTTTCTAAAAGCCAGCATATTATATAAATAGTGAAGAAAAGGCAAAAGCTTACAGCACCTGGTATTCCCAGGCGGTCTCCCATCCAAGTACTAACCTGGCCCGACGCTGCTTAGCTTCCGAGATCAGACGAGATCGGGCGCTCTCAGCGCGGTATGGCCATAAGCAAGGGCTGCTCCAAAAAGTGGGCTATTTAAAGATCAGCCTCCGTAAAAGCCAGCATATTGTATACATAGTGAAGAAAAGGCAAAAGCTTACAGCACCTGGTATTCCCAGGCGGTCTCCCATCCAAGTACTAACCAGGCCCGACGCTGCTTAGCTTCCGAGATCAGACGAGATCGGGCGCTCTCAGCGCGGTATGGCCATAAGCGAGGGCTGCTCCAAAAAGTGGGCTATTTAAAGATCAGCCTCCGTAAAAGCCAGCATATTATATAAATAGTGAAGAAAAGGCAAAAGCTTACAGCACCTGGTATTCCCAGGCGGTCTCCCATAAAAGTGTAACAATCGGCCTTATCAGCCGAGTTACAAGACTAAAATGGGGTCAGATTTAACTGTGAGAGATGACTAGTGGTTAAAAGAATGAGACATAAAAGAAAATTGGTTTAAATAGATTTGGTGTATTTACAAGGTTCACATAAAAGACTTTAAAACAACACGATAAAACTAGGTAAACTCTGTTAAAAGAATACAGTTCATTTGTCCATACCCTAAAAACAGGTAAACTCTGTTAAAAGAATACAGTTCATTTGTCCATACCCTAAAAACAGTCCAAGAACCCCAGTGTGTTGATAAGTCCAATGTGAGTGTCCACCAGTGTATATACAATCCACAGAAAGTGTAATCCAAAGTTTGCAGGTGGTGAATGGAAAGGTGAGCTCTAAAATTAGCAACTCCTCAATCCAACAGTTTGGTGACTGTCCTTTGTTTGTCATGCTGCTCTCTTATACAGTTGTACTTCCTGCTTCCTGTCATGTGTCTAGTCACATGACAGGCCAACCATCCATTTATTAAAGACACATACACTTAAAATGTTAAGAGTAATAAAATGGCCTAAAAAACATGTAAAACACTTAAAACTCTATAATACATGTAAATGATTGTAATAAATAGAGCGGTAAAACACGTCTTTCTAAAAGCCAGCATATTATATAAATAGTGAAGAAAAGGCAAAAGCTTACAGCACCTGATATTCCCAGGCGGTCTCCCATCCAAGTACTAACCAGGCCCGACGCTGCTTAGCTTCCGAGATCAGACGAGATCGGGCGCTCTCAGCGCGGTATGGCCATAAGCGAGGGCTGCTCCAAAAAGTGGGCTATTTAAAGATCAGCCTCCGTAAAAGCCAGCATATTGTATAAATGGTGAAGAAAAGGCAAAAGCTTACAGCACCTGGTATTCCCAGGCGGTCTCCCATCCAAGTACTAACCAGGCCCGACGCTGCTTAGCTTCCGAGATCAGACGAGATCGGGCGCTCTCAGCGCGATATGGCCATAAGCGAGGGCTGCTCCAAAAAGTGGGCTATTTAAAGATCAGCCTCCGTAAAAGCCAGCATATTATATAAATAGTGAAGAAAAGGCAAAAGCTTACAGCACCTGGTATTCCCAGGCGGTCTCCCGTAAAAGTGTAACAATCGGCCTTATCAGCCGAGTTACAAGACTAAAATGGGGTCAGATTTAACTGTGAGAGATGACTAGTGGTTAAAAGAATGAGACATAAAAGAAAATTGGTTTAAATAGATTTGGTGTATTTACAAGGTTCACATAAAAGACTTTAAAACAACACGATAAAACTAGGTAAACTCTGTTAAAAGAATACAGTTCATTTGTCCATACCCTAAAAACAGGTAAACTCTGTTAAAAGAATACAGTTCATTTGTCCATACCCTAAAAACAGTCCAAGAACCCCAGTGTGTTGATAAGTCCAATGTGAGTGTCCACCAGTGTATATACAATCCACAGAAAGTGTAATCCAAAGTTTGCAGGTGGTGAATGGAAAGGTGAGCTCTAAAATTAGCAACTCCTCAATCCAACAGTTTGGTGACTGTCCTTTGTTTGTCATGCTGCTCTCTTATACAGTTGTACTTCCTGCTTCCTGTCATGTGTCTAGTCACATGACAGGCCAACCATCCATTTATTAAAGACACATACACTTAAAATGTTAAGAGTAATAAAATGGCCTAAAAAACATGTAAAACACTTAAAACTCTATAATACATGTAAATGATTGTAATAAATAGAGCGGTAAAACACGTCTTTCTAAAAGCCAGCATATTATATAAATAGTGAAGAAAAGGCAAAAGCTTATAGCACCTGATATTCCCAAGCGGTCTCCCATCCAAGTACTAACCAGGCCCGACGCTGCTTAGCTTCCGAGATCAGACGAGATCGGGCGCTCTCAGCGCGGTATGGCCATAAGCGAGGGCTGCTCCAAAAAGTGGGCTATTTAAAGATCAGCCTCCGTAAAAGCCAGCATATTGTATAAATGGTGAAGAAAAGGCAAAAGCTTACAGCACCTGGTATTCCCAGGCGGTCTCCCATCCAAGTACTAACCAGGCCCGACGCTGCTTAGCTTCCGAGATCAGACGAGATCGGGCGCTCTCAGCGCGATATGGCCATAAGCGAGGGCTGCTCCAAAAAGTGGGCTATTTAAAGATCAGCCTCCGTAAAAGCCAGCATATTATATAAATAGTGAAGAAAAGGCAAAAGCTTACAGCACCTGGTATTCCCAGGCGGTCTCCCGTAAAAGTGTAACAATCGGCCTTATCAGCCGAGTTACAAGACTAAAATGGGGTCAGATTTAACTGTGAGAGATGACTAGTGGTTAAAAGAATGAGACATAAAAGAAAATTGGTTTAAATAGATTTGGTATATTTACAAGGTTCACATAAAAGACTTTAAAACAACACGATAAAACTAGGTAAACTCTGTTAAAAGAATACAGTTCATTTGTCCATACCCTAAAAACAGGTAAACTCTGTTAAAAGAATACAGTTCATTTGTCCATACCCTAAAAACAGTCCAAGAACCCCAGTGTGTTGATAAGTCCAATGTGAGTGTCCACCAGTGTATATACAATCCACAGAAAGTGTAATCCAAAGTTTGCAGTTGGTGAATGGAAAGGTGAGCTCTAAAATTAGCAACTCCTCAATCCAACAGTTTGGTGACTGTCCTTTGTTTGTCATGCTGCTCTCTTATACAGTTGTACTTCCTGCTTCCTGTCATGTGTCTAGTCACATGACAGGCCAACCATCCATTTATTAAAGACACATACACTTAAAATGTTAAGAGTAATAAAATGGCCTAAAAAACATGTAAAACACTTAAAACTCTATAATACATGTAAATGATTGTAATAAATAGAGCGGTAAAACACGTCTTTCTAAAAGCCAGCATATTATATAAATAGTGAAGAAAAGGCAAAAGCTTACAGCACCTGGTATTCCCAGGCGGTCTCCCATCCAAGTACTAACCTGGCCCGACGCTGCTTAGCTTCCGAGATCAGACGAGATCGGGCGCTTTTTTTTTTTTTTTTTTTTTATTATAAAATAATTTCCACATTTACAATAAGTACATAATAAATTTCACCATTAGAACATTCAGCATTCCCTCATTTACACTTTTTCAGAAATTAAACATCAAAGCATTCAATGCTGTAACAGAGATAAATGTGCTTCCATCAACAAAAGTCTTACAAAATTCAGCATCCATATAAGTCTTAATCATCTTCATATGTTGTTTTATTAAGACCTTGAAAATAGACCAAACATTTTCTTTTCTTTTGTCAAAATAAGCTATATTTCTCCTTAATCGTACTGCATACCTTGCATGGCTTAACATCATATTTAAGAGAAGCACATTTCCTTTTACATTCCTTTCTTTCACCATGCCAAACAAAAATAACTTACTCCACTCTTCATCCACAAAATTTATATCCTCCCAATTCTTCCTTACGCAAAGCTTTAATAATTCATGATATTCTTTCAGGCCTTTACATTGTATATATAAATGCATTAAGGTCTCAACTTCCCTATCACATACATCACATTCTCTCGCAATATTTTTGTCAATCTGATGCAAAACCTCTTTTGTATATACTCTATTATGTCGCAATATAAAATCATTCTGTTGACATTCTATTGAGTTATATCTAATATTTAGGTTCTTCCACAACATTACCGGCTTTATCCCTGAGTATATATTTCTCCAATAAATTTCTGCGGCAGGTTTTTTAATTTCTTTTTTCAAGATAATCCAATAAAACTCTTTCAACAAAACCTTTGACAGTTCTACCTTACAATCACCCCGTTCAATATACATTTCGGGAAACTTGTACTCATTTGTTTTCACCTCTTGTTTGTCTATCAAGGTAATCCAGTCCTTAGGAATACAACTCTTAATTTTCTCAAAAACATTAATCACAGTACTTTTCCTCATATTTTCATTCTCTTCCATTACCATGTCCAGGATTGCCTGGGGGGGCAGAAAACCTGGAATTACTTCATAAACATAATCCTTTATCAGATATAGACCAACTTTCATAAAACCTTTATTTTCCAGCATGTGTCCCTTATCTGTTATTTTAGGATTCAAAAACACGGGTTGATTTAGTACTAATTCAGGCATATTACACCTATAATGCACTTGTGGCAAAAATTTAACCCAAGCTTGGAATACTTCTTTATAGAACTGAGGTACATCTTTTATCATAGACTCTTTTAAACACATGAACAGATTACTTTGACTACAAGACCCAAATTTCGCCAAACAATCCCTCATACAATATTTCCATCCATAAGTTTCTTTGCTATATATATATTTCTTAACAATTTTAAGCCTTAATGCCTTCCTCCTCGTGTCCAAGTCCAACAATTTTAAGCCCCCATCCTTGTTATCTGCCATTAATACCTTTTTTGAGATCCTCACGTTTTTCCCACCCCACAAGAAATCTACTACAATAGAGTTTGCCTCTCTCAAGACCCACTCTGGCATGTCTAACACACTCAATGTATGAACGAATCTTGACATTAACAACATATTGATAACAGTCACTTTCCCTTTTAGTGTGAGGCTTCTTAATTTCCAATAGTTCACAGTTTGCTTTATTTTCTGTAGGATTATCGACCAAGATACATCCCTAGCCTTACTTTCTTCCAAACCTATATTTACCCCCAAAACTCTAATATAATCATCCACAATTTTAAAAGGGGTACCACAGTCAAATATTTTATTTTCCCCAAAGAACATAATTTCCGACTTCTCTACATTTATTTTTGCCCCTGCAGCACCACCATATGTATTCATGTGCTCCATTATCCTCTTTATGTCATCCATGTCCCTCACAGTGAACGTAGTGTCATCCGCATACTGATGAATTAAACTGACCCCATCACCTGCAAAATTAATTGGCTTCAGCTCTTTATCCGCTTTTATTAGAGTTGCGAGTGGTTCAACTGTAATACAGTATAGCAAAGCAGACAAAGGGCAACCCTGCCTTATGGACCTCTCAATTATAAAATCATCAGTTAAGACACCATTACACTTTACCACACTATGTGCACTATTATACAGCAACCTTATCCATGTTCTAAATCTACCACCAAAACCAAACGTTTCCAAAGTTTTCTCCAAAAATTGGTGCTCCACCCTATCAAAAGCTTTATTTAAATCTAAACTTAACAGAATGCCTCCTTCTTTCTTCATATAAAATACCACATCTCTAATTGTACTTATAATATCAGCAATATCTCTTCCAGGTATACTGTAAGCCTGCGTTGGGGCAACAATACTCCCTATCACTTTTTTTAGCCTATTGGCTAGAATTTTTGCCAATACCTTATAATCAGTATTTAAGAGGCTAATTGGTCTATAGTTTTCTAATTTTAATCTACTCCCCTTGTTTTTGAATAAAATACTTAGCACCCCCGCCACCATTGTCTTAGGCACATCCTGCTTTTCTTCCATATACTGATATAGCTCTAATAATATTGGTGCCAGAGCATCCCTAAAAGCTCTATAAAAATCTCCAGTTAGGCCATCTGATCCTGGGCTTTTATTAGTACTCAGACTAGAGATTGCCTCATTAATTTCCTGCAAAGAGATATCATTATCACAAAAAATCCTGTCAGTTTTTGATAATCTAGCACTAACTGTACTCAGTACTTTTCCCATACTTCCTAGATTTACGCCTTCTTTCCTAAATAGTGTCTTATAAAAGGATTCAACAGTGTCTAATATCCCTACCAAATCACTCACTTTTTTCCCTTTTTCATCTTCTAATTCAGTGATACAGTTTCTACCCTGCTTTTGCTTCTCCATGCTTAAGAAGAAGGATGTACACTTCTCCCCCTCTAAAGCATGTTTTACCCTGCTTCTTATAATAGCTCCCTTACATCTTTTTACTTCATATTTCTTTAAATCTGCTTTAATTTTTAAATAATTTTTCAAATCACAATTTGGATCACCATTTATTTCCTCCAGTTCTACAGAAAGTCTCTTTTGCAAGTCCTTGTAATCCCTCCTCTCTCTACTATTCTTTTCCTTTGCATACTTAATACTCAAAATCTTAATTTTCTGTTTTAAATTCTCCCATCTTACACATGCATTTTCAGAGTCTAAACTTTTCCTCCATCCAGACTTTATACAGTCCAAGATCTTTATCCTATAATTTACATCATTTAATAAGCTTGCATTCAAACACCAGACACCCCCACCTTTATGTTGCATTGTTTTACCCACTTGAAATTCCAGAACAGCATGATCACTGAATGTTGTAAACTTATAAGCTATATTTTTAATATACTGGACTATGTTCTGCCTTACCAGACAAAGATCAATTCTGCTTTGCTTTAGACTATTGAGCACAACTTGTCTCCGAGAGTATTCTCTTTTATCAGGGTTTTCCAGTCTCCAAAGATCTACCAGGTTTACACCATTCATTAAGCTTATTAATTCATCCCTTGACGAGTCTCTTTTATAGCTCATATTATTTGCAACATCTATTCTACTGGACCAAACGTTAAAATCACCTACACAGATACAGTTATCTGTGCATAGTGTTCTTAGTTTCTTGAATAAATCCCTCCTATCTTTTTCATTATTTGGTGCATAGACATTAATCAACTTGAAGACACAATTTTGGAACTCAAAATCTATAATTAGAACTCTTCCTTCATTATCAGCATAAACCTGCTTAACATTTTGTACTGCATTGTTTTTAAACAAGCAAGCCACTCCACGAGCCTTACTACTGCCATGACTCACAAAAACATGATGATGCCATTTCCTTCTCACCTCTCTCATTTTATTACTATCCCAATTTGTTTCTTGAAAACAGTAAATATCTGCTTTTACCGCTATTAATATCTTTTCAAATTTGCACATGTTACCAAGACCATTAGCATTTAGGGATGCAATTTTAATCATAGCAGCAGCAGGTGTGAAGTTAAAATAAAAAAAAATAAACCTTATTTCTTTTTCTTTATGTTTCCTTTCTCTCCCTTGTCATTCAGCATTCTTTTCTTCCTAACAAGTAGCTGCAGACTTTCGCATGCCACATCATCATACAAATCATAATCATCATCCTCATTTTCATCATCATCATCATCATCATCATCAACAACATCATCGGCATCATCATGATTATCGTCATCATTATCAACAACAATCTTTACAGTTCCTTCACATTTGAGAGCAGTCTTAGCTGACGCTAAAGATTGCGGGTTCTCATTGACTGTGGTTGTTTTACCCACATGTCTGTCCTTTTCTTTATTGTCCACGAGACCCTGGGCTAGTCCTGATCCAGCTCTCTGGAGGGAGGGAGTACCCACCTCAGCTTGGTTCATGTGATCCATCTGTCCTGAATGCAGTTGCTGACTTTCTATATCATCAAATGTATTCCCCATTGCGTCTTCTTGCATGGGCGTATTCTCCTCCTCATTTACCTCACTGGACAAGTCTGTTCCCCCCATCACGTCACCATAACGTACATCACTCAGTTCATTGCATTCTCTAGCATAATGTCCCTGTTTATCACACTTGTGACAAGTAAACTCAGGGCAGTCTCTCAATACATGACCAGGCTGAATACAGATGCGACACACTTTCACTTGTCTGTTATGAATCACTCTAAAGTACTCCGCACCCTCCAATGTTTCAAACTTGGTTGAATATGGTAATGACTGAACAGTATCAGTGAACTTAACTTTACAGAAACGAGTCCCATCTGCGATCTCTGTTCCTGGCCATTTCCTCCTCTTGATTGGCGAAGTTGCTTTAACACCCCATCCATTTAGTTTCTCTAGAATTTCCTCATCCGTAATATATACTGGAAGGTTCATGAATGAAACAACAAGCTCATCATTGCTCAGGTCTCTAGCCATGATTTGACAGTTTTTAATTTTAAATCCATCAATCAGTCTTTCTTTTCCTTTTCTATGGTTCATTGTAATCTCATACCTTTTATCTCCTTTGAAACGACATCCATTCACAGCTCCACAGACCTCATTAATTCCTCTGAGTAACTCCATCATCGTTATTTTCTCATCCCCAACAATTTCGACACACACCGTTAAGTTCTTGTCAAACTTCTTATCCTCCATCACGATACGATTCCCACTGTCCTTTTTAGATGTCAGCTCAGGTCGTCGCACTCGATTGTCTCCTTCCATGTGCTCCATTCAATTAACAAACAAAACCTCCAGGAACAAAAGAAAAACTCCTCCCACAAACAGTACTTGCTGAAGGAGTAGAAAAGAATGAGAAAAAGTACTTATTTCAATTCAACACTGAAGAAAGCAGCTCAAATTTCCACACTCTCCTAGCACACGCTCAGCGCAGTATGGCCATAAGCGAGGGCTGCTCCAAAAAGTGGGCTATTTAAAGATCAGCCTCCGTAAAAGCCAGCATATTGTATACATAGTGAAGAAAAGGCAAAAGCTTACAGCACCTGGTATTCCCAGGCGGTCTCCCATCCAAGTACTAACCAGGCCCGACGCTGCTTAGCTTCCGAGATCAGACGAGATCGGGCGCTCTCAGCGCGGTATGGCCATAAGCGAGGGCTGCTCCAAAAAGTGGGCTATTTAAAGATCAGCCTCCGTAAAAGCCAGCATATTGTATACATAGTGAAGAAAAGGCAAAAGCTTACAGCACCTGGTATTCCCAGGCGGTCTCCCATCCAAGTACTAACCAGGCCCGACGCTGCTTAGCTTCCGAGATCAGACGAGATCGGGCGCTCTCAGCGCGGTATGGCCATAAGCGAGGGCTGCTCCAAAAAGTGGGCTATTTAAAGATCAGCCTCCGTAAAAGCCAGCATATTATATAAATAGTGAAGAAAAGGCAAAAGCTTACAGCACCTGGTATTCCCAGGCGGTCTCCCATAAAAGTGTAACAATCGGCCTTATCAGCCGAGTTACAAGACTAAAATGGGGTCAGATTTAACTGTGAGAGATGACTAGTGGTTAAAAGAATGAGACATAAAAGAAAATTGGTTTAAATAGATTTGGTGTATTTACAAGGTTCACATAAAAGACTTTAAAACAACACGATAAAACTAGGTAAACTCTGTTAAAAGAATACAGTTCATTTGTCCATACCCTAAAAACAGGTAAACTCTGTTAAAAGAATACAGTTCATTTGTCCATACCCTAAAAACAGTCCAAGAACCCCAGTGTGTTGATAAGTCCAATGTGAGTGTCCACCAGTGTATATACAATCCACAGAAAGTGTAATCCAAAGTTTGCAGGTGGTGAATGGAAAGGTGAGCTCTAAAATTAGCAACTCCTCAATCCAACAGTTTGGTGACTGTCCTTTGTTTGTCATGCTGCTCTCTTATACAGTTGAAGAGTTTGGTTGCAAAACGCGATAAACGCCATTTTTTGACATTTGGATTTTATTATTGGAAATCACTGTTCAGATGTACCTTAATCTATGTGTGAATTGCTGCCATTAATAAAATTTAAGAATGTACATTTTAGGCCTACTACAAAATTTATTTTTTTCACAAAACGCGATATCCGCCAGACCAGTTTCTTTACAAAGTGCGATATGACCGTACGTGCGCGAGCTCAGCATCCCCTGGGAAGAAAGTCACCGCCGGTGAAGTGCTCCGAGTTTGCTTATAGATTTAACGATAATATCAACACAAAAAACATGTATTTTTAAAAAGAGGATTCAATAGGCTAACTAAAAAACGTTTACCATTTAATTGTTAATACTGTGGGCGAGCTGTCAGTCACGTAGGTTAAACAGCTGTCTGTCAGTCAGAGAATCAAAGCTTCAGAGTCAAGCTAATGTCATGGATTTCGATGACGGATTGGAGCCGGTCATTCCAGCTGCTGTTGGGAGAAAGAGGAAGGCATCTAAAGAAAATCATCAAAGGGAGAAGACCAAACGGGCAAGGCATTCAGGGGAGGGAAAACATCCGAAAATGTATTGTGGTCATCGCGCGAGTAATGCTGGTCTGTGTCATTCCGACAAACTGTCATGTGAAGATGTAGCCTTCAACTTCACAAAAATGTATAAAAACGCTACAAAAGTGGACCGGGATAAAATACTCCTCCATCTCTCAATAATAAACGAATGCAGCAGGGAACGAGTCTCCGCTGATTTCAAGAAGGCCAGGGAGGTCCTGCGCTCCTCCCCATCACATGATGTCTGCAAGGCTACATTTCTAAGTTTATTTTTTAGATAATTAATTTTAATTATTATTATTATTATTATTATTATTATTATTATTATTATTATTATTATTATTATTATTATTACAGTGAAATAATACATTAAATATGACGGGGCGAGGCGAGCTTGTGTTGCGGACTCGGTGCAACAGAGACGAGAACTGTGACACCGCGTCTCCGCCCGCTCTGATCTTACAGGTTTCGTTTTCGAAAATACACACACACACACACACACACACACACACACACACACAAATGGTTCACTAGCTTTTCTTAATGGTATTACAGTAGTAGAATATAGCCTAAGGTGGATATATAGCGTTTTGCAAAAAAAAAAAAAAAAAAAAAAAAGTCATGTTATGTTGTTCTGGCCAAAACTAACTCAGAATCTTATTATTATTAATCAATTTTTGTATATACTATTCCATATATTATATATTTATGATGTTTTTTTTTGTTGTTTTTTGTTTTTTCTACCAATTTAAGATGTTTGACAATGATAAGATAAGTATGTTGCATTTTGGCATGGTTTTTTGACTTATTTATGAACTATTTATCTACATACAATTAAATAAAAAATATCCTGGATTTGAAGAATATTGTGTCTCTGGCCTTCACTGAGCTCAAGTAATAGTTTTATGTACAAAAATTGTAAATTAACTTGACTGTTGATGTCTTAAATAATAATGTCAAATAACCAACATTTCTCAAAATGGATATATCTCGTTTTGCAACGAAACTCTTCAGTTGTACTTCCTGCTTCCTGTCTTGTGTCTAGTCACATGACAGGCCAACCATCCATTTATTAAAGACACATACACTTAAAATGTTAAGAGTAATAAAATGGCCTGAAAAACATGTAAAACACTTAAAACTCTATAATACATGTAAATGATTGTAATAAATAGAGCGGTAAAACACGTCTTTCTAAAAGCCAGCATATTATATAAATAGTGAAGAAAAGGCAAAAGCTTACAGCACCTGGTATTCCCAGGCGGTCTCCCATCCAAGTACTAACCAGGCCCGACGCTGCTTAGCTTCCGAGATCAGACGAGATCGGGCGCTCTCAGCGCGGTATGGCCATAAGCGAGGGATGCTCCAAAAAGTGGGCTATTTAAAGATCAGCCTCCGTAAAAGCCAGCATATTGTATACATAGTGAAGAAAAGGCAAAAGTTTACAGCACCTGGTATTCCCAGGCGGTCTCCCATCCAAGTACTAACCAGGCCCGACGCTGCTTAGCTTCCGAAATCAGACGAGATCGGGCGCTCTCAGCGCGGTATGGCCATAAGCGAGGGCTGCTCCAAAAAGTGGGCTATTTAAAGATCAGCCTCCGTAAAAGCCAGCATATTATATAAATAGTGAAGAAAAGGCAAAAGCTTACAGCACCTGGTATTCCCAGGCGGTCTCCCATAAAAGTGTAACAATCGGCCTTATCAGCCGAGTTACAAGACTAAAATGGGGTCAGATTTAACTGTGAGAGATGACTAGTGGTTAAAAGAATGAGACATAAAAGAAAATTGGTTTAAATAGATTTGGTGTATTTACAAGGTTCACATAAAAGACTTTAAAACAACACGATAAAACTAGGTAAACTCTGTTAAAAGAATACAGTTCATTTGTCCATACCCTAAAAACAGGTAAACTCTGTTAAAAGAATACAGTTCATTTGTCCATACCCTAAAAACAGTCCAAGAACCCCAGTGTGTTGATAAGTCCAATGTGAGTGTCCACCAGTGTATATACAATCCACAGAAAGTGTAATCCAAAGTTTGCAGGTGGTGAATGGAAAGGTGAGCTCTAAAATTAGCAACTCCTCAATCCAACAGTTTGGTGACTGTCCTTTGTTTGTCATGCTGCTCTCTTATACAGTTGTACTTCCTGCTTCCTGTCATGTGTCTAGTCACATGACAGGCCAACCATCCATTTATTAAAGACACATACACTTAAAATGTTAAGAGTAATAAAATGGCCTAAAAAACATGTAAAACACTTAAAACTCTATAATACATGTAAATGATTGTAATAAATAGAGCGGTAAAACACGTCTTTCTAAAAGCCAGCATATTATATAAATAGTGAAGAAAAGGCAAAAGCTTACAGCACCTGGTATTCCCAGGCGGTCTCCCATCCAAGTACTAACCTGGCCCGACGCTGCTTAGCTTCCGAGATCAGACGAGATCGGGCGCTCTCAGCGCGGTATGGCCATAAGCAAGGGCTGCTCCAAAAAGTGGGCTATTTAAAGATCAGCCTCCGTAAAAGCCAGCATATTGTATACATAGTGAAGAAAAGGCAAAAGCTTACAGCACCTGGTATTCCCAGGCGGTCTCCCATCCAAGTACTAACCAGGCCCGACGCTGCTTAGCTTCCGAGATCAGACGAGATCGGGCGCTCTCAGCGCGGTATGGCCATAAGCGAGGGCTGCTCCAAAAAGTGGGCTATTTAAAGATCAGCCTCCGTAAAAGCCAGCATATTATATAAATAGTGAAGAAAAGGCAAAAGCTTACAGCACCTGGTATTCCCAGGCGGTCTCCCATAAAAGTGTAACAATCGGCCTTATCAGCCGAGTTACAAGACTAAAATGGGGTCAGATTTAACTGTGAGAGATGACTAGTGGTTAAAAGAATGAGACATAAAAGAAAATTGGTTTAAATAGATTTGGTGTATTTACAAGGTTCACATAAAAGACTTTAAAACAACACGATAAAACTAGGTAAACTCTGTTAAAAGAATACAGTTCATTTGTCCATACCCTAAAAACAGGTAAACTCTGTTAAAAGAATACAGTTCATTTGTCCATACCCTAAAAACAGTCCAAGAACCCCAGTGTGTTGATAAGTCCAATGTGAGTGTCCACCAGTGTATATACAATCCACAGAAAGTGTAATCCAAAGTTTGCAGGTGGTGAATGGAAAGGTGAGCTCTAAAATTAGCAACTCCTCAATCCAACAGTTTGGTGACTGTCCTTTGTTTGTCATGCTGCTCTCTTATACAGTTGTACTTCCTGCTTCCTGTCATGTGTCTAGTCACATGACAGGCCAACCATCCATTTATTAAAGACACATACACTTAAAATGTTAAGAGTAATAAAATGGCCTAAAAAACATGTAAAACACTTAAAACTCTATAATACATGTAAATGATTGTAATAAATAGAGCGGTAAAACACGTCTTTCTAAAAGCCAGCATATTATATAAATAGTGAAGAAAAGGCAAAAGCTTACAGCACCTGATATTCCCAGGCGGTCTCCCATCCAAGTACTAACCAGGCCCGACGCTGCTTAGCTTCCGAGATCAGACGAGATCGGGCGCTCTCAGCGCGGTATGGCCATAAGCGAGGGCTGCTCCAAAAAGTGGGCTATTTAAAGATCAGCCTCCGTAAAAGCCAGCATATTGTATAAATGGTGAAGAAAAGGCAAAAGCTTACAGCACCTGGTATTCCCAGGCGGTCTCCCATCCAAGTACTAACCAGGCCCGACGCTGCTTAGCTTCCGAGATCAGACGAGATCGGGCGCTCTCAGCGCGATATGGCCATAAGCGAGGGCTGCTCCAAAAAGTGGGCTATTTAAAGATCAGCCTCCGTAAAAGCCAGCATATTATATAAATAGTGAAGAAAAGGCAAAAGCTTACAGCACCTGGTATTCCCAGGCGGTCTCCCGTAAAAGTGTAACAATCGGCCTTATCAGCCGAGTTACAAGACTAAAATGGGGTCAGATTTAACTGTGAGAGATGACTAGTGGTTAAAAGAATGAGACATAAAAGAAAATTGGTTTAAATAGATTTGGTGTATTTACAAGGTTCACATAAAAGACTTTAAAACAACACGATAAAACTAGGTAAACTCTGTTAAAAGAATACAGTTCATTTGTCCATACCCTAAAAACAGGTAAACTCTGTTAAAAGAATACAGTTCATTTGTCCATACCCTAAAAACAGTCCAAGAACCCCAGTGTGTTGATAAGTCCAATGTGAGTGTCCACCAGTGTATATACAATCCACAGAAAGTGTAATCCAAAGTTTGCAGGTGGTGAATGGAAAGGTGAGCTCTAAAATTAGCAACTCCTCAATCCAACAGTTTGGTGACTGTCCTTTGTTTGTCATGCTGCTCTCTTATACAGTTGTACTTCCTGCTTCCTGTCATGTGTCTAGTCACATGACAGGCCAACCATCCATTTATTAAAGACACATACACTTAAAATGTTAAGAGTAATAAAATGGCCTAAAAAACATGTAAAACACTTAAAACTCTATAATACATGTAAATGATTGTAATAAATAGAGCGGTAAAACACGTCTTTCTAAAAGCCAGCATATTATATAAATAGTGAAGAAAAGGCAAGAGCTTATAGCACCTGATATTCCCAAGCGGTCTCCCATCCAAGTACTAACCAGGCCCGACGCTGCTTAGCTTCCGAGATCAGACGAGATCGGGCGCTCTCAGCGCGGTATGGCCATAAGCGAGGGCTGCTCCAAAAAGTGGGCTATTTAAAGATCAGCCTCCGTAAAAGCCAGCATATTGTATAAATGGTGAAGAAAAGGCAAAAGCTTACAGCACCTGGTATTCCCAGGCGGTCTCCCATCCAAGTACTAACCAGGCCCGACGCTGCTTAGCTTCCGAGATCAGACGAGATCGGGCGCTCTCAGCGCGATATGGCCATAAGCGAGGGCTGCTCCAAAAAGTGGGCTATTTAAAGATCAGCCTCCGTAAAAGCCAGCATATTATATAAATAGTGAAGAAAAGGCAAAAGCTTACAGCACCTGGTATTCCCAGGCGGTCTCCCGTAAAAGTGTAACAATCGGCCTTATCAGCCGAGTTACAAGACTAAAATGGGGTCAGATTTAACTGTGAGAGATGACTAGTGGTTAAAAGAATGAGACATAAAAGAAAATTGGTTTAAATAGATTTGGTGTATTTACAAGGTTCACATAAAAGACTTTAAAACAACACGATAAAACTAGGTAAACTCTGTTAAAAGAATACAGTTCATTTGTCCATACCCTAAAAACAGGTAAACTCTGTTAAAAGAATACAGTTCATTTGTCCATACCCTAAAAACAGTCCAAGAACCCCAGTGTGTTGATAAGTCCAATGTGAGTGTCCACCAGTGTATATACAATCCACAGAAAGTGTAATCCAAAGTTTGCAGGTGGTGAATGGAAAGGTGAGCTCTAAAATTAGCAACTCCTCAATCCAACAGTTTGGTGACTGTCCTTTGTTTGTCATGCTGCTCTCTTATACAGTTGTACTTCCTGCTTCCTGTCATGTGTCTAGTCACATGACAGGCCAACCATCCATTTATTAAAGACACATACACTGAAAATGTTAAGAGTAATAAAATGGCCTAAAAAACATGTAAAACACTTAAAACTCTATAATACATGTAAATGATTGTAATAAATAGAGCGGTAAAACACGTCTTTCTAAAAGCCAGCATATTATATAAATAGTGAAGAAAAGGCAAAAGCTTATAGCACCTGATATTCCCAGGCGGTCTCCCATCCAAGTACTAACCAGGCCCGACGCTGCTTAGCTTCCGAGATCAGACGAGATCGGGCGCTCTCAGCGCGGTATGGCCATAAGCGAGGGTGCTCCAAAAAGTGGGCTATTTAAAGATCAGCCTCCGTAAAAGCCAGCATATTGTATAAATGGTGAAGAAAAGGCAAAAGCTTACAGCACCTGGTATTCCCAGGCGGTCTCCCATCCAAGTACTAACCAGGCCCGACGCTGCTTAGCTTCCGAGATCAGACGAGATCGGGCGCTCTCAGCGCGATATGGCCATAAGCGAGGGCTGCTCCAAAAAGTGGGTTATTTAAAGATCAGCCTCCGTAAAAGCCAGCATATTATATAAATAGTGAAGAAAAGGCAAAAGCTTACAGCACCTGGTATTCCCAGGCGGTCTCCCGTAAAAGTGTAACAATCGGCCTTATCAGCCGAGTTACAAGACTAAAATGGGGTCAGATTTAACTGTGAGAGATGACTAGTGGTTAAAAGAATGAGACATAAAAGAAAATTGGTTTAAATAGATTTGGTGTATTTACAAGGTTCACATAAAAGACTTTAAAACAACACGATAAAACTAGGTAAACTCTGTTAAAAGAATACAGTTCATTTGTCCATACCCTAAAAACAGGTAAACTCTGTTAAAAGAATACAGTTCATTTGTCCATACCCTAAAAACAGTCCAAGAACCCCAGTGTGTTGATAAGTCCAATGTGAGTGTCCACCAGTGTATATACAATCAACAGAAAGTGTAATCCAAAGTTTGCAGGTGGTGAATGGAAAGGTGAGCTCTAAAATTAGCAACTCCTCAATCCAACAGTTTGGTGACTGTCCTTTGTTTGTCATGCTGCTCTCTTATACAGTTGTACTTCCTGCTTCCTGTCATGTGTCTAGTCACATGACAGGCCAACCATCCATTTATTAAAGACACATACACTTAAAATGTTAAGAGTAATAAAATGGCCTAAAAAACATGTAAAACACTTAAAACTCTATAATACATGTAAATGATTGTAATAAATAGAGCGGTAAAACACGTCTTTCTAAAAGCCAGCATATTATATAAATAGTGAAGAAAAGGCAAAAGCTTACAGCACCTGGTATTCCCAGGCGGTCTCCTATCCAAGTACTAACCAGGCCCGACGCTGTTTAGCTTCCGAGATCAGACGAGATCGGGCGCTCTCAGCGCGGTATGGCCATAAGCGAGGGCAGCTCCAAAAAGTGGGCTATTTAAAGATCAGCCTCCGTAAAAGCCAGCATATTATATAAATAGTGAAGAAAAGGCAAAAGCTTACAGCACCTGGTATTCCCAGGCGGTCTCCCATAAAAGTGTATCAATCGGCCTTATCAGCCGAGTTACAAGACTAAAATGGGGTCAGATTTAACTGTGAGAGATGACTAGTGGTTAAAAGAATGAGACATAAAAGAAAATTGGTTTAAATAGATTTGGTGTATTTACAAGGTTCACATAAAAGACTTTAAAACAACACGATAAAACTAGGTAAACTCTGTTAAAAGAATACAGTTCATTTGTCCATACCCTAAAAACAGGTAAACTCTGTTAAAAGAATACAGTTCATTTGTCCATACCCTAAAAACAGTCCAAGAACCCCAGTGTGTTGATAAGTCCAATGTGACTGTCCACCAGTGTATATACAATCCACAGAAAGTGTAATCCAAAGTTTGCAGGTGGTGAATGGAAAGGTGAGCTCTAAAATTAGCAACTCCTCAATCCAACAGTTTGGTGACTGTCCTTTGTTTGTCATGCTGCTCTCTTATACAGTTGTACTTCCTGCTTCCTGTCATGTGTCTAGTCACATGACAGGCCAACCATCCATTTATTAAAGACACATACACTTAAAATGTTAAGAGTAATAAAATGGCCTAAAAAACATGTAAAACACTTAAAACTCTATAATACATGTAAATGATTGTAATAAATAGAGCGGTAAAACACGTCTTTCTAAAAGCCAGCATATTATATAAATAGTGAAGAAAAGGCAAAAGCTTACAGCACCTGGTATTCCCAGGCGGTCTCCCATCCAAGTACTAACCAGGCCCGACGCTGCTTAGCTTCCGAGATCAGACGAGATCGGGCGCTCTCAGCGCGGTATGGCCATAAGCGAGGGCTGCTCCAAAAAGTGGGCTATTTAAAGATCAGCCTCCGTAAAAGCCAGCATATTATATAAATAGTGAAGAAAAGGCAAAAGCTTACAGCACCTGGTATTCCCAGGCGGTCTCCCATCCAAGTACTAACCAGGCCCGACGCTGCTTAGCTTCCGAGATCAGAAGAGATCGGGCGCTCTCAGCGCGGTATGGCAATAAGCGAGGGCTGCTCCAAAAAGTGGGCTATTTAAAGATCAGCCTCCGTAAAAGCCAGCATATTATATAAATAGTGAAGAAAAGGCAAAAGCTTACAGCACCTGGTATTCCCAGGCGGTCTCCCATAAAAGTGTAACAATCGGCCTTATCAGCCGAGTTACAAGACTAAAATGGGGTCAGATTTAACTGTGAGAGATGACTAGTGGTTAAAAGAATGAGACATAAAAGAAAATTGGTTTAAATAGATTTGGTGTATTTACAAGGTTCACATAAAAGACTTTAAAACAACACGATAAAACTAGGTAAACTCTGTTAAAAGAATACAGTTCATTTGTCCATACCCTAAAAACAGGTAAACTCTGTTAAAAGAATACAGTTCATTTGTCCATACCCTAAAAACAGTCCAAGAACCCCAGTGTGTTGATAAGTCCAATGTGACTGTCCACCAGTGTATATACAATCCACAGAAAGTGTAATCCAAAGTTTGCAGGTGGTGAATGGAAAGGTGAGCTCTAAAATTAGCAACTCCTCAATCCAACAGTTTGGTGACTGTCCTTTGTTTGTCATGCTGCTCTCTTATACAGTTGTACTTCCTGCTTCCTGTCATGTGTCTAGTCACATGACAGGCCAACCATCCATTTATTAAAGACACATACACTTAAAATGTTAAGAGTAATAAAATGGCCTAAAAAACATGTAAAACACTTAAAACTCTATAATACATGTAAATGATTGTAATAAATAGAGCGGTAAAACACGTCTTTCTAAAAGCCAGCATATTATATAAATAGTGAAGAAAAGGCAAAAGCTTACAGCACCTGGTATTCCCAGGCGGTCTCCCATCCAAGTACTAACCAGGCCCGACGCTGCTTAGCTTCCGAGATCAGACGAGATCGGGCGCTCTCAGCGCGGTATGGCCATAAGCGAGGGCTGCTCCAAAAAGTGGGCTATTTAAAGATCAGCCTCCGTAAAAGCCAGCATATTATATAAATAGTGAAGAAAAGGCAAAAGCTTACAGCACCTGGTATTCCCAGGCGGTCTCCCATCCAAGTACTAACCAGGCCCGACGCTGCTTAGCTTCCGAGATCAGAAGAGATCGGGCGCTCTCAGCGCGGTATGGCAATAAGCGAGGGCTGCTCCAAAAAGTGGGCTATTTAAAGATCAGCCTCCGTAAAAGCCAGCATATTATATAAATAGTGAAGAAAAGGCAAAAGCTTACAGCACCTGGTATTCCCAGGCGGTCTCCCATAAAAGTGTAACAATCGGCCTTATCAGCCGAGTTACAAGACTAAAATGGGGTCAGATTTAACTGTGAGAGATGACTAGTGGTTAAAAGAATGAGACATAAAAGAAAATTGGTTTAAATAGATTTGGTGTATTTACAAGGTTCACATAAAAGACTTTAAAACAACACGATAAAACTAGGTAAACTCTGTTAAAAGAATACAGTTCATTTGTCCATACCCTAAAAACAGGTAAACTCTGTTAAAAGAATACAGTTCATTTGTCCATACCCTAAAAACAGTCCAAGAACCCCAGTGTGTTGATAAGTCCAATGTGACTGTCCACCAGTGTATATACAATCCACAGAAAGTGTAATCCAAAGTTTGCAGGTGGTGAATGGAAAGGTGAGCTCTAAAATTAGCAACTCCTCAATCCAACAGTTTGGTGACTGTCCTTTGTTTGTCATGCTGCTCTCTTATACAGTTGTACTTCCTGCTTCCTGTCATGTGTCTAGTCACATGACAGGCCAACCATCCATTTATTAAAGACACATACACTTAAAATGTTAAGAGTAATAAAATGGCCTAAAAAACATGTAAAACACTTAAAACTCTATAATACATGTAAATGATTGTAATAAATAGAGCGGTAAAACACGTCTTTCTAAAAGCCAGCATATTGTATAAATGGTGAAGAAAAGGCAAAAGCTTACAGCACCTGGTATTCCCAGGCGGTCTCCCATCCAAGTACTAACCAGGCCCGACGCTGCTTAGCTTCCGAGATCAGACGAGATCGGGCGCTCTCAGCGCGATATGGCCATAAGCGAGGGCTGCTCCAAAAAGTGGGCTATTTAAAGATCAGCCTCCGTAAAAGCCAGCATATTATATAAATAGTGAAGAAAAGGCAAAAGCTTACAGCACCTGGTATTCCCAGGCGGTCTCCCGTAAAAGTGTAACAATCGGCCTTATCAGCCGAGTTACAAGACTAAAATGGGGTCAGATTTAACTGTGAGAGATGACTAGTGGTTAAAAGAATGAGACATAAAAGAAAATTGGTTTAAATAGATTTGGTGTATTTACAAGGTTCACATAAAAGACTTTAAAACAACACGATAAAACTAGGTAAACTCTGTTAAAAGAATACAGTTCATTTGTCCATACC
This sequence comes from Garra rufa, assembly GCF_049309525.1. Classification (NCBI taxonomy): domain Eukaryota; kingdom Metazoa; phylum Chordata; class Actinopteri; order Cypriniformes; family Cyprinidae; genus Garra; species Garra rufa. The sequence goes on along the minus strand of NC_133367.1, from coordinate 21,897,838 downwards.
CTAAAAACAGGTAAACTCTGTTAAAAGAATACAGTTCATTTGTCCATACCCTAAAAACAGTCCAAGAACCCCAGTGTGTTGATAAGTCCAATGTGAGTGTCCACCAGTGTATATACAATCCACAGAAAGTGTAATCCAAAGTTTGCAGGTGGTGAATGGAAAGGTGAGCTCTAAAATTAGCAACTCCTCAATCCAACAGTTTGGTGACTGTCCTTTGTTTGTCATGCTGCTCTCTTATACAGTTGTACTTCCTGCTTCCTGTCATGTGTCTAGTCACATGACAGGCCAACCATCCATTTATTAAAGACACATACACTTAAAATGTTAAGAGTAATAAAATGGCCTAAAAAACATGTAAAACACTTAAAACTCTATAATACATGTAAATGATTGTAATAAATAGAGCGGTAAAACACGTCTTTCTAAAAGCCAGCATATTATATAAATAGTGAAGAAAAGGCAAAAGCTTATAGCACCTGATATTCCCAGGCGGTCTCCCATCCAAGTACTAACCAGGCCCGACGCTGCTTAGCTTCCGAGATCAGACGAGATCGGGCGCTCTCAGCGCGGTATGGCCATAAGCGAGGGTGCTCCAAAAAGTGGGCTATTTAAAGATCAGCCTCCGTAAAAGCCAGCATATTGTATAAATGGTGAAGAAAAGGCAAAAGCTTACAGCACCTGGTATTCCCAGGCGGTCTCCCATCCAAGTACTAACCAGGCCCGACGCTGCTTAGCTTCCGAGATCAGACGAGATCGGGCGCTCTCAGCGCGATATGGCCATAAGCGAGGGCTGCTCCAAAAAGTGGGTTATTTAAAGATCAGCCTCCGTAAAAGCCAGCATATTATATAAATAGTGAAGAAAAGGCAAAAGCTTACAGCACCTGGTATTCCCAGGCGGTCTCCCGTAAAAGTGTAACAATCGGCCTTATCAGCCGAGTTACAAGACTAAAATGGGGTCAGATTTAACTGTGAGAGATGACTAGTGGTTAAAAGAATGAGACATAAAAGAAAATTGGTTTAAATAGATTTGGTGTATTTACAAGGTTCACATAAAAGACTTTAAAACAACACGATAAAACTAGGTAAACTCTGTTAAAAGAATACAGTTCATTTGTCCATACCCTAAAAACAGGTAAACTCTGTTAAAAGAATACAGTTCATTTGTCCATACCCTAAAAACAGTCCAAGAACCCCAGTGTGTTGATAAGTCCAATGTGAGTGTCCACCAGTGTATATACAATCAACAGAAAGTGTAATCCAAAGTTTGCAGGTGGTGAATGGAAAGGTGAGCTCTAAAATTAGCAACTCCTCAATCCAACAGTTTGGTGACTGTCCTTTGTTTGTCATGCTGCTCTCTTATACAGTTGTACTTCCTGCTTCCTGTCATGTGTCTAGTCACATGACAGGCCAACCATCCATTTATTAAAGACACATACACTTAAAATGTTAAGAGTAATAAAATGGCCTAAAAAACATGTAAAACACTTAAAACTCTATAATACATGTAAATGATTGTAATAAATAGAGCGGTAAAACACGTCTTTCTAAAAGCCAGCATATTATATAAATAGTGAAGAAAAGGCAAAAGCTTACAGCACCTGGTATTCCCAGGCGGTCTCCTATCCAAGTACTAACCAGGCCCGACGCTGTTTAGCTTCCGAGATCAGACGAGATCGGGCGCTCTCAGCGCGGTATGGCCATAAGCGAGGGCAGCTCCAAAAAGTGGGCTATTTAAAGATCAGCCTCCGTAAAAGCCAGCATATTATATAAATAGTGAAGAAAAGGCAAAAGCTTACAGCACCTGGTATTCCCAGGCGGTCTCCCATAAAAGTGTATCAATCGGCCTTATCAGCCGAGTTACAAGACTAAAATGGGGTCAGATTTAACTGTGAGAGATGACTAGTGGTTAAAAGAATGAGACATAAAAGAAAATTGGTTTAAATAGATTTGGTGTATTTACAAGGTTCACATAAAAGACTTTAAAACAACACGATAAAACTAGGTAAACTCTGTTAAAAGAATACAGTTCATTTGTCCATACCCTAAAAACAGGTAAACTCTGTTAAAAGAATACAGTTCATTTGTCCATACCCTAAAAACAGTCCAAGAACCCCAGTGTGTTGATAAGTCCAATGTGACTGTCCACCAGTGTATATACAATCCACAGAAAGTGTAATCCAAAGTTTGCAGGTGGTGAATGGAAAGGTGAGCTCTAAAATTAGCAACTCCTCAATCCAACAGTTTGGTGACTGTCCTTTGT
>NC_133367.1:21878078-21893078 GCF_049309525.1 Garra rufa | reverse complement strand
GCACCTGGTATTCCCAGGCGGTCTCCTATCCAAGTACTAACCAGGCCCGACGCTGTTTAGCTTCCGAGATCAGACGAGATCGGGCGCTCTCAGCGCGGTATGGCCATAAGCGAGGGCAGCTCCAAAAAGTGGGCTATTTAAAGATCAGCCTCCGTAAAAGCCAGCATATTATATAAATAGTGAAGAAAAGGCAAAAGCTTACAGCACCTGGTATTCCCAGGCGGTCTCCCATAAAAGTGTATCAATCGGCCTTATCAGCCGAGTTACAAGACTAAAATGGGGTCAGATTTAACTGTGAGAGATGACTAGTGGTTAAAAGAATGAGACATAAAAGAAAATTGGTTTAAATAGATTTGGTGTATTTACAAGGTTCACATAAAAGACTTTAAAACAACACGATAAAACTAGGTAAACTCTGTTAAAAGAATACAGTTCATTTGTCCATACCCTAAAAACAGGTAAACTCTGTTAAAAGAATACAGTTCATTTGTCCATACCCTAAAAACAGTCCAAGAACCCCAGTGTGTTGATAAGTCCAATGTGACTGTCCACCAGTGTATATACAATCCACAGAAAGTGTAATCCAAAGTTTGCAGGTGGTGAATGGAAAGGTGAGCTCTAAAATTAGCAACTCCTCAATCCAACAGTTTGGTGACTGTCCTTTGTTTGTCATGCTGCTCTCTTATACAGTTGTACTTCCTGCTTCCTGTCATGTGTCTAGTCACATGACAGGCCAACCATCCATTTATTAAAGACACATACACTTAAAATGTTAAGAGTAATAAAATGGCCTAAAAAACATGTAAAACACTTAAAACTCTATAATACATGTAAATGATTGTAATAAATAGAGCGGTAAAACACGTCTTTCTAAAAGCCAGCATATTATATAAATAGTGAAGAAAAGGCAAAAGCTGACAGCACCTGGTATTCCCAGGCGGTCTCCCATCCAAGTACTAACCAGGCCCGACGCTGCTTAGCTTCCGAGATCAGACGAGATCGGGCGCTCTCAGCGCGGTATGGCCATAAGCGAGGGCTGCTCCAAAAAGTGGGCTATTTAAAGATCAGCCTCCGTAAAAGCCAGCATATTATATAAATAGTGAAGAAAAGGCAAAAGCTTACAGCACCTGGTATTCCCAGGCGGTCTCCCATCCAAGTACTAACCAGGCCCGACGCTGCTTAGCTTCCGAGATCAGAAGAGATCGGGCGCTCTCAGCGCGGTATGGCAATAAGCGAGGGCTGCTCCAAAAAGTGGGCTATTTAAAGATCAGCCTCCGTAAAAGCCAGCATATTATATAAATAGTGAAGAAAAGGCAAAAGCTTACAGCACCTGGTATTCCCAGGCGGTCTCCCATAAAAGTGTAACAATCGGCCTTATCAGCCGAGTTACAAGACTAAAATGGGGTCAGATTTAACTGTGAGAGATGACTAGTGGTTAAAAGAATGAGACATAAAAGAAAATTGGTTTAAATAGATTTGGTGTATTTACAAGGTTCACATAAAAGACTTTAAAACAACACGATAAAACTAGGTAAACTCTGTTAAAAGAATACAGTTCATTTGTCCATACCCTAAAAACAGGTAAACTCTGTTAAAAGAATACAGTTCATTTGTCCATACCCTAAAAACAGTCCAAGAACCCCAGTGTGTTGATAAGTCCAATGTGACTGTCCACCAGTGTATATACAATCCACAGAAAGTGTAATCCAAAGTTTGCAGGTGGTGAATGGAAAGGTGAGCTCTAAAATTAGCAACTCCTCAATCCAACAGTTTGGTGACTGTCCTTTGTTTGTCATGCTGCTCTCTTATACAGTTGTACTTCCTGCTTCCTGTCATGTGTCTAGTCACATGACAGGCCAACCATCCATTTATTAAAGACACATACACTTAAAATGTTAAGAGTAATAAAATGGCCTAAAAAACATGTAAAACACTTAAAACTCTATAATACATGTAAATGATTGTAATAAATAGAGCGGTAAAACACGTCTTTCTAAAAGCCAGCATATTATATAAATAGTGAAGAAAAGGCAAAAGCTTACAGCACCTGGTATTCCCAGGCGGTCTCCTATCCAAGTACTAACCAGGCCCGACGCTGTTTAGCTTCCGAGATCAGACGAGATCGGGCGCTCTCAGCGCGGTATGGCCATAAGCGAGGGCAGCTCCAAAAAGTGGGCTATTTAAAGATCAGCCTCCGTAAAAGCCAGCATATTATATAAATAGTGAAGAAAAGGCAAAAGCTTACAGCACCTGGTATTCCCAGGCGGTCTCCCATAAAAGTGTATCAATCGGCCTTATCAGCCGAGTTACAAGACTAAAATGGGGTCAGATTTAACTGTGAGAGATGACTAGTGGTTAAAAGAATGAGACATAAAAGAAAATTGGTTTAAATAGATTTGGTGTATTTACAAGGTTCACATAAAAGACTTTAAAACAACACGATAAAACTAGGTAAACTCTGTTAAAAGAATACAGTTCATTTGTCCATACCCTAAAAACAGGTAAACTCTGTTAAAAGAATACAGTTCATTTGTCCATACCCTAAAAACAGTCCAAGAACCCCAGTGTGTTGATAAGTCCAATGTGACTGTCCACCAGTGTATATACAATCCACAGAAAGTGTAATCCAAAGTTTGCAGGTGGTGAATGGAAAGGTGAGCTCTAAAATTAGCAACTCCTCAATCCAACAGTTTGGTGACTGTCCTTTGTTTGTCATGCTGCTCTCTTATACAGTTGTACTTCCTGCTTCCTGTCATGTGTCTAGTCACATGACAGGCCAACCATCCATTTATTAAAGACACATACACTTAAAATGTTAAGAGTAATAAAATGGCCTAAAAAACATGTAAAACACTTAAAACTCTATAATACATGTAAATGATTGTAATAAATAGAGCGGTAAAACACGTCTTTCTAAAAGCCAGCATATTATATAAATAGTGAAGAAAAGGCAAAAGCTGACAGCACCTGGTATTCCCAGGCGGTCTCCCATCCAAGTACTAACCAGGCCCGACGCTGCTTAGCTTCCGAGATCAGACGAGATCGGGCGCTCTCAGCGCGGTATGGCCATAAGCGAGGGCTGCTCCAAAAAGTGGGCTATTTAAAGATCAGCCTCCGTAAAAGCCAGCATATTATATAAATAGTGAAGAAAAGGCAAAAGCTTACAGCACCTGGTATTCCCAGGCGGTCTCCCATCCAAGTACTAACCAGGCCCGACGCTGCTTAGCTTCCGAGATCAGAAGAGATCGGGCGCTCTCAGCGCGGTATGGCAATAAGCGAGGGCTGCTCCAAAAAGTGGGCTATTTAAAGATCAGCCTCCGTAAAAGCCAGCATATTATATAAATAGTGAAGAAAAGGCAAAAGCTTACAGCACCTGGTATTCCCAGGCGGTCTCCCATAAAAGTGTAACAATCGGCCTTATCAGCCGAGTTACAAGACTAAAATGGGGTCAGATTTAACTGTGAGAGATGACTAGTGGTTAAAAGAATGAGACATAAAAGAAAATTGGTTTAAATAGATTTGGTGTATTTACAAGGTTCACATAAAAGACTTTAAAACAACACGATAAAACTAGGTAAACTCTGTTAAAAGAATACAGTTCATTTGTCCATACCCTAAAAACAGGTAAACTCTGTTAAAAGAATACAGTTCATTTGTCCATACCCTAAAAACAGTCCAAGAACCCCAGTGTGTTGATAAGTCCAATGTGAGTGTCCACCAGTGTATATACAATCCACAGAAAGTGTAATCCAAAGTTTGCAGTTGGTGAATGGAAAGGTGAGCTCTAAAATTAGCAACTCCTCAATCCAACAGTTTGGTTACTGTCCTTTGTTTGTCATGCTGCTCTCTTATACAGTTGTACTTCCTGCTTCCTGTCATGTGTCTAGTCACATGACAGGCCAACCATCCATTTATTAAAGACACATACACTTAAAATGTTAAGAGTAATAAAATGGCCTAAAAAACATGTAAAACACTTAAAACTCTATAATACATGTAAATGATTGTAATAAATAGAGCGGTAAAACACGTCTTTCTAAAAGCCAGCATATTATATAAATAGTGAAGAAAAGGCAAAAGCTTATAGCACCTGATATTCCCAGGCGGTCTCCCATCCAAGTACTAACCAGGCCCGACGCTGCTTAGCTTCCGAGATCAGACGAGATCGGGCGCTCTCAGCGCGGTATGGCCATAAGCTAGGGCTGCTCCAAAAAGTGGGCTATTTAAAGATCAGCCTCCGTAAAAGCCAGCATATTGTATAAATGGTGAAGAAAAGGCAAAAGCTTACAGCACCTGGTATTCCCAGGCGGTCTCCCATCCAAGTACTAACCAGGCCCGACGCTGCTTAGCTTCCGAGATCAGACGAGATCGGGCGCTCTCAGCGCGATATGGCCATAAGCGAGGGCTGCTCCAAAAAGTGGGCTATTTAAAGATCAGCCTCCGTAAAAGCCAGCATATTATATAAATAGTGAAGAAAAGGCAAAAGCTTACAGCACCTGGTATTCCCAGGCGGTCTCCCGTAAAAGTGTAACAATCGGCCTTATCAGCCGAGTTACAAGACTAAAATGGGGTCAGATTTAACTGTGAGAGATGACTAGTGGTTAAAAGAATGAGACATAAAAGAAAATTGGTTTAAATAGATTTGGTGTATTTACAAGGTTCACATAAAAGACTTTAAAACAACACGATAAAACTAGGTAAACTCTGTTAAAAGAATACAGTTCATTTGTCCATACCCTAAAAACAGGTAAACTCTGTTAAAAGAATACAGTTCATTTGTCCATACCCTAAAAACAGTCCAAGAACCCCAGTGTGTTGATAAGTCCAATGTGAGTGTCCACCAGTGTATATACAATCCACAGAAAGTGTAATCCAAAGTTTGCAGGTGGTGAATGGAAAGGTGAGCTCTAAAATTAGCAACTCCTCAATCCAACAGTTTGGTGACTGTCCTTTGTTTGTCATGCTGCTCTCTTATACAGTTGTACTTCCTGCTTCCTGTCATGTGTCTAGTCACATGACAGGCCAACCATCCATTTATTAAAGACACATACACTTAAAATGTTAAGAGTAATAAAATGGCCTAAAAAACATGTAAAACACTTAAAACTCTATAATACATGTAAATGATTGTAATAAATAGAGCGGTAAAACACGTCTTTCTAAAAGCCAGCATATTATATAAATAGTGAAGAAAAGGCAAAAGCTTATAGCACCTGATATTCCCAGGCGGTCTCCCATCCAAGTACTAACCAGGCCCGACGCTGCTTAGCTTCCGAGATCAGACGAGATCGGGCGCTCTCAGCGCGGTATGGCCATAAGCGAGGGTGCTCCAAAAAGTGGGCTATTTAAAGATCAGCCTCCGTAAAAGCCAGCATATTGTATAAATGGTGAAGAAAAGGCAAAAGCTTACAGCACCTGGTATTCCCAGGCGGTCTCCCATCCAAGTACTAACCAGGCCCGACGCTGCTTAGCTTCCGAGATCAGACGAGATCGGGCGCTCTCAGCGCGATATGGCCATAAGCGAGGGCTGCTCCAAAAAGTGGGTTATTTAAAGATCAGCCTCCGTAAAAGCCAGCATATTATATAAATAGTGAAGAAAAGGCAAAAGCTTACAGCACCTGGTATTCCCAGGCGGTCTCCCGTAAAAGTGTAACAATCGGCCTTATCAGCCGAGTTACAAGACTAAAATGGGGTCAGATTTAACTGTGAGAGATGACTAGTGGTTAAAAGAATGAGACATAAAAGAAAATTGGTTTAAATAGATTTGGTGTATTTACAAGGTTCACATAAAAGACTTTAAAACAACACGATAAAACTAGGTAAACTCTGTTAAAAGAATACAGTTCATTTGTCCATACCCTAAAAACAGGTAAACTCTGTTAAAAGAATACAGTTCATTTGTCCATACCCTAAAAACAGTCCAAGAACCCCAGTGTGTTGATAAGTCCAATGTGAGTGTCCACCAGTGTATATACAATCAACAGAAAGTGTAATCCAAAGTTTGCAGGTGGTGAATGGAAAGGTGAGCTCTAAAATTAGCAACTCCTCAATCCAACAGTTTGGTGACTGTCCTTTGTTTGTCATGCTGCTCTCTTATACAGTTGTACTTCCTGCTTCCTGTCATGTGTCTAGTCACATGACAGGCCAACCATCCATTTATTAAAGACACATACACTTAAAATGTTAAGAGTAATAAAATGGCCTAAAAAACATGTAAAACACTTAAAACTCTATAATACATGTAAATGATTGTAATAAATAGAGCGGTAAAACACGTCTTTCTAAAAGCCAGCATATTATATAAATAGTGAAGAAAAGGCAAAAGCTTACAGCACCTGGTATTCCCAGGCGGTCTCCTATCCAAGTACTAACCAGGCCCGACGCTGTTTAGCTTCCGAGATCAGACGAGATCGGGCGCTCTCAGCGCGGTATGGCCATAAGCGAGGGCAGCTCCAAAAAGTGGGCTATTTAAAGATCAGCCTCCGTAAAAGCCAGCATATTATATAAATAGTGAAGAAAAGGCAAAAGCTTACAGCACCTGGTATTCCCAGGCGGTCTCCCATAAAAGTGTATCAATCGGCCTTATCAGCCGAGTTACAAGACTAAAATGGGGTCAGATTTAACTGTGAGAGATGACTAGTGGTTAAAAGAATGAGACATAAAAGAAAATTGGTTTAAATAGATTTGGTGTATTTACAAGGTTCACATAAAAGACTTTAAAACAACACGATAAAACTAGGTAAACTCTGTTAAAAGAATACAGTTCATTTGTCCATACCCTAAAAACAGGTAAACTCTGTTAAAAGAATACAGTTCATTTGTCCATACCCTAAAAACAGTCCAAGAACCCCAGTGTGTTGATAAGTCCAATGTGACTGTCCACCAGTGTATATACAATCCACAGAAAGTGTAATCCAAAGTTTGCAGGTGGTGAATGGAAAGGTGAGCTCTAAAATTAGCAACTCCTCAATCCAACAGTTTGGTGACTGTCCTTTGTTTGTCATGCTGCTCTCTTATACAGTTGTACTTCCTGCTTCCTGTCATGTGTCTAGTCACATGACAGGCCAACCATCCATTTATTAAAGACACATACACTTAAAATGTTAAGAGTAATAAAATGGCCTAAAAAACATGTAAAACACTTAAAACTCTATAATACATGTAAATGATTGTAATAAATAGAGCGGTAAAACACGTCTTTCTAAAAGCCAGCATATTATATAAATAGTGAAGAAAAGGCAAAAGCTTACAGCACCTGGTATTCCCAGGCGGTCTCCCATCCAAGTACTAACCAGGCCCGACGCTGCTTAGCTTCCGAGATCAGACGAGATCGGGCGCTCTCAGCGCGGTATGGCCATAAGCGAGGGCTGCTCCAAAAAGTGGGCTATTTAAAGATCAGCCTCCGTAAAAGCCAGCATATTATATAAATAGTGAAGAAAAGGCAAAAGCTTACAGCACCTGGTATTCCCAGGCGGTCTCCCATCCAAGTACTAACCAGGCCCGACGCTGCTTAGCTTCCGAGATCAGACGAGATCGGGCGCTCTCAGCGCGGTATGGCCATAAGCGAGGGCTGCTCCAAAAAGTGGGCTATTTAAAGATCAGCCTCCGTAAAAGCCAGCATATTATATAAATAGTGAAGAAAAGGCAAAAGCTTACAGCACCTGGTATTCCCAGGCGGTCTCCCATAAAAGTGTAACAATCGGCCTTATCAGCCGAGTTACAAGACTAAAATGGGGTCAGATTTAACTGTGAGAGATGACTAGTGGTTAAAAGAATGAGACATAAAAGAAAATTGGTTTAAATAGATTTGGTGTATTTACAAGGTTCACATAAAAGACTTTAAAACAACACGATAAAACTAGGTAAACTCTGTTAAAAGAATACAGTTCATTTGTCCATACCCTAAAAACAGGTAAACTCTGTTAAAAGAATACAGTTCATTTGTCCATACCCTAAAAACAGTCCAAGAACCCCAGTGTGTTGATAAGTCCAATGTGAGTGTCCACCAGTGTATATACAATCCACAGAAAGTGTAATCCAAAGTTTGCAGGTGGTGAATGGAAAGGTGAGCTCTAAAATTAGCAACTCCTCAATCCAACAGTTTGGTGACTGTCCTTTGTTTGTCATGCTGCTCTCTTATACAGTTGTACTTCCTGCTTCCTGTCATGTGTCTAGTCACATGACAGGCCAACCATCCATTTATTAAAGACACATACACTTAAAATGTTAAGAGTAATAAAATGGCCTAAAAAACATGTAAAACACTTAAAACTCTATAATACATGTAAATGATTGTAATAAATAGAGCGGTAAAACACGTCTTTCTAAAAGCCAGCATATTATATAAATAGTGAAGAAAAGGCAAAAGCTTACAGCACCTGATATTCCCAGGCGGTCTCCCATCCAAGTACTAACCAGGCCCGACGCTGCTTAGCTTCCGAGATCAGACGAGATCGGGCGCTCTCAGCGCGGTATGGCCATAAGCGAGGGCTGCTCCAAAAAGTGGGCTATTTAAAGATCAGCCTCCGTAAAAGCCAGCATATTGTATAAATGGTGAAGAAAAGGCAAAAGCTTACAGCACCTGGCATTCCCAGGCGGTCTCCCATCCAAGTACTAACCAGGCCCGACGCTGCTTAGCTTCCGAGATCAGACGAGATCGGGCGCTCTCAGCGCGATATGGCCATAAGCGAGGGCTGCTCCAAAAAGTGGGCTATTTAAAGATCAGCCTCCGTAAAAGCCAGCATATTATATAAATAGTGAAGAAAAGGCAAAAGCTTACAGCACCTGGTATTCCCAGGCGGTCTCCCGTAAAAGTGTAACAATCGGCCTTATCAGCCGAGTTACAAGACTAAAATGGGGTCAGATTTAACTGTGAGAGATGACTAGTGGTTAAAAGAATGAGACATAAAAGAAAATTGGTTTAAATAGATTTGGTGTATTTACAAGGTTCACATAAAAGACTTTAAAACAACACGATAAAACTAGGTAAACTCTGTTAAAAGAATACAGTTCATTTGTCCATACCCTAAAAACAGGTAAACTCTGTTAAAAGAATACAGTTCATTTGTCCATACCCTAAAAACAGTCCAAGAACCCCAGTGTGTTGATAAGTCCAATGTGAGTGTCCACCAGTGTATATACAATCCACAGAAAGTGTAATCCAAAGTTTGCAGGTGGTGAATGGAAAGGTGAGCTCTAAAATTAGCAACTCCTCAATCCAACAGTTTGGTGACTGTCCTTTGTTTGTCATGCTGCTCTCTTATACAGTTGTACTTCCTGCTTCCTGTCATGTGTCTAGTCACATGACAGGCCAACCATCCATTTATTAAAGACACATACACTTAAAATGTTAAGAGTAATAAAATGGCCTAAAAAACATGTAAAACACTTAACACTCTATAATACATGTAAATGATTGTAATAAATAGAGCGGTAAAACACGTCTTTCTAAAAGCCAGCATATTATATAAATAGTGAAGAAAAGGCAAAAGCTTACAGCACCTGGTATTCCCAGGCGGTCTCCTATCCAAGTACTAACCAGGCCCGACGCTGTTTAGCTTCCGAGATCAGACGAGATCGGGCGCTCTCAGCGCGGTATGGCCATAAGCGAGGGCTGCTCCAAAAAGTGGGCTATTTAAAGATCAGCCTCCGTAAAAGCCAGCATATTATATAAATAGTGAAGAAAAGGCAAAAGCTTACAGCAACTGGTATTCCCAGGCGGTCTCCCATAAAAGTGTAACAATCGGCCTTATCAGCCGAGTTACAAGACTAAAATGGGGTCAGATTTAACTGTGAGAGATGACTAGTGGTTAAAAGAATGAGACATAAAAGAAAATTGGTTTAAATAGATTTGGTGTATTTACAAGGTTCACATAAAAGACTTTAAAACAACACGATAAAACTAGGTAAACTCTGTTAAAAGAATACAGTTCATTTGTCCATACCCTAAAAACAGGTAAACTCTGTTAAAAGAATACAGTTAATTTGTCCATACCCTAAAAACAGTCCAAGAACCCCAGTGTGTTGATAAGTCCAATGTGAGTGTCCACCAGTGTATATACAATCCACAGAAAGTGTAATCCAAAGTTTGCAGGTGGTGAATGGAAAGGTGAGCTCTAAAATTAGCAACTCCTCAATCCAACAGTTTGGCGACTGTCCTTTGTTTGTCATGCTGCTCTCTTATACAGTTGTACTTCCTGCTTCCTGTCATGTGTCTAGTCACATGACAGGCCAACCATCCATTTATTAAAGACACATACACTTAAAATGTTAAGAGTAATAAAATGGCCTAAAAAACATGTAAAACACTTAAAACTCTATAATACATGTAAATGATTGTAATAAATAGAGCGGTAAAACACGTCTTTCTAAAAGCCAGCATATTATATAAATAGTGAAGAAAAGGCAAAAGCTTACAGCACCTGGTATTCCCAGGCGGTCTCCCATCCAAGTACTAACCAGGCCCGACGCTGCTTAGCTTCCGAGATCAGACGAGATCGGGCGCTCTCAGCGCGGTATGGCCATAAGCGAGGGCTGCTCCAAAAAGTGGGCTATTTAAAGATCAGCCTCCGTAAAAGCCAGCATATTATATAAATAGTGAAGAAAAGGCAAAAGCTTACAGCACCTGGTATTCCCAGGCGGTCTCCCATCCAAGTACTAACCAGGCCCGACGCTGCTTAGCTTCCGAGATCAGACGAGATCGGGCGCTCTCAGCGCGATATGGCCATAAGCGAGGGCTGCTCCAAAAAGTGGGCTATTTAAAGATCAGCCTCCGTAAAAGCCAGCATATTATATAAATAGTGAAGAAAAGGCAAAAGCTTACAGCACCTGGTATTCCCAGGCGGTCTCCCGTAAAAGTGTAACAATCGGCCTTATCAGCCGAGTTACAAGACTAAAATGGGGTCAGATTTAACTGTGAGAGATGACTAGTGGTTAAAAGAATGAGACATAAAAGAAAATTGGTTTAAATAGATTTGGTGTATTTACAAGGTTCACATAAAAGACTTTAAAACAACACGATAAAACTAGGTAAACTCTGTTAAAAGAATACAGTTCATTTGTCCATACCCTAAAAACAGGTAAACTCTGTTAAAAGAATACAGTTCATTTGTCCATACCCTAAAAACAGTCCAAGAACCCCAGTGTGTTGATAAGTCCAATGTGAGTGTCCACCAGTGTATATACAATCCACAGAAAGTGTAATCCAAAGTTTGCAGGTGGTGAATGGAAAGGTGAGCTCTAAAATTAGCAACTCCTCAATCCAACAGTTTGGTGACTGTCCTTTGTTTGTCATGCTGCTCTCTTATACAGTTGTACTTCCTGCTTCCTGTCATGTGTCTAGTCACATGACAGGCCAACCATCCATTTATTAAAGACACATACACTTAAAATGTTAAGAGTAATAAAATGGCCTAAAAAACATGTAAAACACTTAACACTCTATAATACATGTAAATGATTGTAATAAATAGAGCGGTAAAACACGTCTTTCTAAAAGCCAGCATATTATATAAATAGTGAAGAAAAGGCAAAAGCTTACAGCACCTGGTATTCCCAGGCGGTCTCCTATCCAAGTACTAACCAGGCCCGACGCTGTTTAGCTTCCGAGATCAGACGAGATCGGGCGCTCTCAGCGCGGTATGGCCATAAGCGAGGGCTGCTCCAAAAAGTGGGCTATTTAAAGATCAGCCTCCGTAAAAGCCAGCATATTATATAAATAGTGAAGAAAAGGCAAAAGCTTACAGCAACTGGTATTCCCAGGCGGTCTCCCATAAAAGTGTAACAATCGGCCTTATCAGCCGAGTTACAAGACTAAAATGGGGTCAGATTTAACTGTGAGAGATGACTAGTGGTTAAAAGAATGAGACATAAAAGAAAATTGGTTTAAATAGATTTGGTGTATTTACAAGGTTCACATAAAAGACTTTAAAACAACACGATAAAACTAGGTAAACTCTGTTAAAAGAATACAGTTCATTTGTCCATACCCTAAAAACAGGTAAACTCTGTTAAAAGAATACAGTTCATTTGTCCATACCCTAAAAACAGTCCAAGAACCCCAGTGTGTTGATAAGTCCAATGTGAGTGTCCACCAGTGTATATACAATCCACAGAAAGTGTAATCCAAAGTTTGCAGGTGGTGAATGGAAAGGTGAGCTCTAAAATTAGCAACTCCTCAATCCAACAGTTTGGCGACTGTCCTTTGTTTGTCATGCTGCTCTCTTATACAGTTGTACTTCCTGCTTCCTGTCATGTGTCTAGTCACATGACAGGCCAACCATCCATTTATTAAAGACACATACACTTAAAATGTTAAGAGTAATAAAATGGCCTAAAAAACATGTAAAACACTTAAAACTCTATAATACATGTAAATGATTGTAATAAATAGAGCGGTAAAACACGTCTTTCTAAAAGCCAGCATATTATATAAATAGTGAAGAAAAGGCAAAAGCTTACAGCACCTGGTATTCCCAGGCGGTCTCCCATCCAAGTACTAACCAGGCCCGACGCTGCTTAGCTTCCGAGATCAGACGAGATCGGGCGCTCTCAGCGCGGTATGGCCATAAGCGAGGGCTGCTCCAAAAAGTGGGCTATTTAAAGATCAGCCTCCGTAAAAGCCAGCATATTATATAAATAGTGAAGAAAAGGCAAAAGCTTACAGCACCTGGTATTCCCAGGCGGTCTCCCATCCAAGTACTAACCAGGCCCGATGCTGCTTAGCTTCCGAGATCAGACGAGATCGGGCGCTCTCAGCGCGGTATGGCCATAAGCGAGGGCAGCTCCAAAAAGTGGGCTATTTAAAGATCAGCCTCCGTAAAAGCCAGCATATTATATAAATAGTGAAGAAAAGGCAAAAGCTTACAGCACCTGGTATTCCCAGGCGGTCTCCCATAAAAGTGTAACAATCGGCCTTATCAGCCGAGTTACAAGACTAAAATGGGGTCAGATTTAACTGTGAGAGATGACTAGTGGTTAAAAGAATGAGACATAAAAGAAAATTGGTTTAAATAGATTTGGTGTATTTACAAGGTTCACATAAAAGACTTTAAAACAACACGATAAAACTAGGTAAACTCTGTTAAAAGAATACAGTTCATTTGTCCATACCCTAAAAACAGGTAAACTCTGTTAAAAGAATACAGTTCATTTGTCCATACCCTAAAAACAGTCCAAGAACCCCAGTGTGTTGATAAGTCCAATGTGACTGTCCACCAGTGTATATACAATCCACAGAAAGTGTAATCCAAAGTTTGCAGGTGGTGAATGGAAAGGTGAGCTCTAAAATTAGCAACTCCTCAATCCAACAGTTTGGTGACTGTCCTTTGTTTGTCATGCTGCTCTCTTATACAGTTGTACTTCCTGCTTCCTGTCATGTGTCTAGTCACATGACAGGCCAACCATCCATTTATTAAAGACACATACACTTAAAATGTTAAGAGTAATAAAATGGCCTAAAAAACATGTAAAACACTTAAAACTCTATAATACATGTAAATGATTGTAATAAATAGAGCGGTAAAACACGTCTTTCTAAAAGCCAGCATATTATATAAATAGTGAAGAAAAGGCAAAAGCTTACAGCACCTGGTATTCCCAGGCGGTCTCCCATCCAAGTACTAACCAGGCCCGACGCTGCTTAGCTTCCGAGATCGGGCGCTCTCAGCGCGGTATGGCCATAAGCGAGGGCTGCTCCAAAAAGTGGGCTATTTAAAGATCAGCCTCCGTAAAAGCCAGCATATTATATAAATAGTGAAGAAAAGGCAAAAGCTTACAGCACCTGGTATTCCCAGGCGGTCTCCCATCCAAGTACTAACCAGGCCCGACGCTGCTTAGCTTCCGAGATCAGAAGAGATCGGGCGCTCTCAGCGCGGTATGGCAATAAGCGAGGGCTACTCCAAAAAGTGGGCTATTTAAAGATCAGCCTCCGTAAAAGCCAGCATATTATATAAATAGTGAAGAAAAGGCAAAAGCTTACAGCACCTGGTATTCCCAGGCGGTCTCCCATAAAAGTGTAACAATCGGCCTTATCAGCCGAGTTACAAGACTAAAATGGGGTCAGATTTAACTGTGAGAGATGACTAGTGGTTAAAAGAATGAGACATAAAAGAAAATTGGTTTAAATAGATTTGGTGTATTTACAAGGTTCACATAAAAGACTTTAAAACAACACGATAAAACTAGGTAAACTCTGTTAAAAGAATACAGTTCATTTGTCCATACCCTAAAAACAGGTAAACTCTGTTAAAAGAATACAGTTCATTTGTCCATACCCTAAAAACAGTCCAAGAACCCCAGTGTGTTGATAAGTCCAATGTGAGTGTCCACCAGTGTATATACAATCCACAGAAAGTGTAATCCAAAGTTTGCAGGTGGTGAATGGAAAGGTGAGCTCTAAAATTAGCAACTCCTCAATCCAACAGTTTGGTGACTGTCCTTTGTTTGTCATGCTGCTCTCTTATACAGTTGTACTTCCTGCTTCCTGTCATGTGTCTAGTCACATGACAGGCCAACCATCCATTTATTAAAGACACATACACTTAAAATGTTAAGAGTAATAAAATGGCCTAAAAAACATGTAAAACACTTAAAACTCTATAATACATGTAAATGATTGTAATAAATAGAGCGGTAAAACACGTCTTTCTAAAAGCCAGCATATTATATAAATAGTGAAGAAAAGGCAAAAGCTTACAGCACCTGATATTCCCAGGCGGTCTCCCATCCAAGTACTAACCAGGCCCGACGCTGCTTAGCTTCCGAGATCAGACGAGATCGGGCGCTCTCAGCGCGGTATGGCCATAAGCGAGGGCTGCTCCAAAAAGTGGGCTATTTAAAGATCAGCCTCCGTAAAAGCCAGCATATTGTATAAATGGTGAAGAAAAGGCAAAAGCTTACAGCACCTGGTATTCCCAGGCGGTCTCCCATCCAAGTACTAACCAGGCCCGACGCTGCTTAGCTTCCGAGATCAGACGAGATCGGGCGCTCTCAGCGCGATAT
>NC_133367.1:21838078-21873078 GCF_049309525.1 Garra rufa | reverse complement strand
TAAAACTCTATAATACATGTAAATGATTGTAATAAATAGAGCGGTAAAACACGTCTTTCTAAAAGCCAGCATATTATATAAATAGTGAAAAAAAGGCAAAAGCTTACAGCACCTGGTATTCCCAGGCGGTCTCCCATCCAAGTACTAACCAGGCCCGACGCGGCTTAGCTTCCGAGATCAGACGAGATCGGGCGCTCTTTTTTTTTTTTTTTTTTTTATTAAAAATATACATATATATATATATACATACACACATTTTAAATCATCATGACATACAACAGGTCATATACATATATTACATATTACAGTTCACAGTGATTTATTACACAATTACATGTGTACACAGGGATAAGAAGATAAGTGAGAAAAAAAATAAATAAATAAAATTTAAAAAAAACTTTAAATTAAATAAGGGGATCAAAACAGAATCATTCAGGCAACTCTAGTTTAGTACCATCTGGGCTGTCCATAATAAAAGGATTATTTAAAATAAAAGTTTTGTAAAAAACAATCTTGTTCTCTTCCATTTTAAAATATTCTTCAGCAGTTCTAATATATTGTTCCCGTTTTCTTTTGTACATTTTCCAAACATCTATTTTTGCACGTTTGTTTTTCACAATGTTTCTCCTTTCCCAAATAACATTTCTTGCAACAGATAAAAAAAGATTGACCATCTTTGTTTTACTTCCATTAAAACCAAATAAAAACATTTTACACCATTCTGAATCTCTCTCAATTTCCTCTTCTCTATTTGTCATCATCTGTTTTATCATTTCTTTTAACTTTACCATAAAAGTATTTAATTTAGCACATTTTAAAAACAAGTGCATACTACTTTCATTTTCTAATTCACATACTTTACATATTGCATTATCACTGCTTCCAATTTGTGCCAGCTTTGTTTCAGTGAATATCACATTGTGTCTGATAAAATAATCCAAGCATTCAAGTTTTGTGTCTAAATATTTCCACTTTAAATTTTTCCAAATTCCTTCCTCATCAATATCCACAAAAATCCTTTTCCAGAACTGTTCTGCGACTGGTCTTTTGTACACTTTGTTTCTAAAACATACATAAAAATTTTTAAAAGTACATTCCTGAAAGTCTTTGGCTTTTTCTTTTAAAACCACTTTCACATTATCATTGCTTTTATCATTCTGTTCAATTTTCTCTATCCATTCTTTAGGTATTGCACTTTTCACTATTTCAAACTGTTTCTCCAGAGTTTCTCTTTTAAAATCTTCACCAATCTCATCCATAGCATCAACAATTACTTGGCTTGGTAAAAAACCTTCTTTTATCTCATATAAAACATCTTTGACTTGACATACACCAGCCTTCAACCAATGTTTAAAAAATACTTCTTTCTCTTGTGTTAAAATATTAGCATTTAAAAACAATGGTTGATTTAATAACATTTTTCTTCCTTCAGGTTTAAACTCAACCAAATTTAAAAACTCTGCCCATGCTTGTAAAACCTCTTTGTAAAAATCAGGAATTCCAGTCATCATGTTCTGTTTCAGTTTCATCCATAAAATGTCATCATTTATATTAAAACCACCACATTTGTTAAGATAATACCTCATTACATGCTTCCATTCTGCTTTAAAATCCTTGTTTAAAAACCTTTTCACCAGTTTAACTCTCAAGCTTTTCTTTCTTATTTCTGGGTCTATCAATCCCATTCCACCTTCATCTGTTGCACCTATTAAAACATTATACGCAATTCTTGGTGGTTTCCCTTCCCAAATAAAATTCAGGACACATTTTTTTATTCTTTGTACATGCCAGTGTTCCATAGGGATGACTCCTAAGATGTACCACATTTTCGACAACATCAGCGTATTTACAATTAAAATCTTTCCCATTAAATTCAACCTCCTTTGTTTCCACCATTCCAACCTCCTTTCCATTCTTCCTATTATTTCATCCCACATTATTTCATTAACTCTCTTTTCATTTTCTCCCATTGTTATCCCTAAAATCTTAATTTCTTGCTGATTTTTGAAATTAAAAGCATCTGGTAAAATGCATACATTCCCAATTCTCATAACCACAGTTTTTTCCATATTTACTTTAGCACCTGATCCATCACAATATTTTTTAATAATTTCCATAGCATTTGTCACACTTTCAATATCCTTTAAAATTAATGTAGTGTCATCCGCATACTGGTAAATTTTCTGTTCTTCTTTCATCTCTACAATTTTAATTCCATTTATTCTTTTTTCCTTCATTATAGCTAGACCCAAAGCTTCAGTCACTAGACTGTACAGCTGAGCAGATAGTGGACATCCCTGTTTTATGGATCTTGTTATACTAAAGCATTCTGTAATAAAACCATTACATTTAATACAACTCATAGCACCATTATACAAACACTTCATCCATCTTAAAAACTTTTCTCCAAACCCAAACTTTTTTAAAACCCCAAATAAAAAATTATGTTCAACTCTGTCAAATGCTTTCTCAAAATCAACACTAATTACATATCCCTCTTTCTTTTCTTCTTTCATATATTGTATTACATCTCTTATACTGCTTGTTATATCTGTGATGTCTTTTCCTTTCACTCCATATGCCTGACTAGTTTTAATAATACTCGGTAAAATCTTTTTACAGTTTTTTACGATTGTTTACACTCTAAAATAAACATTTCCACACAATTTGCAAAATTCTACTCCAAGGAGCAAAACACCGCCACAGATTTGCACAACATTAAACACAATGTCTGCTTCACTCTTTTTGCAAAACATTACACACAGTGATTTGTAAAACTCTACACACATTTCGACACCTTAGACACAGATAAGGATTGTGAGGTTACTTCCTTGTCATTACAAAGCCCCGGATTGCCAATGACCACACTAATGAACAAATTGGATAAACACATCCACAAGGTGTGGAAGCACACATGTGCTAATTTGAAAACGCAGCACTCAGGTGTGCTAGGCAGCAGGTGAGTTCACCTGTATTCATCAAAAATGATGTGGATGAAATCTTATGGCCTGATCCAGCCAGACGGAGAGATGAGGAATAGTTACAGTAGTTGTGTTGCTTTTTTTTCCAGAGTCAAACTGTATGTACTTCATGCAGTAATTTTTATTTGTCTACAGATTTTATTTGTTTCATTGATTTCATTGTTGGTTGATTACTGTAACTGATTATGGTAAGAAATACTGTATTTCTTGAATTGAAATAAATACTTGAAATATTCAGTCTGCAGCATCAGTGTTGTGCAGTGCTTGGTAAGTTTATAGTAGGCCTATTTGTGTTCATTCTCCCTATATCTCAAACTAATCATGATGAATGTTGTGGGTTTGTCACTATTTTGTTTTGTCATCGAAATGATCCCTTACATAACAATGTCTGCCCAAAAATCTAGCACATGCTATTTCCTAAAATTAGTTTTTTATTTATCACAGCAGTGTGAAACTGTCTGCAATAGTGTCTGATCATTGAGGACTGTGTTGGTTAAATGAAAACTAATAGCATTTTCACAAATATGTGTATATGTTTTGACTGAAATGTGTATGTTTTGACTGAAGTGTGTCATTTTGCAAACAATCTAGGAATTTTGCAAATTGAGTGTGGTGTTTGGATAATTGTGATTATATTTTGAAAAAAGAACCCGGTTTTCAAAATTGTGTGTAAACAATTGAAAAATACTGTAAGTCTGTTTGCTAAAACCTTGGCTAATACTTTAAAATCTTTATTTAACATCGTAAGGGGTCTGTAGTTAATCAAATCATTTTTTCCACCTTTTTTCTTATATATTAATTTCACTAAACCTATTCTCATTAAATGTGTAGCTTCTTTCTTTTCAAAAATTACTTCAAAGATTTCCTTTAAAATTGGTGCTAAAACATCTTTAAAAACTTTATAAAATTCAGATACTAATCCATCTAAACCTGGGCTTTTCCCATTATTTAATTGCATTATAGCTTCCTTAATTTCTTCTATTTGTATTTCTTCATCACACATATTTCTATCATCTTCTGTTATACTTTCCTCAATTTGTTCCAATAAAAATTGTTCTTCTTTTTCATTTATTTGACCTTTTTTAAAAAGGCCTTCATAAAAATTTCTAACTTCTTTCAAAATATCCTGTGCTTCTTTTATTTTTTCACCATTTTTCTTCTTTAATTCTCTTATGATTTCTACATTTCCCTTACTTTCTTCTAAACTAAAAAAGAATTTTGTACATTTCTCGCCTTCTACAAGATATTTTGCTTTACTTCTAACCATAGCACCTCTACATTTCTTTTCTTCTATGTTTCGTAATTCTTCTTCCAAGTTTATTATTTTTTCTATATCTACATTTTCTTGGTTCAATTTATCATTTAGTTCTTTTCTAACCTCCACTTCTTTATTTCTTTTAGCTTTTTGTATTAATTTACTAATTTCTATAGTATACTTTTTAATTTCATATTTTGTATTATCCCACCATATTCGTTTATCTTCTTGATACATCCTATTCTGTTTTTCTGTATTTATTATATCCACTATTGTCTTTCTATAAGATTTTATTTTTAAAATTTCTGTGTTTAAGATCCATACCCCATTACCTCTTTCAGCTTCGTTAAAATCAATATTCAAAATGAAAAACTTGTGATCACTCAAAGCTGTTTCTTTGTAATAAACACTCTGTATAAAATCGCCCAGTTTTCTCTTGTATAGAATAAAATCAATTCTACTTTGTTTTAAAATATTACCTACTATTTGTCTTCTTGAATATTCTCTTCTTCCCTCATTTCTTATTCTCCATGTCAACTACTTCATGCTCATCCATTAAGTTCTCCAACTCTTTTCTCCCACTGTCACTCTTAAAAATCATGCCATCTGCTAAATCAATTCTGTTCAAGACCGTGTTAAAATCACCAATTAAAATAGATTCTCCCCATAAAGTCATTAAACCCTTTAGCCTATTAAAGAATTCCTTCTTTTCTTTTCCTACTACCGGAGCATGAATGTTACATAAAACCATATTATTTTCCTTAATCTTAATCGCTAAACATTTCCCTTCTTTGTCATTATATATTTCTTCGACATCATTACATACATTTTTTTTAACTAAAATGGCAACCCCTCTCCCCATCCTTCCATCACCATTATTATAAAATATATTTCCTGTCCATCCCCTTTTAAAATCATCCATTATAGCTTCATTCCAGTTTGTCTCTTGTATAAATATAAGATTTTGTTTTTTACACTGCTCCTTAACCTTGTCAAATTTTCCGACATTCGATAAACCTCTTACATTAATAGAAACAATACTTAAAAACATACATAAATGAAAAACATTACATATCAGTCCCATCAATCCGCACTTTCTTTTCCCCTAGACGCATCACGCATAGTCTTTATCAGTTCACTCTTTTTACTCAATCTGTTCCTTACAAATTTTAGATTTGGAGTTACCTTAATTTTTCTTCTTCTTACTTGCAATCCATTTGCTTGCTCGTGTTCTTCAGTATTTTGCTCATCCATTCTCTCACTTACGTCCATTTGTGTGTTTGATAAGTCCAAAGATGTCCATGTATCACTCAGTTCATTTGTTTTGCCATTGTCTTTTTCCAGCTGTTCTTTCTGTGTTTCCGATATCTCCACAATCCAATGATCATCTTTCTCCATATTGCAACACTTTTCCACTTCTCCCGTCACTTGACTGCATGTTGTATCTTTGTGTTCTGTTATTGTCTCCATTTCTTCTGTTGTGTTATTGTTACTTGTATCCACCTTTTCTGTTTCATCCTGTATCTCACCATCATTGTCCATAGCCTCATTATCCTCTTCATGATCGCCACGGCGCCAAACCACATGCAAGTCTGTCGGGAGGGTGGCTCAGAGGATGCATGAATCAACAATATGAACGTCCTGCTGCCTCCACTTGATGCAAGACAGTGATAGCCATACCTCACTAAATTGGTTCTTGGGCATGTTTTGCTACCTTTTAAATATGATTGACATTTTTTTAAATCAATGTACGCTGAGAACAGGAGGCCTCAAAATGGTTTCTGCTGTCCGAGGGCAACACGGCGCAGAACGGGCTTAACAAAATGCCAAAACGCACGACTCTGGTGGGACTCGAACCCACAACTACAACCTCATCTGGGAGTCTTGAAATCCAATGCGCTATCCATTGCGCCACAGAGCCTGTAGGTATGCCAGCCTGGGCCTGTCCTGCTCGGCCGAGTGGCAAGCTGTGTGGGCAGAAAGACTGGTCTGT
Source organism: Garra rufa (assembly GCF_049309525.1). Classification (NCBI taxonomy): domain Eukaryota; kingdom Metazoa; phylum Chordata; class Actinopteri; order Cypriniformes; family Cyprinidae; genus Garra; species Garra rufa. Next base: position 21,866,849 of record NC_133367.1, on the reverse strand, counting down.
GCACAATTGAGGCATGCTTGCTGGACTGGAGCGCCGCCCAAGGCACCGCTGGGATTCGAGGCCTCAAAATGGTTTCTGCTGTCCGAGGGCAACACTGCGCAGTATGGGCTTAACAAAATGGCAAAAAGCACGACTCTGGTGGGACTTGCACCCACAACCTTTGAATGGCCTCATCTGGCAGTCTAGAAGTCCAATGCACTATCCACTGCGCCGCAGAGCCCATCGGTATGCCAGGCTGGTCCACTGAGGGCTTTACTTACAGATTTGTGCCCGTCCAGCTACAGCAAGTGGCACGCTGTTTGGGCAGAAAGACAGGTCCTCAGGTCTTTGCACAATTGAGGCACGGTTCAAAAACATAGTGTCGTCAGGGTCTCCAATCCAACAGAAAGGCCAGAGACAGCCACCAGTGGAAAGGCACCGCTGGGATTCGAACCCAGGATCTCCTGTTTACGAGACAGGCGCTTTGACCAGCTAAGCCACGGCGCCTCCTTGGTGGAGAAAGTTAGCCTGAATGCTATTCTTCAAAAGCAGGTGAGAGGGTAATGATGCAGGAGAACCCGCCCGCTGTCCTCAAGCTCCTCTGTGTCCCCTTTCGCCGTCTGTTTTTTTTGGTAAAGCACGAGCTCGGCTGTATTGTGGCGTGCAACCAAACCATCCATGGGATTCAAACGCAGGATCTCCTGTTAACTAGAATAGCCTGGCCGCACAATTGCCCTCCGGGAGGGCAACTCAGATGATCCAGGCTCCAAGAGAAGAGGCCAGGGGTTAGCTGACCGGGCGCTGGACAGCTTTAAGGCGTTTGCCGACAACTGAGTCGGGGCGGTTTGCAAAAGTAACCACTCACTGCCCTCGCTATCCATGTTTGCGGGTCGCTTTTGGAAAAGCTTGCGATTGCTGGACTGGAACGCTGCCCAAGGTACCGCTGGGATTTGAACGCAGGATCTCCTGTTTACGAGACAGGCGCTTTAACCAACTAAGCCACGGCGCCAAACCGCATGCAAGGCTGTCGGGAGGGTGACTCAGAGGGTCAAAACATCCAGAGGCAGGGCAGGTGCTGGTACGCTTAAAAGAGAATGTCTACAAATTTCTACTGCCTGAGGGCAACACTGCACAGTATGAGAGTAACCAGAAAGCCAAAATCCACAACTCTGGTGGGACTTGAACCCACAACCTCTGAATGGCCTCTTCTGGCAGTCTAGAAGTCCAATGCGCTATCCATTGCGCCACAGAGCCCAACATGGGGAAAAGCATAGCCGCGTGAAGGCTGACCTTCCGGGTCTGTGGCCATCCAACGGTAAGAGAGCGCATGCTCTCTCTGCAGGAAGGACAGGCCCTCGGGTCTCTGCATAATTGCAGTGTCGTTTGAAAGGCAGAGGCACTGTAAGGGCCTCAGGTCCAAGGGAGAGCAAAAAGATCCAAGCTGCCGTCTACAAGGCACCGCTGGGATTTGAACCCAGGATCTCCTGTTTACTAGAAAGGCGCTTTAACCAACTAAGCCACGGCGCCACCCCGCGTGTTAGGTGTGGGGAGGGTGGCTCAGAGGATGCATGAATCAACAATATGAACTTCCTGCTGTCTCCACTTGATGCGAGACAGTGATTGCCATACCTCACTGAATTGGCTCTTGGGCATGTTTTGCTACCTTTTAAATATGATTGCCTTTTTTTTTTTAAATCAACGTACGCTGAGAAACAGGAGGCCTCAAAATGGTTTCTGCTGTCCGAGGGCAATACTGCGCAGAACGGTCTTAACAAAATGCATGACTCTGGTGGTACTCAAACCCACAACCTCATCTGGGAGTCTAGAAATCCAATGCACCACAGAGCCTGTAGGTATGCTGGGCTGGGCTTGTCCGGCTCTGTCAAGTGGCAAGCTGTGTGGGCAGAAAGACAGGTACAATTGAGGGACGCTTGCTGGACTGGAGCGCCACCGAAGGCACCGCTGGGATTTGAACCCAGGATCTCCTGTTTACTAGACAGGCGCTTTGACCAACTAAGCCACGGCGCCTCCTTGGTGGAGAAAGTTAGCCTGAATGCTATTCTTCAAAAGCAGGTGAGAGGGTAATGATGCAGGAGAAACCGCCCGCTGTCCTCAAGCTCCTCTGTGTCCCCTTTCGCCGTCTGTTTTTTTTGGTAAAGCACGAGCTCGGCTGTATTGTGGCGTGCAACCAAACCATCCATGGGATTCAAACGCAGGATCTCCTGTTAACTAGAATAGCCTGGCCGCACAATTGCCCTCCGGGAGGGCAACTCAGACGATCCAGGCTCCAAGAGAAGAGGCCAGGGGTTGGCTGACCGGGCGCTGGACAGCTTTAAGGCGTTTGCCGACAACTGAGTCGGGGCGGTTTGCAAAAGTAACCACTCACTGCCCTCGCTATCCATGTTTGCGGGTCGCTTTTGGAAAAGCTTGCGCTTGCTGGACTGGAACACCGCCCAAGGTACCGCTGGGATTTGAACGCAGGATCTCCTGTTTACGAGACAGGCGCTTTAACCAACTAAGCCACGGCGCCAAACCGCATGCAAGGCTGTCGGGAGGGTGACTCAGAGGGTCAAAACATCCAGAGGCAGGGCAGGTGCTGGTACGCTTAAAAGAGAATGTCTACAAATTTCTACTGCCTGAGGGCAACACTGCACAGTATGAGAGTAACCAGAAAGCCAAAATCCACAACTCTGGTGGGACTTGAACCCACAACCTCTGAATGGCCTCTTCTGGCAGTCTAGAAGTCCAATGCGCTATCCATTGCACCACATAGCCCAACACGAAAGCCAGCAGAGCCGAGTGAAGGCTGACCTTCCGGGTCTGTGGATGTCCAACGGTAAGAGAGCGCATGCTCTCTCTGCAGGAAGGACAGGCCCTCGGGTCTCTGCATAATTGCAGTGTCGTTTGAAAGGCAGAGGCACTGTAAGGGCCTCAGGTCCAAGGGAGAGCAAAAAGATCCAAGCTGCCGTCTGCAAGGCACTGCTGGGATTTGAACCCAGGATCTCCTGTTTACCAAACAGGAGCCACGGCACCACCCCGCATGTTAGGTGTGGGGAGGGTGGATCAGAGGATGCATGAATCAACAATTTCAACTTCCTGCTGCCACCACTTGATGCGAGACAGTGATTGCATACCTCACTGAATTGGTTCTTGGGCATGTTTTGCTACCTTTTAAATATGATTGACATTTTTTTAAAATCAATGTACGCTGAGAACAGGAAGCCTCAAAATGGTTTCTGCTGTCCGAGGGCAACACTGCACAGAACAGGCTTAACAAAATGCCAAAACACACGACTCTAACGGGACGCAAACCCACAACCCCAACCTCATCTGGGAGTCTAGAAATGCAATGCGCTATCCATTGCGCCACAGAGCCTGTAGGTATGCCACGCTGGGCCTGTCCAGCTCGGCGGAGTGGCAAGCTGTTTGGGCAGAAAGACAGGTCCTCAAGTCTTTGCACAATTGAGGCACGGTTCAAAAACATAGAGTGTTATCAGTGTCTCCGATGCAATAGCAAGCCCAGAGACAGCCACCAGTCGAGAGGCACCGCTGGGATTCAAACGCAGGATCTCCTGTTTACTAGACTAGCCTGGCCGCACAATTGCCCTCCGGGAGGGCGACTCAGACGATCCAGGCTCCCAGAGAAGAGGCCAGGGGTTGGCTGACCGGGCACTGGACAGCTTTAAGGCATTTGCCGACAACTGAGTCGGGGCGGTTTGCAAAAGTAACCACTCACTGCCCTCGCTATCCATGTTTGCGGGTCGCTTTTGGAAAAGCTTGCGCTTGCTGTCCTACTGCTTCAGACCAGATTCTGAAGTGTTAATCTGATGCACACTTTTCAATCCCAGGAGGCCACAGGAGGCCAAAACGTCATCATCGAACGTGATTGAGAACCGCAACGAGAGTGTTTACAAATGTGAGTATTACAAACCAAAACACGGTTCCCTGTCTTAAAATCGTATTTGTTGAGCTACTGTATCGTAAACTGCTGATTTGCATAAGGTGTCAATACGTGTAACGTTAAAGTATATTTGTGATTTCGCTGTAAAACACGTTTTATTACGTATAGCGACCATAGCATCTTAAAGATGATTACTAAATGTTTAACAACTGACAGGAACATGTTCTGAGAGAATTAAATGAGCACATCACAACACCAAACAGACATCTAAACGAGTGATGGATGTTATGTGAGTTTATGTAGAATTCTCTGTTGTCAACACTGCTTTAGATAAATGTAATGTAAATAAACATAGTTAGTAAACAAGTAAACATGAGTTATCTATTTCATTTGTCTCATAGTACTGTTGATAAATTCAGCAGCATTTGTATTGGATAAAAAGCCAGTTAACACAACAGCTACCTCATAAATGTAGTATTGAGCACACGAATCAGAGGGAACTGAATCTTGTGTGGATGTTACAGGGACAGATGAGACAAGTATGCTTGTCTGGTGAAGAGTGACTGATGAAGCAGTGCTGCCATCAAAGATATTTTGCGGTGGAGCAGGACCTGAAAGGAAAGGTGACTGCAGCATTTGTGGGAAAAAAGTTAAATCTGTAACTTAATATAAAGTTTGGTAATTTTGTTACTTCTAATACAGAGATCTAATGAAATTGTGCTGTTAAAATTACAACTTTTGTATTGTATTTGTGCATCTTTGTATGATCTGAAATGTCTGCTGCAGACTGGTGTGTGCATCGAGAAAAGAGAAATCCACAGCAGCATCCTGGAAATGGTTTAGTGTCATCGATGAGACCCTCCATCACTCCACCTGCCCTTTGTCTCTCATCTGGACCAGATGTTGCTGTGGCCTCTTCATCCTCAGAGACCAAAGAGCCAGCGAGAGCATCTAGAGAAAGACTAAAATACCAATATGTCTGAATAAAGCTTTGTTCCACTTGTCTTTATTTATGTTCATGGTTACTTTATTATTTTACTCATATATCCATGTTGTTATCAGTAAATAAAATATAAGTTTCATTAACATGTGTATTAATTAATTACTTGATAAAAAACATGCTTGTTTTACTAAAAAATATAATTAATTATAGGTCAGCATTTATCATTATTATTGATCAGTATTATAATCTTAATTTCTAAGTAGTAATACTTACATTTTTTGAGTGTAAAATCCTCAAAAAACACCTCCAAACACAAGATCTTCAAGCAGCTGATCCATGTCTCCTTTGTGCAAATATTGCAAACATGGAGGAAGATGTACTAGGTAGAGTCGTGTTACTGATGCTATGAGGTGTTTGATCACTTGTTGTGCTTATTTTCATTTTATAACTAATACTACCTAACTTACAATTACAGGCTCAGGGTAAGATGGTAATAATATTTAACAATGAACAATCATAATGAGAAAAACTAAAAACATAATTATTAGGCTTGCTTACATCATAGTATGCAATTATATACACGGGGAAATATGATTAAATATCTCTGAATAATCAAAATATTCACATCATCGTTTATCAAAAATTGGATTTGTTTTTGTTATTGATAAGCCTCAGGGATGAAAAGAGAAATTCAACAAGAATTTAAGCTAGCTTTGCGTGTGGATAAACAATTTTGAATACAAAACAAAAGAAATAACTTATTCAAAAAATAAAGAATTTGGGTTTTCCTGACAAGAATTATTTCTTTAAGAATTAAAAAATACAAAAACCTAAATGAACCCAAAACGTATCTGTTATACTACAATCACAATAAAAGAACAGCTGTTTCTTCAACATGACCACAAAATGAACAAATTTCATCAATATCAAAATATTTATAGAAAGATGAATTAAACCTGTCGCTATATGTTAAGTTGTTGCACTTGTTATAACGTCGTTGGTCACATGATAACGTCAACATGGCGGAAGACGTGCAGATCACATCCATACTCAACGACTGCGTTCGAAACCGCATACTCAATGAGTAGGTACTTATATTCAATAAGTACTTACTTAACGAGCGCTAAAAGAGTACGTACTCTACAGCCAAATCTCGTTGAGTATGGATGTGATCTGCACGTCTTCTGCCATGTTGACGTTATCATGTGACCAACGACGTTATAACAGGTGCAACAATTTAACATAGCGACAGGTTTAATTCATCTTTCTATAAATATTTTGATATTGATGAAAATTGTTCATTTTGTGGTCATGTTGAAGAAACAGCTGTTCTTTTATTGTGATTGTAGTATAACGGATACGTTTTGGGTTCATTTAGGTTTTTGTATTTTTTAATTGTTAAAGAAATAATTTTTGTTAGGAAAACCCAAATTCTTTATTTTTTGCAAAAGTTATTACTTTTGTTTTATGTTCAAAATTGTTTATCCACACGCAAAACTATAGCTTAAATTATTGTAGAATTTCTCTTTTCATCCCTGAGGCTTATCAATAACAAAAACAACAAATCCAATATTTGATAAACTATGATGTGAATATTTGGATTATTCAGAGATATTTAATCATTTTTCCCTGTGTATATAATCACATACTATGATGTAAGCAAGCCTAATAATTGTTTTCAGTTTTTCTCATTATGATTGTTCATTGTTAAAGATAAATGCCATCTTTCCCTGAGCCTGTAATAATAAGTTATGTAGTAATAATAATAAAAAGAAAATAAGCACAACAGGTGCTCAAACACCTCATAGCATCAGTAACACAACGACCCTACCTAGTACATCTTCCTTTTGCAATATCTGCACAAAGGAGACGTGGATCCGCTTCTCGAAGGTCTTGTGTTTGGAGAAGACAGTTGATTTTACACTCAAAAAATGTAAGTATTACTACTTAGAAATTAAGATTACCTCAGAATGCACTGATCAATAATAATGATAAATGCTGACCTATAATTAATTATATTTTTTAGTAAAACAAGCATTTTTTTAATCAAGTAATTAATTAATGCATATGTTAATGAAACTTATATTTAATTACTGATAACAACATGGATATATGAGTAAAATAATAAAGTAACCATGAACATAAATAAAGACACATGGAACAAAGCTTTATTCAGACATATTGGTATTTTAGTCTTTCTCTAGCCTCCAGAGACCCAAAGAAAAAAAGTGTCTCTTTTTTGTTGTTTTTTTGTGATTTCCTACATCCTTTGGGTTAAAAAAGAATTCTACAATTTAGAGTTTTTACGTTTTGTTTTTATTTTTAATTTTACAGCATGTCCACTGTAGTGGACCACAGGACGATTTTAGTTCGAAACGACAGCCAAACTCAGACAACAAAACTGTACAGAATATGGCTGTAAAGGGATATTAATCCAACATTTATGTAACAAAAACAAAACAACTGAAATCAAGCATTTTCCATAACTTGCAATGAGTCTGTTACGGCGCTGTGCAGGAATTTTGGCCCACTCATCTTGGCAGAATTGTTGTAATTCAGCCACATTGGAGGGTTTTCGAGCATGGACCGCCTTTTTAAGGTCATGCTGTGGGCATCTCAATAGGATTCAGGTCAGGACTTTGGCTAGGCCACTCCAAAGTCTTCATTTTGTTTTTCTTCAACCATTCAGAAGTGAATTTGCTGGTGTGCATTGTCCTGCTGCAGAACCACAGAGTGCAGCATCTTTCCTGTTCTTCCTTTTCTGTCTCTGTGTCTGTCTCAGTCTGCTCATCTGAGTCTCCTGCAATTTCTTCCTCTTCTTCAACATCATCTTGTATGTTACATTCAAATTTATCGTCATCTGACAGCTCTAAGTCAGAGTCTCCCTCAACTATCTTATAAAAATCCTCTCTGCTTCAGTTCTGCCTCATACAACATGCAGTCATTAATTACATTAAGATGGTCCTGATGTCCACTATAGTTGACATTTAAAAAAGGATGATATTTTGAATCATAAACAATTTAACAGCTTTGAAAGCTAAATGTATTGTTACTGACACTTTAATAAACAAATATATATGTGATAATAATAGTAAAAAACATGTAAAAAAGCAAAATTTTACATATCTCTCTCCTTCCCATAAAATGTGCTCATTTGTATGCCGGCCATTTTGGATTCAGTGTAAGAAGTGGTTCCTAGCATGCCAGCCAATCAAATGACATATCACTAGAAAGCCCAGGATGTCCTCTGCACAGTACAACAGGACTTGACAGAGTAGCTCAAAAAATTCAAAGGAAATGCATGAAAACACAATGTCCACTACAGAGGACATAAGTCAATGGGCGGGGTCTCAGGAGGCTAGATGCTCTCGCTGGCTCTTTGGTCTCTGAGGATGAAGAGACCACAGCAACATCTGGTCCAGATGAGACAAAGAGCAGGTGGAGTGATGGAGGGTCTCATTGATGGCACTTGAGACCATTTCCAGGATGCTGCTGTGGATTTCTCTTTTCTCGATGCACACACCAGTCTGCAGACATTACAGATCATACAAAGATGCACAAATACAATACAAAAGTTGTCATTTTAACAGCACAATTTCATTAGATCTCTGTATTAGAAGTAACAAAATTACCTAACTTTATATTTAGTTACAGATTTAACTTTTTTCCCGTAAATGCTGCTGTCACCTTTCCTTTCAGGTCCTGCTCCACCTCAAAATATCTGCAACAAAGGCACAGAAATCTAGAATCAGAAAAGTGCTTAAAGTTTTTTTTTATTATTAATAAACTGCAACTTAAGGTTTTGTCTGTAGTGTACTCACTCAAAGCCTTTGATGGCAGCACTGCTTCATCAATCACTCTTCACCAGACAAGCAAACTTGTCTCAACTGTCCCTGTAACATCCACACAAGATTCAGTTCCCTCTGATTCGTGTGCTCAATACTACATTTATGAGGTAGCTGTTGTGTTCATTGGCTTTTTATCCAATACAAATGCTCCTGAATTTATCAACAGTACTATTAGACAGATGAAACAGATAACTCATGTTTAGTTACTATATGTACATGTGTTTATTTACATTACATTCATCTAAAGTGTTGACAACAGAGAATTCTACATAAACTCGCATAACGTCCATCACTCGTTTAGATGTCTGTTTGGTGTTGTGATGTGCTCATTTAATTCTCTCAGAACATGTTCCTATCAGTTGTTAAACATTTAGTAATCATCTTTGAGATGTCTATGGATGCTATTTGTAATAAAACGTGTTTTACAGCGAAATCACAAATATACTTTAACGTTACAAATATTGACACCTTATGCAAATCAGCAGTTTACGATACAGTAGCTCAACAAATACGATTTTAAGACAGGGAACCGTGTTTTGGTTTGTAATACTCACATTTGTAAACACTCTCGTTGCGGTTCCCAATCACGTTCGATGATGACGTTTTGGCCTCCTGTGATTGAAAAGTTTGCATCGGATGAACACTTCAGAATCTGGGCTGAAGCAGTAGGACATCCGGGGATTTCTCGCCTACACTTTTATGAATACTGAGGTTTCGAACGTACTTCTTTCTTTTTTTTTCCTACTATATAGTAGGTAAGTAGGCATATTCGAACGCACTTTAAGTAGACGTTCATCATATAGTATGAAAGTATGCGGTTTCGAACGCAGCCAAAGACATTGAAATGAACTTAATAAAGTGGCTGCACCTGGCTGGAGACCGGGATGGTGGGAGGAAGGAGAGAATGAATAAACAGTGCATTGTTGACCCCAGTTAGGCAGTTTGCAGCAGTTTGCAACATTACTAACATCAACAGACTTCTCAAGATTATTTGTTCTTAAAAACTGACACCAGCTCAAATTTGTTTATTTAATAAGTTTGGTTTGAATGTTAAATGTCTGTTGCATATTATAAACAACTGATTTAAACTCAAATTTGTCTGTTTTTGTTGTTTGAATGTTACACGTGTGTTTGTTTTATAAACTGATTAAAAGTCAAGTTTGTACATTTAATGATTTTTGATTCAACTTAAATATCTGTTGTATATTAAAAACTGATTCCAACTCAAAATTAGCCCATTTACTTTTTTATGTTAAAAGTTTATATATATATATATATATATATATATATATATATATATATATATATATGAAGAGTTTTGTTGCAAAACGAGATATATCCATTTTGAGAAATGTTGGTTATTTGACATTATTATTTAAGACATCAACAGTCAAGTTAATTTACAATTTTTGTACATAAAACTATTACTTGAGCTCAGTGAAGGCCAGAGACACAATATTCTTCAAATCCAGGATATTTTTTATTTAATTTTATGTAGATAAATAGTTCATAAATAAGTCAAAAACCATGCCAAAATGCAACATACTTATCTTAACATTGTCAAACATCTTAAATTGGTAAAAAAAAAAAAAAACATCATAAATATATGGAATAGTATATACAAAAATTGATTAATAATAATAAGATTCTGAGTTAGTTTTGGCCAGAACATACACAACATAACTTTTTTTTTTTTTTTTTTGCAAAACGCTATATATCCACCTTAGGCTATATTCTACTACTGTAATACCGTTAAGAAAAGCTAGTGAACCTTTTTTTGTGTGTGTGTGTGTGTGTGTGTGTGTGTGTGTGTGTGTGTGTGTGTGTGTGTGTGTGTGTGTGTGTGTGTGTGTGTGTGTGTGTGTGTGTGTGTGTGTGTGTGTGTGTGTGTGTGTGTGTGTGTGTGTGTGTTTGTGTGTGTATTTTCGAAAACCAAACCTTTATGATCAGAGCGGGCGGAGGCGCGGTGTCACAGTTCTTGTCTCTGTTGCACCGAGTCCGCGACACAAGCTCGCCTCGCCCCGTCATATTTAATGTATTATTTCACTGTAATAATAATAATAATAATAATAATAATAATTAAAATTAATTATTTAAAAAATAAACTTAGAAATGTAGCCTTGCAGATTCTTGAAATCAGCAGAGACTCGTTCCCTGCTGCATTTGTTTATTGTTGAGAGACGGAGGAGTATTTTATCCCGTTCCACTTTTGTAGTGTTTTTATACATTTTTGTGAAGTTGAAGGCTACATCTTCATATGACAGTTTGTCGGCATGACACAGACCAGCATTACTCGCGCGATGACCACAATACATTTTCGGATGTTTTCCCTCCCCTGAATGCCTTGCCCGTTTGGTCTTCTCCCTTTGATGATTTTCTTTAGATGCCTTCCTCTTTCTCCCAACAGCAGCTGGAATGACCGGCTCCAATCCGTCATCGAAATCCATGACATTAGCTTGACTCTGAAGCTTTGATTCTCTGACTGACAGACAGCTGTTTAACCTACGTGACTGACAGCTCGCCTACAGTATTAACAATTAAATGGTGAACGTTTTTTAGTTAGCCTATTGAATCCTCTTTTAAAAAATACATGTTTTTTGTTTTGATATTATCGTTAAATGAATCTATAAGCAAACTCGGAGCATTTCACCGGCGGTGACTCTCTTCCCAGGGGATGCTGAGCTCGCGCACGTACGGTCATATCGCACTTTGCAAAGAAACTGGTCTGGCGGATATCGCGTTTTGTGAAAAAAATACATTTTGTAGTAGGCCTAAAATATACATTCTTAAATTTTATTAATGGCAGCAATTCACACATAGATTAAGGGACATCTGAACAGTGATTTCCAATAATAAAATCCAAATGTCAAAAAATGGCGTTTATCGCGTTTTGCAACCAAACTCTTCATATATATATATATATATATTTATTAATTAATTTATTTATTTATTTATTAGGAACTTATCTAACTGCAAAAGTAAATTATTTTATTTACATTTTTATAGTTGAGCGAGTGCATGATTTACTTTCTAGTTAATACAACTTTTACATCTACAACCAGCCACATGTGGCCCACATTAGGGCAGTAAGGTCTTAACAGAACTTAGCCTTACTACAATGAAATACAAGGCCCATATATGGGCCATATTAAAAAAATATTACTTGGCTCATGATAGGCTGAGTTATGGCCCTGGTTTGGTTCAGTTCTGGCTAAAAACATGTGGGCCAGTTTTGGGCCGGGGAACATGTACTAATCTGGGCCACACTTTAGTTGTAGATTTGGGCCAGATCTGGGCCAAAGAAAATTTGCTGACTGGGTATATTATGACAGGATTTGTTCTGAGAGAGTATTTCTGACAGGAAAATGTTGTTTCTGAAGTAATTTACCTTAATTTAAGTTACATTAATGATTTTTTACTGTAATGAAGACATGTCAATACAGTAAACTATATTATGACAGGATTTGTTCTGAGAGGAGTATTTCTGACAGGAAAATGTTGGTTCTGAAGTAAAACTGTAATGTGACTCTAAATTGAGTTTGACACCACTGCACTAAACCAACTGAATGGTGCATCTTTTGGATATAGACGTATTATTTGCCTGATGAATTGCCATTGGTTTTCTGTTTTTAAGATGATACATGGGGCAACTTTTTGTTGTTGTGGTGGGCACTTTTCCATTGAGATATCCAGAGAGAAATTTGTTGCCCATCTTAATGGAGAAAGTGCCCAAGCAACATTGCTCAAAGTTGCCTGTGTATTATCACCTTTACTCTTTCAATCTTTTCTCTTTCTCTTACCCTCCAGAATGTCAGCGGCAAGTTTGCCATACAGCAGGCCTGCACCCACCCGGATCACCTGTGTGGACAATGGGACAAACCATCGGGCTAAGTCATACGAGGTGTCCAAAAATGAAATTAAAATAGCGTCGTACAAAACCACTACAATAAGTGCCCTCAGCGATGGCGTGAGGGCATTTATGGCTCCTGTGGATGGGGAAATCGCACTGTTTGAGACCGGGAGGGCGTACATCATAAAGAGATCACATTGAGATTTCGTGCCTCAGGGCGAGTCTCAAACCTTTTCCCAAGCTGAACTCATCCAGCTATTCAGCTGTGGAAGTACACAACATTATGCATCATGTAACCTAATTATTCTCTTATTGATCTTTCTGCATCTTCTTACACTCCTGAGTGTGTACCAAGTGTATATTCATTGGTAATAACTTATATTGGTAACACTTTAGAATTAGGCACTATTAGTTAATATTAATGCATTGACCAAGTACAGTACTTGTCAATCTGTGTTACACATAATGTTAGTTAATAAAATACAACAGTTCCAAAACTTTCCCTTTCATAACGTTTTAGTTAATGTTGAAATTAACAAAGATAAATAATATATGCTTCAGAATCATTTTTCTTTCTAGATCATGTGGTCAACTAACATTAATAGTGTTCATGTAATGACTCGCGTCTATTGATATATAATTCCTTTGCTGAGACTTCCGTTCATGTTATTATATTTCAGAAGACTGCAGCTGAGACAGTAGAGGTGGAGCTCACCTTCTTCGGGGTGTTGGAGGGAGACGGAGGTGCCACAGTTCTGCTGTCTGACACATATGAGGAGTACACAGTCCCGGCAGCACTGGCCCTCGACATCGCTGCTGATGACCTGACAATAAAACTTACAATAACTCACCGAAACAAAACTGTTCAGAGTATTGAACCACTGGGGGAGATGTTTGAGGGAATGTTTGAAGAAGTTTGACTTTTTTGTTTTTAATAGTTCAATTTTTTATTAATTGTTTTATCACTTATTAATCGTTACATTTTTTTATTAGTTTTTTCATTCAGGAATTGTTCCTTTTAATTAATAATAAAACGTGTTTAATACATTTTGCTTTAAGTGTTTTTCTGTGCTTTCCATAAATGTCAATAGGGGTTATGCCCAACAGGCTTCCGTTTTCTGCTAAACAGGTCTCGTTGCTCCCGGTTCACGCGTTTTGCATATCCCTCTTTAAATATGAACATGATTTACTCAAGATTCATTCAAAGTAGACACTAAAAATGATCATAACCAATGTCCATCACATATGTGGATTGATATATAAAAGTTTTAAATTTTTATTCTTTTCACTAACATTTATATATAAATATCGAATGAAACGTCCACAATAAACAGCTGGCTTGTTTAACTGATTACCTTAAAAGTCCGTCGATATCGCCATTATTTATTACGGCTATTAACACGTTCTCCGACAAGCGGAAGCAATGAGACCTGTTTTCCGGGGTTGGTCATGTGACGTTCGGCATAAAGCCTATTAAATAATCATTAACCTAAGTCTGATGCATTGTATCACCATTCCCTACCATAAACAAATGCTTAATGTTGCTCTGATCTTAATGCTACCATGTTAACATTTGGTAGGGAGGTGATAAAATGCATCAGGCTTAGGCTAATGATCATTTAATTCTTAATTACTTATACAACCGTTTGTAGAAAATGTTACTCTTAAAGGTTGTATACGGAATAATAGAGAGTAATTAATTACATAACATTAACTCATTATAACAGTTAATTTTATATTGATATAATACTTATATAGAGAAGTACACACACTATTTTCTTAAAGTGTTGTTTGTTTTAAACATCACACTTAAAATTGACATGACAAACTCCTAGAGGGCCACAGCCCTGCAGAGCTCCTTCAACCCTAATTAAACACACCTGATCAGCTAATCAAGTCCTTTAGGCTTATTTGAAAACTGCAGGTGTGTGTGTTGAAGCCATAGACTGTAAAAAATAGGTTGAAGCAGAATTGGAACTAACTCTGTAGGGCGGTGGCCCTCCAGGAACTTGAGTTTGACACCAGTGATATTTGCCAACCAAAAAATAAATAAAAAATTAGTTGTTGATTACCCATTGGCAAATTTTTAACCCTTGTCAAAAAATCCTATTGGAATTTCAGTTTATCCTTTAGGATCTTAGTGGATTCTTAGAATCCTATTGGACTTTACGATTTATTTTAATGGAATTTCACTTTGTCCTGTAGGATTTTAGTGGATTTTTAGAATCCTATTGGACATTACGATTTATTTTAATGGAATTTCACTTTGTCCTGTAGGATTTTAGTGGATTTTTAGAATCCTATTGGACATTACGATTAATTTTAATGGAATTTCACTTTGTCCTGTAGGATTTTAGTGGATTTTTAGAATCCTATTGGACATTACGATTTATTTTAATGGAATTTCACTTTGTCCTGTAGGATTTTAGTGGATTTTTAGAATCCTATTGGACATTACGATTTATTTTAATGGAATTTCACTTTGTCCTGTAGGATTTTAGTGGATTTTTAGAATCCTATTGGACATTGCAATTTATTTTAATGGAATTTCACTTTGTCCTGTAGGGTTTTATTGGATTCTTAGAATCCTATTAAACATTACGATTTATTTTGGTAGAACTTCACTTTGTCCTGTAGGATTTTCCTTGATTTTTAGAATCTTATTGGACAGTGTTTTATTTAATGGGATTTCACTTTGTCCTGTATTTTATTGATTCATAGAAACTTAATGGGCATTGTCATTTTTAAACGAAATTTCACTTTGTCTTGTATGATCTTAGTTGATTCTGTTGATTAATTACTTTTTTAATTTTACTTTTTTAGAGTAACACTGCATGTTTGTGTGCACCTGTAACCCACAATATATTTGTGTGTATTCATATAGGCTGCAATTTAAACATAATATGTATTTATTGAAATTTATAATATTAAAGAAAGGCAAAGATAATGTATATGATATTTCATAATGTTCGAATGAGTTAAATGTATTACATGTGATTAAGAATTCACAGAAATACGAACATCTACATACGGTATTGTCCTGACGCGGCCCCTTTAAGAAATCCGAATGTAGCGCGCCTGCAACTGTAGCGCTCATCATTTGAAAATAACGGTCGAAGAGGAAAAGCAGCGAGTGATTAACGGTGTTTAACTTGTTAAACTTTGATTTCAAATACGCCAAAAATGACGAAATAGTAACATTTATCTGGTCTGCATCCTAAACCAACAATATTGGGTGATCTTGGTGAGTTGTTGAACTCGTGTTTGATTGTATCTGCTGATTAGCACAGGAGTCTGCAGCTATGTGTCAAAAGCTATGAATCTGTGGTATTATTTATGATAGTCACATGTTTATGCTACTAATTTTCATTGTATAAAACATTGGAGTAGTGACTGTTCTGCCACCATTTGTAGCTGTTTTAATTAATGTTGTGCTTTACGGCTTTGTAGCGTCACTATACTTTAAGTGCAAATAGCACACGTTGTTGGCAAAGACTATTAACACTAACTCCATCCACCAATGTGTGATTTGGATAGTGAACACTATAAAAGACAGCAGAGAGCATTTCTCCCTTTTCAAATATTTTAATAAAAATTAAGGAAATAATGTTGTGATGTGTATTTGCTTTCCCTTACAAAAAAATCCTGCAGGAATCCTGTAGGATTTTGGTTCTATGTGCAGGGATCCTGTAGGATTTTGGTTCTATGTGCAGGGATCCTGCAGGAATCCTGTAGGACTGAATGAAAATCCTACAGGACACGGTACATTCCTGCAGGAGTCCTGTAGGGTTGTTCCTGCATGACACATTCTATGTGCAGGGATTCTGCAGGAATCCTGTAGGACTGAATAAAAATCCTACAGGACAGGGTATATTCCTGCAGGAGTCCTGTAGGGTTGTTCCTGTATGACTGATATGTCCTGCAGGAAAGTAACACTCCTGCAGGATTTTTTATGTACTTATGATTCCTGTAGGTATGTTCACTGATGTCCTGTAGGATTGGAAAATATCCTACAGAAATGATAAGATTCCTGCAGGATGTAAAATTTATGGTTTTGCTGGAATGTTAATGTTTATTTATGACAGATATCACGAACCTCTTAAGTCATATTGTTACATTACAAAGGATTGCCATTGCTGTTACAATTTAAAGGTTTTTAATAAAGAAATACACAGTGAAGCAGTGGATTAGGCAATATTATATGCATTCAACTGGCCTAAATACCTTTTTCCAAATTCCAAAATACATACTAACAATACAAAATAAAAAATTGAAATACAAACAGGTTCAGTCTGCAATATACATACACTAGGCCATAAGAATCACATTTATCACTGTGCATTTATATAAATTGTACATATATTTAAAAGAGATCAGTGCACATATACAAAAACAGAGCTTTTTATCATTGTACATATATATAAAACATAGCTTTTTTTTATCATTGTACGTATATATAAAATGGAGCCATTTTTAATTGTACATATATTTAAAACAGATCAGTGCACATATATAAAACCAGAGCTTTTTATCATTGTACATATATAGAAAACGTAGCTATTTATAACTGTACATATATTTAAAAGAGAGCTATTTATCATTGTACATATATTTAATCCAGCTATTTATCATTGTACATGTATTAACTGCAGATGTTTAATGTTCGAAGTACGAATACAAATCAGTCAACTTCCCATTTGTTGGGCTGAATGCAAAGCAAATTGTGTACATGCCCCACATCTTTTAAGTAAACACAAGTTGTTCTAATCTCATTGCACTTGATTAACTGCACATCAGTTGAAATAAAACTTTCCCTAACTATCCCAGAGAAACTAGTTCCTGTTTGTCTATCTTTAACCACGTTAAACTTGGCTGTAGCAACTGGATCAATAAAGGCGTAGCCTCTATCAAGACCCACGTCAACAAACGATCTCACAAGTGCCATTTTGCCGTGTTCTGTTACAACTGCGTGGTTTATTCTTCTTGAAAGTGTTGTGCTTGCCTTTGAATGAATCCTGTTTCCATTAACTATAGCTCTGGAATAAAACGCACATTGGTGAACATCAATGTCCTTTTCTCTGAACAGAAATGCCTCCCTGGGTGTTGGCATTCTTACTATAGGTGAGCCCAGAAAGATCACGTTTGTCTTTTTCACACAGTTTGTGGCAAGTCTGTACCCACGTAGCATCCGGTCAACAAAATCCTTGCTTGTTTTTCCTACACTGTTGTGGTAAACGGTAGATAAAAGCCGTGGAACGCTTTGAAAAAGAGAAAAGCTATTGGCTATTTGTTCTGGAACCGCCTGGGTACCATGGATGAGCTTTTGCAAGTTACCATTGTGGCTTTCAAAAATAAATGCACTTTGGCACCATAGTGGACCCCAGTTTCGTACTGACTGTGCTGCATGCTGTAAAATGTGCACATTAAAACTAACATGACATTTGCCATACAGTCTCTCAAAGCGGCTCACAAACGTTTTTAGCAGGTTTTCAGCTACATCTATGTCATGAGAACATATGTCATCTTTTAATAGACAGTATGTTGCTTGGACAAGGAGAAGTAGGTGCTCTAGGTAATCACAGGATAAAATGCCACTCAAGCATGGAAGACTGTAAAACAGAAGAAAATTCCTGTACTCTGAGGCCTTCCAATATTTGCGCAACCTTACAGAGCGTGGAGGTCTTGTAACATTAACTGGTGGCTTAATTGCAAGTAGTCGTTTGTCAATGGTCATTATCTGTCTTCCCAAATACCATCTCTCTGCATGATATTTTGAGTCAAACCATAAAGTTGTTAATTGCCGACTGACGCCCAGTAAAATGCCATGCATGTAGTCATAAGCAAATCCAAGAATTATATTGAAAAACGTTAAGAGCATTAAAGGGGATGGCCCTTTCACTCCCTTAACACACATGCCTGTTTCCACTGCTGTTTTTACATCATCAATATGCTGGCTGTGGGTACGTGGCCTTGCATCTCTTTTTTGTGACACGTACACCCTGGTGAAACCGTTTCCTTTAGCAACTATTTCTCCCTTCTGATAACACCAGTTGCATCCATATTCACCATTAAATTGCTTGGTGTTTTGGACAGAGCAGCGCGCAACCGAGTCACATACACAGACAAGATTGAACACATACATCTGGGCACTTTGTCCTCTGTGCTGTACTGTTAGACCTTCCTGCTCTAACTGAATGCACTCATCAACAAACAACTGCAAAAAGGAATTCATTTTAGGCTTAGAAGCACCAAACCACAAACCAGCCAGGAGCACATGCCTACTTCTCATGTCTGGGGGAAGTTCATTAATTACTACTTGGATTGGCCAAATGTGAAAAGGAGAGGACTTAAAAATAGGGACACCATCAACATTCCATGTAAGTGAAAGGTTCAGTTGGTTTGAATCATTCAGGGGGCCTACTGATTTATACATTTCACCATCAAATATGTCTTGAACGCTCTCTGGACTGCTTTTGACTCTGGTCCATCTGTAATTTAGTGCTGCTGTAAATGCAGAATCTGACATTTTTTCTTCCAATTGTTGTCTTATGGACAATTTCATGAAAATGTTACCAGATTTAATAAGAGAGCTCTTATCCCCAGGTTCAGAACCACATGAATCACAATTTGCTGGGATTTCATTACCAAAGAACTGATGACATGTGGGGCAGATGTACAAAATTTCAAATGAATTATAATCAAATTCCTTTAAGAACATGTAAAAACTATTTGGTGCTCCATTGGTTGCTTCTGGGCAATGTAGATTAATTAGGTCTAATAAGTCACCAAGAGCAGATTTAGTTGTGGTGTGTCTAAGAGCGTAGCATAAGATTGCCAGTTGTGATTCTTCAGTACTGATCTTAGCAGTAGGATAGATCTTCTCTTCTCTCTGTGTGTTGTCATATTCAGCTTCAGAATCCATCTGAAAGAAAGACAAAAGTGTTTCTATTTAAACATAATGCCTTATTCTTAACACACACAGTGCCTTGCAAAAGTATTCATACCCCTTCATTTTTTCACATTTTGTTTTGTTGCAGCATTATGTTAAACTGCTTTAAATTACTTGTTTCCACATCAAGCTACATCTCATACACCATAATGACAAAGCACAAAACAAGTTTGTAACAACTTTGCAAATTTATTAGAAATAAAAAACTGAAAATATCCCGTTGCATAAGTATTCATACCCTTTTATGGGACACTCGAAATTTAGCTCAGGAGCATTCATATTGCTTCTAGATGTTACTACACTTCGAGTGGAGTTAAACTGTGGCAAATTCATTTGAATGTGTGTGATTTAGAAAGGCACACACCTCTCAGAAAAGGTCTAACAGCTGAAAATGCATATCAGAGCAAAAGCCAAGTCCTGAGGTCAAGATAACTGCGTGTAGAGCTCACCCTTGTCAAAAAATCCTATTGGAATTTCAGATTATCCTATAGGATCTTAGTGGATTCTTAGAATCCTATTGGACTTTACAATTTATTTTAATGGAATTTCACTTTGTCCTGTAGAATTTTATTGGATTCTTAGAATCCTATTGGACATTCTGATTAATTCTAATGGAATTTCACTTTGTCCTGTAGAATTTTATTGGATTCTTAGAATCCTATTGGACATTCTGATTTATTCTAATGGAATTTCACTTTGTCCTGTAGGATTTTATTTGGTTCTCAGAATCCTATTGGATATTACAATTCATTTTAATGGGATTTCAGTTTGTCCTGTAGGATTTTATTGGATTCTTAGGGTGTACTCACACTAGGCAGTTTGAACCGTGCCCGAGTGCGTTTGACCACTAAAGTGCGGTTCGTTTGACTAGTGTGAGTGCTCCGAACCGTGCCCGGGCGCGGCTCGTTTAGCCGTCCCTGGCCCGCTTGGAAGAGGTGGGCCAGAGCACGGTTCAGTTGGACTCGGGCGCGGTTCGCATGCAGTGTGAGCGCTAACCGTGCTGGAGCACGGAACAGGACGCGTGATGTCGCGTTTTTGCGAGGTAATCAGCGTTTTTATAGTCCATAATCAAAGCTGCAAAGTCCTTGCTGCACTTCAGCTGGTAATTAAAAACCTCCTCGTACGAACAGCAAGATTGTAGGCTGTGAGAGGGCTTTGGACCACCGCGGACCAAACGATTTAAAATAATTATCCACAAAGTAAAGTATTTCGCGTTCAGCGCGAGCGTTGCTCTTCCTGTTTATCCTGAAACCATCGCAACATAATGACGTAACCGTGCTCCGGCACGAATGCTGAAACCCTATGTGAGTGCAGGCCAGAGGGGGAGTGGGGAGGGGGGACAATCGTACTCGAGCCCGGTTCACAGCAACCGTGCCTAGTGTGAGTACACCCTTAGAATCCTTTAGGACACTCTGAACTATTCTAATGGAATTTCACTTTGTCCTATAGGATTTTATTTGATTCTTAAAATCCTATTGGACATTACTTTTTGTTTTAATGGAATTTCACTTTGTCCTGTAGGAATTTATTTGATTCTTAGAATCCCATTGGACATCACGATTTATTGTAATTGAGTTTCACTTTGTCCTGTAGGATTTTACTTGATTTTTAGAATCTTATTGGACAGTATTTTATTTAATGGGATTTCACTTTGTCCTGTAGAATCTTTTATTGATTCATATAATCTTATTGGTTATTGTCATTTTTAAATGAAATATCACTTTGTCCTGTATGATCTTATTTATTTATTTATTTTTTGTTGATTAATTACTTTTAAATTTTACTTTTTTAGAGTAACACTGCATGTTTGTGTGCACCTGTAACCCACAATAAATTGCAGCCTATATGAATACACACAAATATAAACACATAATATGTATTTATTGAAATTCATAATATTAAAGAATTCACAGAAACACGAACATCTATATATGGTGCGGCCCCTTTAAGGAATCCGAACGTAGCGCGCCTGCAACTGTAGCGCGCATCATTTTAAAATAACGGTCAAAGAGGAAAAGCAGCAAGTGATTAGCGGTGTTTAACTTGTTCAAATTTGATTTCAAAGACGCCAAAAATGATGAAATAGTAACATTTATCTGGTCTGCATCCTAAACCAACAAATTTGGGTGGTCTTGGTGAGTTGTTGAACTCGTGTTTGATTGTATCTGCTGATTAGCACAGGAGTCTGCAGTTACGTTACGTGTCAAAAGCTATGAATCTGTATAACTGGTATTATAAACGATAGTCATAACGTTATATGTTTATGGTACTAATTTTCATTGTATAAAACATTGGAGTAGTGACTATTCTGCCACCATTTGTAGCTGTTTTAATTAATATTGTGCTTTACGGCTTTGTAGCGTCACTATACTTTAAGTGCAAATAGCGCACGTTGTTGGCAGAAGCTGCTGGTGTGTGATTAGGCTAGTGAACACTATAAAAGACAGCAGTCTTAATTTCTCCCTTTTCAAATGTTTTAATAAAAATGAAGGAAATAATGTTGTGATTTTTTTTTTTTTTTTGCTTTGTCTTGAGAACAACAATGTTGTTATTTTTCTTGTGAAGAAAAAAATAGATCAGTGGTTACTAACGTTACAGAAAAAAGACATTTAGATTTAGGATTTAATTATTTTAGATTTAATCCTAACTATTATTAACTAATCATCCAGCCTAGGTGAATTTGCTAAATTAAACTACTACTAATTTAGACTGTGCTTTGTTTCTTTTGTTTGGTTATGTTATTTATTTATTTATTTATTGTCACAGTAAAGTGTTATTTTTCATTCCAACTTCTGGTGTCCTCTAATTTTTATATCTACCTCCCTCACTCAAGTCTAGACCTGGTCCAGTGAAGTATTTGCATTGAAGGACAGTGCTACATACTGTGTGTGTGTGTGTGTGTGTGTGTGTGTGTGTGTGTGTGTGTGTGTGTGTGTGTGTGTGTGAGAGAGAGAGAGAGAGAGAGAGAGTGTGTGTGTGTGTGTGTGTGTGTGTGTGTGTGTGTGTGTGTGTGTGTGTGTATGTGTGTTTGCACTAATGCTGTGTGCTGCACAAATCAGCTCACAATGTTGTTTACAATGTTAGTGAACAAGGTGATGTAAACAGCAAACTGCAAGCACTATTTGATAGTAAAACAAAAACAGTGAAAAGTGCACTTCTAGATTACAAAAAGAACAGGCATCCAATTTGATCCCATAAAAATCCCATAGAAACCATCCTACTGAATATTTATGTCTTGACAAAAAATCCTAAAGGATTCAAATAAGAATTTTGTACAGGATTCTTATTGGAATTTCTATCATATTTTGGAACCATTCCTATAGGATTTCAATAGGAATATTCTTATAAAAAATAAATATTCTGTAGGATCATTCTTAAAGGATTTTTTATGGGATCAAATTGGATGCTTGTTCATGTCTTTATGGGAACTTTTTTTTAATCTAAATGTGCTCTTTTCCACTTCTTGTTTTGCTAACAGATAGTACTTGCAGTTTGTGGTTTACATTGCCTTGATGTAGACGTTGTTCATTGTCTGTTGCTTATCAAAAAATCCTAAAGGATTCTGATAAACTTGTACAGGATTGTTATTGGACTTTCTATCATATTTTGGAACCATTTCTATAGGATTTGATATGAATAGTCTTAAAACAGGATCCCCTTAAAATCCTGTAGAAACTATCCTACAGGATATGTATGTCTTGTCCTATAAGAAAATCCTATAAGACAATTCCTAATGGAATCCTTTAGGAACGGTTCCAAAATATGATAGAAATTCTGATTTGAATCCTGTAGAAGATTCCTAGTGGAATCCTTTAGGATTTGTAGAGGATTCCTATTTAAATGTATATTAAGTTGAGTTAAAGTAAACTGCAAGACACTAAACTAATATAAACAATAAAAAAGTGTACCTTTTAGGATTCTTCAAAAAAATTTGAAAGATGCTTTAAAAGAAAACCCATTAAAATCCCATAGAAATTATCCTACAGGATATTTATGGCTTGTATAAGAAAATCCTATTAGACAATTCCTAATGGAATCCTTTAGGAACGGTTCCAAAATATGATAGAAATTCTAACTGGAATCCTATAGAGAATTCCTATTGAAATCCTATAGGATTTTTTGACAAGGGCAGTGCAGACTTGTGTTAAGGCAATAATCTAGGGAAGAGTTCAGAAAAAAAATCTGCTGCATTGAAGGTTGACGGAAGCATTCTCCATAATGGAAGACGATTGGAACAACTAGGACTCTAGAAAATGTCCAAGCTGACAGAGCTTGAGAGGTGAAAAGGTGAGGCAAAGAATGGCAGATAATTGCCAAATGCAGATGTGCAAAGCTGGTCACATCATACCCAAAAAGACTTGAGGCTGTAAAGGTGCTTCAACTATGTACTGAGTTAAGGATATGAATACTTATGCAATGTACTTATTTCAGTGTTTTACTTTTTAAGACATTTGTCAAATTTGCCAATCTGGTTTTTGCTTTGTCATTATTATGTTGTATGGAGTGTAAATTGATGTGGGGAAATACTAATTTAAAGCAGTTTAACACAATGCTGCAACAAAACAAAATGTGAAAAAATGAAAGGCACTGTATAGCCTTTGATAGTGTCCACCCGTTTCTTCGCATAAGAACGGGCGATTTTATGGGTATGGCTTCTGGTCTCATCTGCGCCCAGCTATTTTAAGCTGTACAAAACAGCTGGTTTTGCTGCTTAATATTGCAAATTGATGTGTCATACCATATTATTTTAATGTATTATCTTGTTATTATTATAATTATGAACATACTGGTTTGTAGCACCAACAGTTTTACTATTTACTGCACATTGTTATTCTTCTCGTTACCCCCATTTAGCGGATAATGAACTGGAAGTCTCACCCATGAGTCTACATAGGCTATACTATTCCCTTAAATTATGTACTGTTTCAAAATGAGTCAAATTTTCAGTAATAATCAACATCACAGATGCTGTTCATAGACTTAACATTGTATTTGTCCCATTAAAGTCAAACCAATGTAGTTCACTATTGACATAGCAAAGACAATATAATAACCTACCTAAAAATGAATCTGATGCATTTAAATGAGAGCAAACAAAGAAAAAAGAACTTAACACACATACACATTTTGGCACTGCAAATCTACTTACTGTGGTGTCCTCAGGGGTTGTCATATGCCAGTTTTGTCCATTTTCATTGTCAGATTCTCCCTGCTACACACAGAAAAAAAATCTCTAGTGCTTTTGTACACTAAGTACAAGCAGTGCTAAATAGATGCAATCATAATTTCATCTTAATTTCTCAAAAAAAAAGAAGAAATATTGACCATGGTGATGTTTTGTGTTGTGCTAAGTTGGTCCCAACCCTCCTCTTCACTGTCAGAGGTGTCCTCCTTGCAGTCAAAGCCACAGATAAATCCAGTCAGTAGATAGCCCACATTAAAACATACAGCTGAAATATTCTAATAGCAACCTACTGTTGTATAATATGATTCAGTGTTAGTCTCATAGCATGGAGACATGTTCTCGTCTTCACTGTTAGCTGTATCATCCTAGTAATCAGAAACATGGAAAAGTAGTCAACAGATAGCCCACATAAAAATATAGTATATAGCAGAACAGCTGAAATTACAGCAACCTACTGTGTTATGATGTGGTGCTGTTTCAGTCTTATAGCATGAGGAACTATTCTCATCTTCACTGTTAGATGTGTCATCCTTAAAATCAGAAACACATACAAATATGTGACTTTGTTGCTCAAATTAAAAAAATATTGCGTGGTGATAATTTTAGCCATGATATACTGTATTACAGGGCTCTTCAAATCCGGTCTTGGTGGGCCACTGCCCTGCAGAGTTTATCCTTTGCATTTAATCCTGAAGACCTTGATTAGCTTGCTCAGGTGCGTTTTGATCAGGGTTGGAGCTAAACTCTACAGTGCAGTGGCCCTCCAAGAACGGATTTGAAGAGCCCTGCTGTATTATGATAGTAATATAACATTTTATAATGGTAGGAGACATAAGCTGCATTTAAGCTTTGTACTTACTTGACGAACTGGATTTTGCAGCCATGCTTTATACTGCTTTTTTCTAAAACCTTAAAGCAACAGAAATTAATCTTCAGTTTCACTTCAGATCCGTAATACAATAAAGTACAATACAATGTCTACAAGCCAGTACCTTTATTGCAATCACTCCATCTTCTTTTAGTAGTACTTGGAATTGTTGTCTTGCTTTGCAGATACAACTTATACTCCATTGTATCTATAGGGGGACTGCAAGGCAATAATAAAGTGCAAAATTAACATATTAAGACATTAAATCTTATTAAATGAAAAATCACAAAGATAAGAAATGTAAGACTTTAGAGTAATTAAAATGGTTTGTATGATCTTCTTGATTTAAAGGTGTATGCTTAAATGACATTAGTTTGGTAGATATACTGTAGTATTGTGTTTGCACAATATATTTTTTTTCTTACATGATAAACTAGGCATGAAATGTGTAACTTTAAAAAAAAAAAGACTCCAATAAAAGTCTGAATTTCAATATTGTCAATCTGGTTTTAACAAAAAAACAATATTGTAGCACAAACTCGGTGTAATTGCCATAGCAACCATGTTTTTGGTTTTATTTTTTGAGCGTTAATGTAAATATAGGCTATTAAAAACACCTTTAAATATTTTTTTTTCAATAAAACAAACAGATAAATAAATAAATAAATAAATAAATAAATAAACGTTGTACTTACAGTGAACAGTTGCGTTGCCGGTCGCGGTTACTTTGCTGCTACAATAAACGGTCCGTTATTTTGTTGCTCGAGCGCGCACTCGAGGAAACGCGTCATTCACTTCTACGCTGTGAATACCGGAGCAACTGCGCCGTCTATTGGTGAATTCGGTAAGTAAAACTCTATCTATCTATCTATCTATCTGTCTGTCTGTCTGTCTGTCTGTCTGTCATATTATAGACACAATGTGGGCATTAATTGAATGGACAGAAATGGAAGCCTCTCTGGACATTGTAAAGAGAAAAGACATTCTTCAGTCTGTAGTTCACGAGGGGGATGTTGTGGATGTCAAGTATGAAGATCAGTACCGCCGCTCCCTATACGCAGAGTACGCAGTCTGCATAGGGCACCAAATCCCAGGGGGGCACCATCCCAGCTGCTCAAAAATAATATTTTTATTATTTTATTATTTTTATTATTATTTATTTTAGTTTTTATATAGCCTTTTTTAATAATAAATTAATATTAATAATATACATATACAAATAAACAAAAATATAAACGTATAGGCTATATTGCATTTTCTGTGAACGCAGAGTAGGCTAGTAAGCACACGTGATGACGCGCAGCGACGCGCCTTAACCTCTGTTTACGGCTGCCTATTTGGCCAAAAATGATGATAATAATTGATGAACAATATGCCTGGTCCTGGAAAGAGACATCAACAGTCCGCCGCCGAGAAACGAAAGAAAAAAAGCCCAAGATGAAGCCCGTGCATCACTTAGGTACGTTCATAATCCTGTGAAACTTTATTTTATTCTGTCAACGTTAATAGTGTTTTAATGTCGGTAATAATTTCACGACTAAGGCATCTTTCTTAATATGAATACAAGCAGATCAAAGTAAACAAAATGACTTAAAATGCATTATATTAAAACACAGAGGCAATTATGATTATTGATTAATAATGACCATATGGTGACATTAAATAACAGTGTTAGAATACATAATCTAATACAAAAGTAACAGTTTACATTACAATTTTAATAGAAATGCCTGAAAAGGGCACCAAAGGCCTGGTAAATACAGTTGTTACACTTACATGATGATCGAATTCCTTGTTTAATATTGATCATTTCCTCAACAAAAATATATGGACATCATAACCCTTGTCTGCTTTATTGTCAAAACTGCCACATGTACAGTGCATGTACAGGTAAAAACACAGAATAAAAATATATTTACAAAAATACAGACAAATACAAATATTATATATTCTATAAAACACAATTTACAAGCATGGATATGATAGAAAGATAGATAAAAAGGCAGATAACCATGGTTTTTATCATAGTAAAACTGCTTAATTTCCTTTTTGTATGATTCTGAGATTATTAAATCAATCAGACAACTGTATTAATAAAATCATAGCCATTGGAGGTAACTCTTTTTTGTTGATAAAACTCTTGCTCTTGATCTTGCTATTTCGCTCTTTATTTACCTTTTTGACCAAAAATAACTTCCGTAATATTTGGGGGAGGGGGCACAAAAGTAAATTTCTGCTTAGGGCACCCATTTGGCCAGCAGCGGCCCTGATGAAGATGAAAGCTCTCCTGCACTTATTCTTAAATTGCATGGTGAGATTGGTGAATGTATGCATATTTATATTTTTTCTGGTTAAAATTCATTTGAAATAACAAACTTTCCTGTACAGAAAATAAAGACAAGCTACTGAAACGCCTAAATCAGATGGAGACAGAGAGAAGGCAAAAAGAGGAGTGCAAGCTGCCTGAAAAGAGAGCAATAAAAAAGAAAAGAATATTCAGTCCAGAAAGCACCCCACCATCAAGTCCAGATCAAGTCCCGAAGAGATTTAAAAAAGTAAAATCTAACTTCCTGATAAAATATATCAACATTGTTTAAGTGACAATACATGTGTTTTTGCTGTCCTGTGACTTTAATTTTGTCTCTCAACTTAGGTGGAAAAAACACAAAATGACACACTGCTGTTTAAAAAAATAGAGGAAAAAAACAAAGAAAATGACTCATTAAATGATCTGAGAAAAGAAATCAAGGCCTTGAGAGCAGAGAATCAACAACTAAAGGCCCTGAACTTTAAACTGCAATATGGTAAGTTATTTATATACATGATTATATATTTTTGCTATGAATAAATGATTTCATTTTAACATTGTTTTCTTTATTTAGAGATTATTAACAGATTTGGGGAGTTGCTGCCCAACAGTAGCGTGAACAAGCATGCTGTGCCAACCTCCCTAACAAGCGCAGCTTCCAGCGCTGCCCTTCAACCAGCCAACTTATCACATCTTAGTTCTTCTGAACTGGACCATGTGAGAATACTATTTTTAGATTTTCTTTTCACAGCATTTAATAAGTCTGTTCAGTTTTCAATTTATTATTAAATGTGTATTGCACAGGTTGAAATCCACAAAAAATTAAACATTGCAAGGGATACTTTCCAAGCATGTGGTAGAGGGGGCACATCATGGTCAGCCATGATTAAAGACTTAGCCGTGGCTGTTTTTGGAAGGACAACGTTAGCAACACACAGCC
>NC_133367.1:21812189-21837578 GCF_049309525.1 Garra rufa | reverse complement strand
TTTCTTAAGTATGGCTTTCAGGTACTTTATACACCACTGCTTATTAGAGCCCTTCAAAGCTGCACTGAAACTGCAGTTTGGACCTTCAACCTGTTGGCCACCTTTGAAGTCCACTATATGGAGAGAAATCCATATTTTCCTCAAAACCCTAATTGCTTTTAGAGTGAAGATAAAAAGACATGAACATCTTGAATGACATGGATCTTCAGGTCAAGCCTGGTGAGCATATGCTGGTGACATGTGGTTAAAAAGTATATAATTTTTTTTTTTAGAAAATGGCCAATCGTTCAGCTAGACAAGACTCTTATTCCTTGGCTGGGACTGAGTTGAGACCTTTGAAGCTGCATTAAAAAAACTGCAATTTAGACCTTCAACACATTGATCCCCATTGAAGTCCACTATATGGAGAAAAATCCTGGAATGTTCTCCTCAAAAACCTTTTTTTTTTTTTCGAGTGAAGAAAGAAAGACCTGAACATTTTTTATGACATGGGGGTGAACTTTTAATACAGGAATAAACTAACCCTTTTTGGGGCAGGGGAGAAATCTCTCTCTGAGGGCAGGTGGGAACACCGTGGGGAATTACATAGGACTGAATGGACACTTCAGCATTGGTGACTAAAGGGGTAGGGGGGTGGATCCCAATGATGAACCAAAATGAAATGTTACCACACAATCCTAAGTAGTAACAAAGAACCCGAAGAGGTCATAAGTTGAGTCTAAAATATCTTTTACAAACCTCAAAGTTATTTCAGACCGCTAAAAACATGTGCACCAGGCCTGGTTCACTATCTACACCAACCTAAACTATCTTGAAAACGAATGGTAGTCTAAGCAAGTCAGCAGGAAATCTGACATGTTTTTGTGGAGAAAGGAGCTCACATCTAGGAATTCCCACTTGCTGTAAGTGACGGAAAACCGCTGGGAGGAAAGCAAATCAACACATTCTGTTAGCATTAGTCGGGATACAATTCTTGCTAGTGTTATTTCTCTTTCCTGGTCGCACCCTGGTAATAAACAAAGCATTGGTCACCGTTCAACTGTCTGCCGGTTGCATCTGTTCTGAATTACAAAAGAAGTTGGTGCATTGGAGTACTTGTGCTCACTGGATGACCTTTCCTACCCGAAGACCAATCAGAACATGCTACTTTTTCAACTTTCTGGTGCTGGCATTATACAAGACATCAAGTGTTTTGGTGAGTAGAGTAAACAGACATTTAAGAAAATTACCATGTGGTGAAAATACAAAAGGTTTGACTGATAATTGTTAAAGTATGGGAAAATTCAGATGTAGGTTACCGAAAAAGTAAACCTAAGGGCAAGGCTAGTAAAAAGGATAACGTAGTCTGTTCTTAGACAGTGTTTTGATTATGGAAATCAGTTAACGTTCTCACAGATGGGTGAGGAATCAATGCTGTGGCTGATTTATTGCTCTTGCATCATGGCGGCGCTATCCGAAGAGTTATGTCACTTAGCATTGCACCGACGCGTAGCTGCGAGAGCCATCTGCCTCCATTTCCTGTCAATCAGTCTTCCCTGGCATTCTGGGATTGATCTGAGTGTGTGGTCCTTCATTGAAATCAGGGGGAAGTTTGGCTCTGCTTCTGTAGGGAGCTGTTAAAATCCTGGAAGAAGCCAGGGAATTTTTTAGCGGTTTCCCGCAAATGGATAGGGAGGGCAAAGTAGCACACACATACACACACAAACATATGTTAAACACCTACTGTCTTCGAAGTCTGTCAATCCATAGAGGGAAACTCTCTTGCATGAAACACCAAGCTCAAGGGTAAGTGTAAAACACAGCATGACCAGCAGGGGGCAGTAATGAAGTGGTTAATAAAAACAGGGTTATTTTGAATTCCCAGCACTGACAGCACACAACTAGCTGTGGTTTTTGAAGCAAATGTAGGTTGTGTGTGTGTGTTTACTTCACTGTATGGCCGGAAGTTTTTGAACGCAGCCATATCTCAGGTGGTTGACTTTTGAAACAACCTGGCAGGCTGTCGAATTCAGTCTCCACTCATAGATACGCATTTCTCTTTCTCTGTCATTTCTTCCTTGTCTTTACATGCTTTCATGCCATCAGACAGATGTTTGCACAGCTTTAACACTGCCATTCATCTTGCAAATTGTCAGCGGAGACTTTGAATCGCCACCCTGTGCGACATAAAAATAAAAATAGTGATGAAAGTTAGGATTGACCTAAAACACACACGCACAAGCCCGGATACTGTCATAAAACGGAAAACGTATTGGTTTAAAGCGTACAAACCCAAAACTGTGATTTTAAGCACAGAGAATAATTCACTTTGATTATTAGGTGGCTCTTTATCATGGGAAAACTCTCGATTAGATGACTTCAAAAGACAGGCTTCCTGTGTTTTAGATGAAGTGGTTTGATTGAAGAAACTTTAAGGTGGCGACTAAATGTCGACGTATCAAATATCTCATATTTTGTTCCTGCAATTAAACAGTGATTTATTTATTTAGCTAATTAACATCTCAAACCAAGCAAGAAATTAACAAACATCAGAAAAAGTCGGCCTCCCACTGCACGGTGTAAAATGAAATTTAATCTGCGGTAAATTAGATCCAGAAATTAGCGTGCAAGTGTGCTGCTAAAACATTAACACTAAAACAGCCTGCCTGGTCTGTTGCAGATAATTCTTTGTATATAACAATACAAGAACAAAAATACAATAATGTTTTGACTGTGTGTCTGCAGCTGTGCAAATGCTAGCACAATTAATTTATTAGCTTATTTATTTTGCTCTGATCAAATGACCAAAGCTGTTGCATAAATATGTTTAATTTAAAATGGTTTGCAAGTGTTAACTGGCTAAACTGGCTTACTTGGTAGACAAGCTGTTTTTTTTTTAAGTTGGTTTAGCTAAGGTCTTTATCACATTGATGTGCCTTAAAAGCTTATTTACATCACATTCACATTCTTAGCGGACATTCGATTGCCATATGGACCCTGGACCGCAAAACCAGTCATAAGGGTTAAATTTTTAGATTTATTGAGATTTGTTAATTGTAAGTTTATATCTCTCAATTCTGAGAAAAAAAAGCCAAAATTGAGAGTTTATGCCATGCAATTGTGAAAAAAAGCTGCAGTTACTTTTTTTAATCAATTTTTTTTTGCAATTGTGATGCAAACTTTCAATTCTGGCTTTTTTTGTCTCAAAATTGTGAGATATAAACTGACAATTTTGAGAAATAAAGTCCAAATTGCAAGATATTCTGACTTTTTTCTCGCAAGAGCGAAAATTGTGAGATATAAACTTGCAACTGTGAGTTAGAAAGTCTAATTCTGAGGGGAAAAAGACTGTTACGTTCTCAGAATTGCGACTTATCTCGCAATTCTGACTTAATAACTCTCAATTCTGAGAAAAAGAGTCATATTTGCGGGATGTAAACTTGCAAAAGTCAGAATTGTGAGAGAAAGAGTCGCAGTTACCTTTTTTTATCTTTATCTTTTTATTTTTTTATTTTTTGCAATTGTGATACAAACTCTCAATCCTGTTTTTTTTCTTTCTCAGAATTGTGAGTGATGAACGGACAATTTTGAGTTCTAAAGTCAGAATTGCGGGATATATTCTGACTTCTCACAAATGAGGTTTATATCTCACAATTGACTTTTTTTGCTCGGAATTGTGAGATATAAACTTACAATGTTAAGTTATAAAGTCAGAATAGTGGGATATAAGTGAGAATTGCAAGATACTCTGACTTTTTCTCGCAAATGCAGTTTGTATCTTGCAATTCTGACTTTTTTTTTCTTGCAATGTGAGAATTGTGAGATATAAACTTGCAACTGTGAGTTAGAAAGTCTAATTCTGAGGGGAAAAAGACTGTTACGTTCTCAGAATTGCGACTTATCTCACAATTCTGACTTAACTCAATTCTGAGAAAAAGAGTCATATTTGCGGGATGTAAACTTGCAAAAGTCAGAATTGTGAGAGAAAGAGTCGCAGTTACCTTTTTTTATCTTTATCTTTTTATTTTTTTTATTTTTTGCAATTGTGATACAAACTCTCAATCCTGTTTTTTTCTTTCTCAGAATTGTGAGTGATAAACGGACAATTTTGAGTTCTAAAGTCAGAATTGCGGGATATATTCTGACTTCTCACAAATGAGGTTTATATCTCACAATTCTGACTTAACTCAATTCTGAGAAAAAGAGTCATATTTGCGGGATGTAAACTTGCAAAAGTCAGAATTGTGAGAGAAAGAGTCGCAGTTACCTTTTTTATCTTTATCTTTTTATTTTTTGCAATTGTGATACAAACTCTCAATCCTGTTTTTTTTTCTTTCTCAGAATTGTGAGTGATAAACGGACAATTTTGAGTTCTAAAGTCAGAATTGCGGGATATAAACTAGCAATTGTGAGAGAAAAAGAGCACAGGTTATCTTTTTTTATCCTTTTTATCCAATCTCTCAATTCTGTTTTTTTTTTTTTACTCTCAGAATTGTGAGGTATAAACTGACAATTTTGAGAAATAAAGTGAGAATTGCAAGATATTCTTTTCTTGCAAATGCAGTATGTATCTTTTTCTTCTCGCAATTGTGAGTTTACATCTCACAATTCTGACTTTTTGTTCAAAATTGTAAGACATAAACTTAAATTTTGAGTTATAAAGTCAGAATTGCAGGATATATTCTGACTTCTCACAAATGAGGTTTATATCTCACAATTGACTTTTTTTGCTCGGAATTGTGAGATATAAACTTACAATGTTAAGTTATAAAGTCAGAATAGTGGGATATAAGTGAGAATTGCAAGATACTCTGACTTTTCTCGCAAATGCAGTTTGTATCTTGCAATTCTGACTTTTTTTTTTCTTGCAATGTGAGAATTGTGAGATATAAACTTGCAGCTGTGAGTTATAATGTTTAATTATGAGGGGAAAAAGACTGTTACGTTCTCAGATTCTGACTTAACTCTCAATTCTGAGAAAAAAAGTCCTATTTGCAAGATTGTGAGAACAAAGTCAGAACTGTGTGAGAAAAAGTGTGCGGGTTACCTTTTTTATCTTTACCTTTTTATTTTTATTTATTTATTTATTTTTTTATTGCAGTTGTGATACAAACTCTAAATTCTGGCTTTTTTTCTCATAATTGTGAGAGATAAACTGACAATTTTAAGTTATAAAGTCAGAATTGCGGGATATAAACTAGCAATTGTGAGAAATAAAGTCAAAATCGCAAGATATTCTGACTTTTCTCGCAAATGCTGTATGTATCTTGCAATTCTGACTTTTTTCACACAATTGCCACTCTAGATCAGACAATTCTGACTTTTTTGCTCAGAATTGTGAGATATAAACTAACAAATGTGGGTTTTGTGGTTCAGGGTCACATATTTACTCAAACACAATTCAAATAAGTCAAATTATGCTGAAAAAACCATGTTTATTTACTGTTTAAATGTCCATAAATGTCCTTCTGATTTAACACTCACTGTTAATACAGTTATTCTCTAGCTTTGAATGGCTACACACATCAAACACAAACACAACTACAGCCACTAGAGGGCAGTATCATACTGTAAACGCACTACCATACATCCTTACTCTCAAAACAAACAATATTTGTCTGTTCTTCACTCAATTCGGCCAATACTTTAGCTTTTATTGTGATATTTCCATCTCTAGCATATAAATGTTTAAAATCCCTGGCGGGGAATAAAGTTGAGTGCTTATTACGGTGGCGTTCTGACTTGCATTCGTAACTGGAAGAAGTGCAAATGGTTCGATAATGGATTTTATAAAAGGAATCATTTCTATTTCATAAAATGTCTGTTTACAAGAGGCGATGTTAATAATTGATGCCGGCGTATTGCTAACTGTCTTTCTTGCACGAGTCAATACTCTTTGGGCTCTTGATGATAAACTGTTTGATACGAGAATTAGGGCTGTCATTTCTGTTAACTATCGATTCACTGTTAAAGAGAGGAAGAGACACTAAAACAAAGATCTGCAGGAAGTGACACAGCAGGGACAGGTGGCATGCTGGGAAGGAGGAGGACTGGATTGATTATGACAGCTGGGTGTGGGAGAAAGAATGACTGACACGAGAAAACTGCTGCCGTGATATTGAACACGTCACGCCGAAGGTATTTATACCATAAGGGATCGAAACAGGAAGTAGATCCATCATAAAGGGTCGGAATTTTGTGGGAGCCCACAAAAGCAGGACCTTCATACAACAGCATCATCACATGTATAGAAAAAGTTATGATTAAACATTTTAATGTATTTTATTTTACTGCAAATACAGTATTTCACTGCTTACAGTACCACACTGCTAGCTGAGCAGCATACTACCGTATAAATCCATTTATATCAATTGAGTCTCTTGGCAGTTGTAAAAATTAAAGTAAAAAAGAAAAACTGAGAACAACAGAAAGATCAGCTTGGATGGAGACAGGGTGGGAGGCTGGAAAGGGGCCTTGACTGATAGATGAACATACCTGAACTCTCTCTCTCCGTCTTGATAAGTACTGGCATCAGCGGAATAGAGCAAGCTGTCCTGTCAGCCTTAATTGCAGAGGAGCGGAGAGGTGAAGGAAAAGCCTCCTGGGGTGGAGCACGACATATAGAGACGAAAGATCCACCGCACACAGAGATGAAGCCAACCGCCGGTGAAGGTTTGGCACTCTTCTGTCTCTCTAGGTGATGAGTGTGTTAAAGGAATTAAAAAAAATGTGTCATTATTTACTTATTATAGTAGTTAGATGTAACAAACATAGAAAAAAATATATAAGGGTGTTCCCCAAGGATCTGTGTTGGGGCCCTTATTTTTTTTTTAGCATTTATGGTAATTATAAGATTTAGCAATTATAAAATTGGCCCCAACACAGAACCTTGGGGAACTCTCTTATATACAGTATGGGCCATTCTACAGAATTGGTGTTCTAAGAAAATGTGTCTTTTCCAAAACAAAATTTATATAATATCCAAGGTACACAGTTCTAGTAATTGTGCAGTTAATTTTTCATATTGTATTTTCATAATGTTTTGGAATATTTGTCCTCTCCCTAAATTTGTCACTACCAAAACAGTAATAATAATTTAATTAGAAGGGTTATATTGACCTATTAAGATTTTGCTTACATCTACATCGTACATATATTTCTTTGCTATTGTATCATTTTTTTCCAGAGTTAAATCAATAACAATTACATTTTCAACAATATTTTTAAGTGTAGTTTATGAGATTTGTTGTATTTTGAATCCAGTGTTTCTTTGTAAAAAGCAAAAAGTTGATCATACTGATTTTAAACTTAAGGATTCATTAGTTTGAATATACACTGAACCAAAAACTATCATAACATTTTAATTGATAATTCAGTAAACTTTAATTTTGACAAACATTCCATGTTTCAGTAGTGACTGCTCATTTTCAGTAGTGACAGTAATGTTTTGGTAGTGACACATTACAGAATTTTAACTGCCAAAACTTTGTTTCATAAAATTTAGTTTTTATGCATGTACAACTGTTCAGAACTGTGCTAGCTAACCATGTGCTGATTAGCATCTTTGAGCTAGGTTGAAAAGTATGTAAAATTGTCACTACCGAAACAATTTGATAAACCAAATAAAACATTTGGTGGTGACATAATTTTGTTTTTGGGTGTTATTCCATATAATTTATTTTGTATGTGTGTGCAACTGTTCAGAACTGTGCTAACTAACCATGTGCTAATTAGAATCTTTGAGCTACATACTACAAAAAAAAAAAAAAAAACTTTCGAAACGTTGTTTCAACTTAATATAATTTATTACCCCACTGCCTTAAAGTTTTTAGTTCAGTCAACTTGAAATTTTAAGTTACTTATTGTTAATTTAAGTGACAACTGGAATATTTTAGTTGACTGAACTAAAAATGTTAAGGCAGCGGGGTAACAAATTATTTTAAGTTGAAACTACTACTTTTTTTTTTTTTTTTTTACAGTGAATGTTTCAGTTGTGACTGTTTTGGTAGTAACAATTTTAGATACTTTTAAACATAGCTCAAAGATGCCAATTAGCACATGGTTAGCTAGCACAATTCTAAACAGTTAGCCTAGAATCTAGACGCGCCCCTAGCGGCAGCAAATTACATTTGCTTCCAAGGGCAGTCTAGTAACTCTCCGTTCACTTGAGATTTCCAAAAATCCAAAATCGACCGGGCCAATCACGAGTCGGTGGGCGGGTTTAACATGATGACGGCTGACCTGCGACCATAAGTTCCGTCAGATGTTCTCTGGTTGCGTGAAATATGCGTGAGAGAGAGAGCGATGGCTGCTGCTAGCAAACAACTTTCTTTCGAATCGGCTTTGGCCGCCACTCTGAAAGACTTGAAGTTAAGCTTTTCTCTGAGAAAATAACAAGAAACTGCACTGAGGTCGTTCTTACAAAAGAAGGATGTATTTGGAGTTGACTACGTCACTTTCTTCGTTGCTCTGATTGGTTGTAGCGCTACCCTATTGTGTGAAGAGGGAGTTTGAAAGACAACCGTTTATCCCACCCCTCCGGTTTAGCGCTGTCTATGGAGAGTGCCCAGACCCTACATTTATGTGGGTCTGGCTTGTCAGGCTACTAAACAGTTGCACACATATAAAAACTAAATTTTATAGAATACCAGCCAAAAATACAAAAAACAAACCAATGTCACTACCAAAACTTCATTTCATAAAATGTAGTTTTTATGTGTATACAACTGTGCAGAACTGTGCTAGCTAACCATGTGCTGATTAGCATCTTTGAGCTACACAGTACAAAAAAAAAACTTCGAAAAGTTGTTTCAACTTAATATAATTTGTTACCCCACTGCCTTAAAATTTTTTTAGTTCAGTCAACTTGAAATTTGAAGTCACTCAATGTTAATTTAAGTGACAACTGGAATATTTTAGTTGACTGAATTAAAAATTTTAAGGTAGCGGGGTAAAAAGTTATTTTAAGTTGAAACAACTTTGAAACAACTTTTTTTTTTTTTTTTTTTTTTTTACAGTGACTGTTTCGATAGTGACAATTTTAGATACTTTTGAATCTAGCTCAAAGATGCTAATCAGCACATGGTTAGCTAGCACCATTCTGAACAGTTGTACACACAAAAACTAAATTTTATGGAAGAACACACAAAAAAGCATGACGTTCCAGTACTTATGTTCTAGAAAGTTACACAGATTTTTCAGATTTCGAACACATTTACCTCAAAATGATGAGACCTAACCTTGTAACTATTAGAGAGGGGGACACATGAATATTTTCTGATCATAAATTTAGGCATGTAGTTAAAATCATTTTCAGCTAATTGCCAAAAACATGCACTGTTCACTATTTAAAATAATCAAAGAGATACTTTTAAAAACAACAATGGAAAAAATATAATTTCATAAGTTGAATTTTAGGGGTTAGGTTTCGGGACAGTCACCTCCCAACTTAAAATACCCAATAAATGATGATTTTATACATATTAAGCTTATGTTAAATATTATTGTGGGTTTCAATAGATAATAGGATCTTAAACATTTAAGATTTTAATACTTAAATGCTTTTTAAATGTATTTTTTTGTTGTGGGACAGCAGTTTGCACCAATTATGTTGAATATATATTTATAATGTGTACTAAACTATACATTTTGACAGCTGTAGGTCATCTGGTTATTCTACGCACACAGAAAATTTGCATCTTCGGCACAGAACACTTACTGCCAAAAAAAGAAAAAAGTATGAGAAAGAAATAAAGATGAAAGAAAAGCTTTTGACATCCCATGGACGTATGACAGAAGGGATGCTGGGAAGGAGGACAATGAGGCAGGGCAATTACACTGCTGTTACAGTCTTGTTTTTGCTTTGAGTTTATGTGACAGCCTATTTTCCATTCAGAAAGCAAAGTGGAGGATACGAAACAAAGAATTCAAAGCCAGATAGGACTTTTAAGTTTTAACTTAATAAGCATAATAAATAGAATTTAAATAACACTTTACGTAAAGCAATAGAAGATGTCATTTAGATGTGTGTGCCAAATGTCTGAATATGTGTATGCGAGTATACTCTACTTCAGCACAAAATCTGCAAATTCCATGCCTGCTCATGCTTTATATGGCCACTTGATAATAAACAATGACAGCACCATAAATAAGACATCAAAACTCTTCTGCGAGTGTGTGTATATATTTGTGCTTTCTGGCCGTCCATGTGAAGCTCTGAACTTTGACTTCAGCCACTCGCTGTCTTTCCCAGGAGAAATCTGTGCCCGAGGGTGAACTCAGGCTTCATTATATTATACAAACGCATGCAGAAATACACACACACACAAACAGAAATCTGCCCTAAGGCCTCTGTATTCCTACTGTATCATAACACCGCTGTTTCTCGCACATACATATACAGATACATCTTGGCTCACTGTTTGGGTTTCTGCAAAGCACCAAGGCAAATCTAGATATTGTAGCAAAGACAAATTGGTGTCTTTGCTACCCTAACCTAACCCTAAATGACTTTTAAAATGATTTTTAAATCTACAAATATTTTGACAAAAGAATTAACGGTTTCAAAAATGGTTCACGCTTCCCAGTTTCACGTGTACAGTTTTCTATTTTTATATAACTTATACTTAAAAGTTATCATTATTTAAATGAAAAGTAACCAAATGTACTAAAAAAACTACTAAAAAGTGTTAAAGTGGCAGTCTATTTAATTGAATGCAACTTAACTCTTTGCTTATATTTTTTAAGCTGTAACTGTAAGGGCGGAGTTCTATTCCTCCTTGACTTCCTGTTATCGTAAACTTGCTTCCTGTTTGCTACGGCTGGTGAGCACAGATACACAGCCAACGTACTGTACTAAAAACCCAGCGGACACTCAAATTTCTTCTGTTATTGCCAGGTTCATAAATATGGAGACCACAGTAAGCCGTGTGCTTCAATACTTTCATGTAGCGAGGTTAAAACAGCATGTTGTTCTGGACACAGATCAATGCACAGCCACTGTAGCAGTAAAAAAGCAGGAACAAAGCAGGACACCTTGGGAATTTTGCTCCAACACAAGTCTTTTGAGCCCTTTTTTTGAAATAAAACTGGCTTGAAATTATATTTATCAGGCAAGAATGACTTGTTCCACTCGTATAAATTAATACATTCTTGAGATCTACGCAATACTGTAGTTATGTTGGATGCGGCACAATGTTTAAACCAGCAAAAAACTGTTTTAACACATAACTGTTTTTAAATGAAAAATGGCTGTTAATGGAATTTATTTAATAGCATCTGATTTGGACAAATGTTTCGCTTTGAAACTTTCATTTGAAATGCACAAGTGGATTTCCATGGCAGTCAAACCATTTGCGATAAAAGATGACTTTCAAATTCAGCCACTTGAATTTCAATCAACTCAAAGTGTGTTGTTTGGGATTTCACGTGTAATGAGTGGCAATTACCTTCCAGCCACTTTGCCAAGGCTTAATGGTGCATTGGAAAAGGTTTAAAAACATTCATGTGTAAGAGTGATCAGTCTAGATCCATAGTTGCAGGGCTTCAGGTAATTTGTTCCTGGCAACATTTAAGACCCATATAGCCGGAACACCTGTGCACGCTGGCACAAGCTTGTACCTTGCCTACACTGAATTAACATACTTCCTTATCCTCCACAGAAACAAACTGCCCATGAATAATTGATAAGAATCCGCTGTGGACATCAACTTGCCTAGCCAGACTTTTAACTTGTGGCCATTTTGCGGCTTATTCTGGCCAGGAAACTTCTACTTAGGGTAAGCCTACAAGGTGCGTTTTTTTTAACCAGAAGTGTGAGGAATTTTATGATATTTGTTTGTTATTCCATGTCTGCGGCTTGTAAGAGGCAATATAAGTAGAGTTGAGTACCTCACAAGCAACTTTTTATGATTAGAACTCATAGAAACTTCCATTACTAGATCATCAATCAGATCATTTTTGGATCAGGGGTCACCAAACTTGGTCCTGGATGGCTGGTGTCCTGCAGAGTTTAGCTCCAACCCTAATAAAACACACCTGAACTAGCTAATCAAGGTCTTGCTAGGTATATATGAAGACAGGTGTGTTGTGTTGAGGCAAGTTAGAGCTAAACTCTGCAGGACACCGGCTCTCCAGGCCCGAGTCTGTTGACCCCTGCATTGGATCAAGGGTAGCCAACCTTACTCCTAGAGCAGGGATGGAGAACTTTGGTCCTGGAGGGCCACTGTCCTGCAGAGTTTAGGTCCAACGCTAATCAAACACACCTGCCTGTAGCTTTCTAATGATCTCAAAGACACCTTGTTCAGGTGTGTTTGATTAGAGTTTAAGCTAAACTCTGCAGGACAGTGGCCCTCCAGGACAGAAGTTGCCCATCCATTTCCTACAGGGTTATTTTTCTGCAGACTTTGGTTTCAACTAGGGAAGGGGTTACCATACTTGGTCCTGGAGGGCCGGTGTCCTGCGGAGTTTAGCTACAACCCTAAATCAAACACACCTGAACGATCTAATCAAGGTTTTACTATAGGTATACTTGAAACCTCCAGGCAGGTGTGTTGAGGCAAGTTGGAGCTAAACTTTGCAGGACACTGGCCCTCCAGGACCAAGTTTGGTGACCCCTGAACTAAGATGATCCTATGTGCTATTTTTTTCTGGACATGTCCTGGCCAGGATTTTTATGTTGCCTATAATATCCAGGTTTTGGCTTTGTTTTCCTGTTTTCATACTTGTGGCTTTTGCACCGGTGGAACATTTTCAAAGTTCCTAGAACTACTGGTGGAAGTACTCGCTTTTTGACTAAGATTGTATTTGGTTGTAGAAACGTTAGGGGGAACTAAATGAGCTCCTTCTTCAGAGTAGGGTCTAAAACAGTTCTATAGGGACTACCAGTAACATAAGGAAAGGAAAGGAAAGGAAAGGAGGTGAAGAGAGGCCAAGTATGGTGACCCATACTAGGAATTTGTGCTCTGCATTTAACCCATCCAAGTGCGCACACACACAGTAGTGAACACACACACACTGTGAACACACACCCAGAGCAGTGGGCAGCCATTGCTGCAGCGCCCGGGGAGCAGTAGGGGGTACGGTGCCTTGCTCAAGGGACTCACCTCAGTCGTGGTATTGAGGGTGGAGAGAGTGCTGGTTATTCACCTTCCCCACCGACAATCCCTGCCGGACCTGAGACTCGAACCCGCAACCTGGAATTTTAAAAAATCCATGTAAAAAAATGTAACCAACGAACATGAAAAACAGTGATAACGGCAATTAGCTACCTGTTGTCTGCAGCATCATTTTCTTTTCTCAGACTTGATGATATGTAACACTGCAAGTTATCATAGGAGAACTAGTCAGATTTTTATGAACTTTTGATCGTGTAAACTTTGCTTTTACATTTCATCTTCTTTATCACAAAATCCACGACATACAACAAAAAAAAAAAACAGCTCTGATCATGGCATTCTCCGTTTGTGAATGCCGTGAATAAAGACATCGTTGTCAGCCACTTCAGAGTTCCTGCTGCCGGTGCGAATGCAACCAGGAAAATGAGGGGGAAAACTGGTTCTCTAGGAACCTCCATGCTGGCTAGTCCTAGAACTACATGGTGCAAAAGCCCCTACAGAACAATAGTTTCACCAATAACATGCAGGCATTATACATAATTGACCAATCGTGGCATGTGAGAAGGTGGGATCTACAGAGAATAGTCAAAGCGATGCAAATACGCTTACATATTAGATGTGTTCGACTTAAAGGAAACTCATGGTATTTTGATGTCATACATCAATCGCCCTGCACAGCGCAAACAAAACTAAATCCTGGATATTTTTGGCAGTATAGAAATCCTGGTCAGGATGTGTCCGGGAAAAATGGCATGTATGTTCACACTATTACAACCCCACTCCAGCACACCTGCTGGTTATTTTCAAGGGTTGGAGCTGAACTCTGAAGGATGGTAGCCTTCCAAGAGCAGGGTTGGCTACATTGAATGGTAAAGAGTTTGTAGTTGGTCCACGACTTTAATCGAGACCAACGGGGCAGTAGAAATTGTTTTGAAGGCAATCTTGTAGAAGGTCACCTCAGCGGCAATGCTTCCTATGCATACCTGAGTTTCCTGTAGACTTGTGCATCACCGAAACCTTCTCAACTTGAGGCTTCATTGGGTGGTTTGGCAAAGATGACTGACCTGCACACACAACCTGGCAAACAACGGCACAAACGATGCAGTTGGAGCCAACAGGAGTACGAATTACATTGTACAAGATCCTTGAGAAGCCTTAGTGAACATAAAGGCTATTCCTTGATACGTGACCTCCCACTGAGTGCTGAAGGTTTAGTTTGTTTTGAGACCCAGAAACCTAGAAAATCTTCAATATTTGTGGAGCGATCCCATGGGGAAGACCAAGCGGGAAATGCACATGTACTCACTCAACCTCTAGTGACCTCTGAAGCACTTCTTCCTTCTGTCGAAAATGCAGTGTAATCACACTTTTATGAAGTTATCGAACCTGAAATGTACAGAAAAAGTGTGACTGACGAGATGGAATTTTCAAAAAATGCAATCCAAAGTGCTTTACTTACTTCATCTCT
The DNA here is from genome assembly GCF_049309525.1 of Garra rufa. NCBI lineage: Eukaryota > Metazoa > Chordata > Actinopteri > Cypriniformes > Cyprinidae > Garra > Garra rufa. The sequence goes on along the minus strand of NC_133367.1, from coordinate 21,823,016 downwards.
TTGATCTGAGAATAAACTTCTAGCTATAACAGTTTAGCCAACTGTCCCACGAGCTCTGGGATAGGTCGGGTTTGTCTTGCTCAGCTGAAGTTGTGCTTCTTGTTTGGAAACCCAAAAGCCAATTATTAGGGCCCGAGCACCGATGGTGTGAGGACCCTATTGGATCTGCTTCGTTTATTATTATTATTATTATTCTTCTTCTCCGGAATGAATCGCATTTTTGAGGGCCTAAACATACCCGAAAACTCATGAAACTTTGCACACACATCAAACCTGGCGAAAATGGACGTCTGATATGGGTTGCAGAAGTGGGTGTGGCAAAACGGCTCGATAGCGCCACCTTTACACATTCCGCGGTGTGCGCTTTCAGCTATGATTCACGTACATGCATGAAAATCGGTACACACATGTAACTCACCAATACCTACAAAAAAGCCTCCTGGGACAAAATCCGAAACCCAACAGGAAGTCAGTTATTATTAATTTTCTTAGCAAAATTTGTGTCATTTTTGCCATTTTCAGGCGCCGTACTTGAACGAACTCCTCCTAGAGATTTACTCCGATCAACAGCAAATTTGGTGAGTCTAATCTAAAACCCTTTGTGACGTTAAATTGTGAAGATCTAGAGTTTTCATCGGAGGGCGTGTCCGTGGCGGCCTGGCAAATTTCGATGCTTCGCCATGAAAAAGGAAGTTGCTATAACTCAGGCATAAAATGTCCGATCTGTCCCAAACTTCACATGTGTGATAACACTCCTGACCTGATGACATCTACATGCCCATATTCAGTTATAGTCATAGCGCCACCTGCTGGCAACAGGAAGTGTCATGCTGTACTCTACAACCAACTCCTCCTAGAGATTTATACAGATCAACACCAAAATCGGTCAGTCTAATATAAAGGCCTTAGTGATGTTAAATTGTGAAGATCTTGAGTTTTCGGTAAAGGGCGTGTCCGTGGCAGCCTGACAAATTTCGAGGTCTCGCCATGGATATAAAACTTGTTATAACTCAGCCATAAAATGTCCGATTTGCCTCAAACTTCACATATTCGATAAGAGTCCTGGCCTGAACACATCTGAAGGCCAATATTCTATTATAATCACAGCGCCACCTGTTGGCAACAGGAAATGACTTGTATCAAACTCGTCTTAGAGATTTAATGATATTAACATTATATTTGGTCATTCTGATCTAGAGGCCTTAAACATGTTAAATTGCGAAGATCTTGAGTTTTCGTTAAAGGGCGTGTCTGTGGCGGCCTGACAAAGTTTGATGTTTCGCCATGGACATAGAAGTTGTTATAACTCAGCCATAAAATGTCCGATCTGCCTCAAACTTCACAGGTTTGGTAAGAGTCCTGGCCTGAAGACACCTAAAGGCCAATATTCAGATATTATCATAGCGCCACCTGTTGGCAGCAGGATATATCATATCTTTCACTAACTCAAACATACCAAGGTCAATCTGCACCAAACTTCATATGTTTGATGAAAGTGGTGGCCTGAACACATCTACATGTCAATAATCAGTTATAAGCATAGCGCCACCAGCTGGCAGCAGGAAATTTGGCACATTTAAGTGACTTTGACATATTTCTCATATTTTTACTGTATTAAAAGCATACTACCCACCATTTGCTGTTTTTACTAAAGCCACCGGTCGGCGGTGAGCCCGGGTGCGAGGGCCCGTTCATCGCTGCTTGCAGCTTTAATTTTCTTTATTTCCCTCTTGAGTCCACGTCGGACGGATACAATTCCTCTCGTGTCCACGTTGGAGGAATTAAACCTGAGTTCTCCAAGCAAACAGTTTCACAGCGGGGCCTTAAACTTTAAGTACCAGAATGGGCCATCCGTCCAGGGTTTTGCTACGGACAATCAGACGCTTATTGCTTGCAAAGAGAAAGATCCCTATCCTTCACTTAGAAGTCTAAAGAGATTTGCTTACACCACTCTTGGGCTATAAATAAACCTTCACTCGTCATAAATTAGCATCTCATCACTCTAATGAGCTCAAACAGACTAATATATTCATGAATTAATTTCTTTCACTCCCTGACCTGTCTGATCCTAATGACACAAAGAGTTGGATGTGATCTCTGAAAAACTGTAAATATGGTTTTTAAGCTCCTATAACAGTGAATATAGATTTCTTCAGAACTAAAATACAATGTTTGATATTCATAGCTCCTTGTTGAGCTGCCCACACGGGAAGGTTTTAACAGTTTTTCATTCTGTGTCTTAACCTAAAACATAGCTCATTGTCTAATGTGTTCTGCTCACAAAACTTAAGCACATTTGTAAAAATCACAAGCTCCAAACAGATTGCCCAACTGCTATGCAACTTCCAGGAGTCCAGGTGCACAGGTTTTTATTAGTCTGCTGGGAAACAAAATTGTGTTACAGTGACATTTTGCTTGGTTACTGGAGGCATTATAGTACTATTTACTGTAAAGTTGCTTTGAAGTGATATATAATGAAAAATGATATGCACTAAAATATGTTGCATTGAAATGATATGTCTAGACACAATGTCCTTGCCGTTTTCCATCCAATGAAGAAAAAACGAAAGGCATTTGCCATTTTCAGATTCCACTCAAACATTTTCACATTAACTAGTTTTTCCTATTTGCTTGATTTTTGTGACATATTTTGTGGCTTGTGATTGCACTTTTATATTCTTATGATTTGTTTCACAGTTATCGAAAAAAAGATCAATTTATTACAAAACCTTTTGTAGCACGTATTTGGACAATGCCACTTTGAATCTCGCTTTCAACATCCTGCCTTCGCCCTGTTTCTGTACCTATACATAGAAGTAGCATTAAGTACAAAATTGGGTGAAAAATCAAATTTGTATTATAAAGATTTTTTCCTCCAATAACACTGCATCAGCGCAACTTAAGCACAAAGCACAAGATTTTCCCAAGACGGTGTGAAATATGTATCTCTCCGTTTTTTCCCGCCATACTCTTCCTCATTGCCGGGTGCCAATTGGACTTGTAATGGAATGCAAATAGGCTTTTCTCTTCCCACCGACACAAATAATGGTTCCCTCTTAAGAAGTGGGACTGTGGACGGGAGCGCCTGGCTTTGAAAAATGGCATTGTTATCATGAAAAGTAATTTCTAGGTGAGTAAATTGCTTTCCTTGTTCCACCACTTTTCAATTAGTCAGGAAGAGCTCGTGTGGCGGAGATGCGGGCGGTAATAAAGCAGCCCTTAATTCATGGTATTGTGAAATCTGACACAAAAGAGAAACTGAGCCAATTAAAGCTGTGGCGAGGGACACGGCTTATAATACATCCTAAAACCTCCGCAGTCTTTAGAGGCCATATAGTCGGCGCTGTCTCGCTCTTTCTGCCTTCCTTGTAATCCCTGACTCATGGTTTTTGTATGTTATGAAAGAGAGATGATCATAATTGACATCTCAGGGATCTACGCAGGTCTTCCATGGCGAGATGGTTGTAATGAGTAGAAATACATTTTGTTGGCTTTCATTTTTTTTCGCCATTTTATAGGAGATATACTCAGTAGTGACTGACCGAAACCAATTAGTGAGGTTATTACGAGCCTCAGGGTGGATCTCACGAAAACATGTCCAGGTCACATATAATCCTGAAATCAAAAGAAAAAAAGCATATTTTGAGCACAGTTTTTTTTTTTTTTTTTATAGTTTGTATGTCATTTTCATGCCAATTAAAGGAATAACTCATGCAAAACTGTAAAAAACTAGCATCATGTACTCACCCTCATGTCATTTCAAATCCATACGTAATTTTACCATGCAAAATCTAAAAAAAAAAGAGACATTTTGAAGAATATTTAGCTGTTTGTAAGGACCAAAAATTTTGGATGTTATTTACTGAAAATTTGTGGCAGCAAACCTGGTGTCGATGCACTTCAATGCACAATTTTTTACAAATCAGATATATAAAATTGAGAACTTGGAATAACTGAAATATTTTGGGACATTTTTTAAATGTACATAAATTAAAAATGATTATATTTGTGTTTTAATTACATTCACCCCCTTGTCATCCAAGATGTTCATGTCTTTCTTTCTTTAGTCGTAAAGATATGGTGTTTTTTGAGGAAAACATTTCAGGATTTCTCTCCATATAATGGACTTCTATGGTGCCCCTGAGTTTGAACTTCCAAAATGCAGTTTAAATGTGGCTTCAAAGGGCTCTAAATGATCCCAGCCGAGAAAGAAGTGTCTTATTTAGCGAAACGATTGGTTATTTTCTAAAAAAACATTTACAACTTATATACTTTTTAAATCTCAGACGCTCTTCTTGCAGAGCTAGACAAGACGAGCATTTGAGGTTAAAAAGTATATAAACTGTAATTGTTTTTAGAAAATAACCCTAGATAAGACCCTTCTTTCCTCTGATCGTTTGGAGCCCTTTAAAGCTGCATTTTGGAAGTTCAAACTCAGGGGCACCATAGAAAGAAAGACATGAACATATTGGATGACAAGAGGGTGAGTACATTATCTGTAAATCTTTGTTCTGAAAGTGAACTACTTGCTGTTCTTCAACTTTCTATTCATCAAAGAAACCTGAAAAAACTTGATAAACTAATGATAATAATAAATGTTTTTTTGAGCAGCAAATCAGAATATTAGAATGATTTCTGAAAGAACATGTGACACTGAAGACTAGAGTAATGATGCAAAAAATTCAGCTTTGAAATCACAGGAATAAATTATATTCTAAAAGATATTCAAATAGTAAATGTTTCAACATTTTGTGTTGGTTTTGCTATACTTTGGATCAAATAAATGCAGATTTGCAGGACATTAAAAATCCTACTGTTCAAAAACTTTTGACTTGTATTGATTTTAAAAATAACCTAGTAAATATTAACAAGCTTTATGAAGTTATTTCAAACCAAATGATGATGCACCATTTGTTCTTTTCTTCCCACCAATTCTCTCTCTCCTTCTCTTTCCCTCCCTCTTTTCTCACTTTCAGCGTATGAATACATATTGCATAATGTTCAGTGATGGTCTGTCAGGATGATGCTAACGGTACATCATTGAGGTGCGACTTCCTGCCCAAATCCGCTAATGAGCAGCAAGCCTCACCAAGATCGTGCTCCGTCAGGTGCGGTGACAAGTAATATTAGTTTTCTTGCCTTTAATTAAATCTAAAGTGGCCCCGCAGTCTACTGCGTAATTGGACGCTTGGGTTGCGAGTTATCGGCCCCAAAGTTCATAATAACAAATTCGACTGGATGGGTAAGTTTAATACCCTCGGCTGTGCGGCTGCTTCCTGCGTGAACGAGTTTTCACAAATAATTTCCTACGGTTGATGGGTGACAAACACAATGAGACCCAATGTTTGCATGTTCTTTTGTGATTGGGCTACAAATAAACTACAGTCGCAACACTACTGAGGGGATCCGAAACACGCCATTTACGATCTCCGTTCAATTTTCCGTTAATCTGATGAAGATGGATGGGCGCCTTCATCTTCAAAAGCGTCTCTCTTGTGTTGCTTTTTAGGGGACCATCTTTATCTGCAAGGCTAATGTTTTCTTGAAGTTCGCGGATCCTCCTGAGGTACCGACAGCAGAGGAGAGATGACTCGATGTGTTGAATATCTGATGCCTTCCTCTTTCCCCGCTGTGGCCATTACTCACCTCCTCGGAGATGATTGCAGAAGCCACAACAGACGCAAAATAGACTGACACCGAGACACTGTGTGAGTTACGTCTCCAAAAAAAAAAAAAAAAAACACATTATGAATGATTACGTTGACAGGATGGATCTTAGCGCTCGCTCTCCATCTCTGTTTTGTTCCTTCCTCTGCGCCTTTTGAGTCTTGTGCGTGTCTGTAAAAGTAAAAAAGGAAATCATTCAAGTGAGGACAGAAGCAAACTATGAAAACTAAAGTAGGAAAGGATATTACTAGAATTTTTAAGTCAACTTGAAATTGCCCCAATTTACTTTCTCAGTTCTTAAGGTCTTATTGTGAACGAAGCACATTATTCCAAAGAAAGAAATATTCGTCTTCGTAATCTTCTCTCTCTGACATCATCAATCCCTATTATTTTTTAGCCCCTCCTCTCCAAACACTTGTCATATAGAGAAACTTTTCACCATCCAGGCAACTCTCAACAGATAAAAGAAAGAAAAGTGCCACATTTACAGGGTAAATCATTTTCGATTGACTTCAAGTAAATATACTTCAGTCAGACTAAACGGCAACCAGACTGTGGCTTTTTGATTGTTCGAGTTGACAAAACATTGAAAATACTTTTTTGGGGTGGGCAATACAATGTATTAAAGCATTTTCATTGAATATACAAATAATTTGCAAGCAAATTTTCGTAAAACACGCCATCAATTGGCGGCACTGAACGTAAACAATGCCACAGAACCGAACAAAATTCTTAAATTTAGCTGATTATTGCTGCTGAAAATAGTCAATTATTGTCATATTTTGGGCTGTACTAATTGGTCAGACTGGGAAAAACATTGAGTACTATAGACTGCAAAAAGTTATAACAAATCAAGGAGAAGAGTGCAAAAACTGTCTGAGGAAAGAAGGTTATGGGATTTTTTTTTGTGCCAATAATAATGAACGTAACTTTATAAAACTGAACGTAACTTTCCAAGAAACGATCAAAAATATGCCAATGCAAAAGAAGAAAAACACAATGAAAATGAAAAAATGAACTCAGTCGCACGAATTTAACATGCTCTTCAAATATGCTTCATTCTTTGTTAATGATTTTCAAAGAATCGTTTTCGCGAATCATGGATTCTGAATGCGTTGCCACAGCTTTCGCTTACGCTTCGCAAATTTTTGTTTGCTGTTTTGGCACAAACCTCTCGTGGGGGCGGGCTTAACAGCGATCTACTCTGATTGGCTAATGAGCTTTTGATGGACAGTTGCTCTCTGACCTGGATGCACAGACGGTGACGTCCGTGGCGCGCATATTGGAAAGTTGCTGCGGTGTGCAATACGTTGTGCTTTGTTTATATTAAGTATTAATGTTATTAGTATTTCACCTACGGTCGTCTCTTAGTGTCTAAAGATGAGCTCCCAGGAGAGACACGGAGCGGCATCATCTTCCACCTCAGCTTGTCCCTCAGGGCAGCTTGAAGGGGACGTTCTAAAACGCTTAACGTGGCTTACGTACGTAAAAAACGACCAGGAATTCCCAAATTTTTGTCAAACCACTTGTAACAAACACTAACTACTATCAAAAGAATGAGCCCTTATTCCACAGATAAAGTGAATAAAATCACGTTAAGCGTTTTCTCCCCCGTAGAAGCCCATTATAAGAAACCAGTTTAACGTGGTTTAATTGACCTCAACAGAGACCAGGGAAGAGCAAACTTCTGTCAAATTTAACTTATAATAAATGCTTGTTGCTGTCAAAAGAATGAGCTCTTATTCAGCATATAAAGTGATCGCCTCCCATAGAAGTTCATTAAAAAAAAAAACGCTTTAACGGAGCTTAACAATGACCGGGAAAAAACAAAAACAAATTTCTGTCCAACACTTGCTGATTTCAAAAGAATGAAATCTCATTCAGCAAATAAAGTGAATATATCACGTTAAGCGTCCCCCATAGATCTCCATAAGGAAACAGCTTAACGTGGCTTAACGTATCTTAACAACGACTGGGGAAAACCAAATTTCTGTCAAATGTTACATAATAAACACTATAGCTGCTGTTAAAGGAATGAGCTCTTATTCAATATAGTGAATAATATGTTACGCGTTATTCCCCATAGAAAAAAAAGTCAAAATATGCTGTCAAAAGAACATGCATAAAGAGCATAATATCAACTACTCGTTCCCCATAGAAGTCCATTATAAGGATTCAGCTTATCCTGGTTTAGCACACCTTAACGACTTCTGTCAAATTTTACTTATAATAAGGAAGTCATAAATTTGGACCAACTTTGCGTTGCCATCACATTTTCCCCAGAAATCTGTAATGTTTTACGGTGGAGAAATAAATAGAATGTTCATTCTATTCTATCGGTACAATCGATCACAAAAAAAAAAAAAAAACGGAGCTGCGGTTGGCAACAATAAATATATTTTTAAACTCTGCTGCCAAGCTAAACATCACTGTCCCGAATTGTTTTTGTTATTTCTAAGAAGGGGAAATATATTTGACTCTCATTTCAACAGCACAAATCGTGCACAAACGAATGGCATAGTTTTGGTAAATATTTCTTTTTTATGCGTGCCAACTTCAGTGAGGTCTGCGCAAAGGACTGATCATTACAGACAGCTGAGACAGGATAAAATGTAGGCTACCTGTCTTAACTTTCATGCTTATTACAAAAACAAAATTACAATGTTCTCAATTCGTCAAAGCGTTCACGTTAAGCTGACTTCTATGTGAAATAACGCTTAACATATTAATTACTTTATACGCTGAATAAGAGCTCATTCTTTTGACAGTAGCAAGTGTTTATCATATGTAACATTTGATAGAAATTTGGTTTTCCCCATTCGTTGTTAAGTCAAACCAGCCTGGAGTTCTATGGGGGACGCTTAACGTGATATATTCACTTTATTTGCTGAATGAGATCTCATTCTTTTGACAGCAAGTGTTTATTATATGTAACGTTTGACAAAAATTTGTTTTTTTTTTCCGGTCATTGTTAAGCTCCGTTAAAGCGTTTTTTTTTTTAATGAACTTCTATGGGAGGCGATCACTTTATGCTGAATAAGAGCTCGTTCTTTTGACAGCAGCAAGCATTTATTATCAGTAACATTTGACAGAAGTTTGCTCTTCCCTGGTCTCTGTTGAGGTAAATTAAACCACGTTAAACAGTTTTCTTGTCCAGGGCCTGATGGCCTCCCCACTGAATTTTTTAAGACGTTTGCTAACAAACTTTCCCCTTTATTGCTAAATATGTTTAATGAATCTTTAGAATCTAATATACTTCCCCCTACTTTAAGGCAGGCCACTATTTCTTTAATTTTAAAGAAAGATAAAGACCCCCTTTTTTGTAGTAATTATCGGCCTATTTCATTGCTCTGTACAGACATTAAAATATTAGCCAAAATGCTGGCAAGACGTTTGGAAATTGTTTTGCCTTCAATTGTCTCTACAGATCAAACAGGGTTTGTGAAGGGTAGACACTCTTTTCACAATGTCAGACGTCTATTTGATATTTTATACTCTTCCTCATCTTTAGTATCCCCGGAGTTGGTTATCTCAATGGACGCGGAGAAGGCATTTGACCGGGTGGAGTGGCCTTATTTGTTTTATTCATTAAAAAGATTTGGTTTTGGCAGCAAATTTATCTCATGGATTAAACTTCTTTATGCCTCTCCCTTGGCCTGTGTCCGCACCAACAATAATTACTCTGATTACTTTCCTCTTGGACGTGGTACTCGGCAGGGCTGCCCGCTGTCCCCCTTACTGTTTGCCATAGCTATTGAACCACTCGCGGTGGCTCTCAGGTCGAGCCAGATGATGGGCATCATAAGAGGGGACTCTGAGCACAAACTGTCTTTGTACGCGGACGACCTTTTACTTTTCGTTTCCGATCCAGACAGATCCATACCTCTGGTGTTAAATGTATTGAAGGAATTTGGGCAGGTCTCGGGGTACAAACTGAATCTCCATAAGAGTGAACTTTTGCCTATAAATTCCTTAGCTTCAGCCTATCCTCTTTCAAAATGGCCATTTAAGATATCATTGGACAATTTTAATTATTTAGGCATTTGTGTTACCAAGAACTACTCTGACTTGTTTAACTGCAATTTTTCTCCCCTACTGGATCGACTGACTGAAGATTTTCACCGTTGGTCTGTGCTGCCTCTTTCCCTTGCAGGTAGAATAAATTGTATTAAAATGAACATACTGCCCAAATTCCTTTATCTTTTTCAGTGTATCCCGGTTTTTATTCCAAAGCATTTTTTTAATTCTTTGGATAGTTCTATTTCTCAATTTATATGGAACGGAAAAACTCCTAGAATCCGCAAAGGCATATTACAAAAAACTAAGGAGTTGGGTGGCTTAGCACTACCTAACTTTTTGTTTTATTACTGGGCTGCAAATGCTCGAAATATGTTATTTTGGTGTTGCTCTAATGATCAGCTCCCACCCTGGCTGAGGATTGAGGAGACTGCAAGTGACCGTTCTTCACTTACGTCTCTTCTGTGTCTCCCTTCTTCATTTTCACCTTTAAAATTCTCTAATAATGTTATAGTTAAAAATTGTCTTAAGATTTGGTGTCAGCTTAGGCGCCATTTCATTTTACAGACAACACCTCTTTTATGCCCTGTCCATTCTAATCCTCTTTTTCCTCCCTCTGTCAATGATAAGGCTTTTGCAGCCTGGGTGGATCATGGGATAGTTTCTGTTAAGGATCTTTACATAGACGGTACATTTGCCTCATTCGAACAACTGACTCAAGTTTTCAATTTGCCACGGTCACATTTTTTCAGGTATTTGCAGATTCGGGATTTTGTCCGCAAACGTTTCTCTGGGTTCCCTTTAATTCCACCCTCTACTCTGATTGATACCATTTCTAATATCAATCCTTACCATTGCGGAGCCATCTCTAAGATTTATAACATCTTGCTCACGTATCATTCCTTGACCTCTGACAGTCTGCGTCTTACATGGGCTAGGGATCTTAACATTGAGATAGAGACCGAGATTTGGCAGTTGGCTTTGAAACGTGTCCACACATCTTCTGCCTGTGCTCGTCATGGGGTTTTACAGTGCAAAGTAGTTCACAGAGTACACTGGTCAAAATGTAAACTAGCTCGTATGTTCTCTGACATTGATCCAATTTGTGACAAATGCCATGTAGAACCAGCTAATTTAACTCAC
>NC_133367.1:21759643-21809643 GCF_049309525.1 Garra rufa | reverse complement strand
ACTATAAACATAGCTATAAGTTAGTTACCCTGACTCCAAAACGAATCATTTAAATGTAACGGTATTCAGAACAGAACAGGAATGAAACAAAATATATAAAGTTAAGAAACCAAAACAAAGCGAAACTAAAAATATCAGGCGTTGGGCTCACGTACCTCTGTAATTCGGCACAAATCCAAGTGTTTCCATATTCCCAATGTATTTGAATCATAAACTGTTATTTATAATGTAGGCTTTGTATTGTGCGTTCCTATTTCGATGGTTCTTTCGATAGAAAAAAATATATTCTCTTTTTGTTCCAAGCTCTGTTCGTTATGGTAAAATCATGAAATAAAATAAGATGCGGAAATTGAAAGCATGCATTTCATTTGGCTATATAGTGTGATTAATGTCGCGTTCCAGGCAACCCGTAACCCGTGTTTTTCCAACCTTCTACCAGTGAAAGTGCACTGGAACTGCAGTCAAACCCGTGACTTCCCACTCGTGAACTCGTACTAGATCTATGTACTCCCAGTTACGAGTTCTGACGTAACATAGCCCGCGAAACAACAATGTCAGCCCTAATGGGTGCGGTGTTTATGCAAGTAGTACACGGTGGAAAAATAGAGCTTAGGACAATATAACGTTGCAATCAAATAAATAATAATATAAAAATAATAATAATTCATAAATGTGCCCAGGCATTTTGACTTGACTTGCCTGGAACGCTACAAAGTCGTGAGTCGTGGTTTGAAGTGGTGATTTACCAGTTAAAAAACCTGCCTGGAACACAGCACAAGTGTGTGTTTTTCATGAGCAGGTTGCTGCTGCTGCAGCGGGGGCGGAGCGGAGGATCGCGATGCCGGCTCAGCATCGTGATGTCTATCGGCCATCGGCGATGGACGATGGCATCGTCTATCGACCCAACCCTATGTCAAACTAATAAAAAACAGTTGGAAGGCTACATTGAATAGGTACTAAGTGCTCAAATCGATTTTGGGGCTTTTTCTTATTCCCCCACATCACTTCCTGCCAGTTTTTCTGTCAGCAAAAAGTCTATTAGCAACAATTGCGCAGCATGTTAGCCGTTAGCTGCAAGCTTTCAGAATCAATCACTAATCTCTAAACATCTCAGTAATGTCATACAGTCAACTCATTAACATATTTCCAGTATGTTTGTTAGCATTTCTGCTACTTGGCAAATAAAGAAACTTGCTATGTGGCCCACTTGTCAAATTCTTGTTTTTTTGGGTTACTGTAATTCAGATGTTTTTAAAGATGCAGTTCTTGGATTCATGAATCAGTTATTGACTTGAAAATCACTCAAACTGATTCAGTCAGATTTGTGAATGAATTGTTCGGACCAGTTTTGGAAATTGGCTCAAATGATTCACTGAATAGATTCAACTCCACAAAAATGATTTGTTCATGACTCTGACATTACTACAGAAATGTCAAACTAATAAACAACAATTGAAAGGCTTTATTTGATAGGTAGCTAAGTGCTCAAATCAGTTTTTTTTTCTCATTTCCCCACATCACGTCTTGTCAGTTTTTCTGTCAGCAAAACAAAAGCTTGCATAAAAAGGTATTACACAGCACCGTTAGCATGTTAGCCGTTAGCTCATGCCAGTTTTCAGAATCAAACATTAATCTCTAAACATCTCAATTATCAGCAGCTGTGATTAAACTAACACAAGAAAATATTACACTAGCTTTTTCGTATGAAACTTTTAACTTACGGTCGTATCTGCTACTAGGATTAGACAGGAAACAATGACGTATCTTGGAATGTAATATGTATTATTTGTTAGCATTTCTGGTACTTGGCTAATAAAGCATCTTGTTAAATCCTTGGGTAACTGTGAGTCAGATGTTTGAAAGACGCAGTTCTTGGATTCACGAATCAGTTATTGACCCGAAAATAACTCAGACTGTTTCAGTCAGATTGATGAACGAATTGTTCAGACCAGTTTTTGAAACTGGCTCAAATGATTCATTGAAAAGATTTGACTTCCCAAAAATGATTCCCTCATGACTGACATCTTAATAAACAATAGTTAGAAGGTTAATTTTGATAGATAGCTAGGTACTTTTTGGGTCTTTTCCTCATTCTCTCACATCACTTCCTTTCGAAAATGACACGAAAATGCTTTATTGAAAAGAGTTGACTGCCCAAAAATGATTTGTTCATGACTCTGACATTACTAAATGTCAGACTAATAAACAACAGTTGGAAGGCTATATTTGATACAGTAGGTAGCTAAGTCACTTCCTGTCAGTTTGCCTGTCAGCAAATAGTCTATTAGCAATCTTAAACAGCTTAAATTTTACTGTTTGTATGTGCTGCCAAAATCGTTGCAACAAACCACGAACAGCCTACCTCTCCTGCATTAGCAGGTTAGCTTGTTTCCTTTGATCATTCATTATGTTGGCTTTCTCATGCTCTGAGGAACACTGATAGCCTGATCAGGGGCTGTGTTTTCTCTCCATTTACAAAAACAAAAATGGCAAAGAGGTTGCGAGAGACTCAGGTGAATCTTTCCCAGCAGCCCTTTGAGATAATGAGCAGAAAATGGCAACATGCGCTCACACACGCACACGCACACACACACACACACACACACACACACACACACACATAAATGAACAAATAGCGAAGAACACACTTAAACTACAACAACAACAGAACTAAATGAGTCGACTGGGACTACCTGTCCGTTTGATTACACACAAATGCAAGCAACGGCAAAACAAGTCCCAGCCGACACAATGAATTTAATCTGAAAGATCTAGCCACTTTAGCCTTCCAAGCTAATGTTAGCAGCCAAGCCTGGAAGTGTATTGATTAGCATTGCTGGCTCCACAGAGGATTATTTTTATCATGCATCCTGTTTCAAGGGCTCAGGTGCATTAGCACTCAAATGCCACACGCACATATTTGCTCTGTGAAAAATCTATACGATATATTAGGAAAGGTACAAAATCCTCTATATGACTTCAACTTACTTTTACCTCCTGATATTTCATACCTCATTTTATATGTAATGTTGACAGCCAGATAACTTAGGACATTAATAATACACAACAAAAACATGATATTATTAAGATTCTTAAAAAATGTCATAGTCTTCAACATCTTATATTTTTCACTTGTTCTTCTGTTTCTAGCTAAAACATCCAAACTTTTTCTTCACAATTTGAGACAAAATAGACCATACAAATCATGATAATGAAGGAGCATAAATCATGATCTACAGTTGAAGTCAAAAGTTTACATAGACTTAATACTTAATACTGTTTTTTTTTTTTTTGTGATAGTTGTTCATGAGTCCCTTATTTGTCCTGAACAGTTAAAATGCCTGCTGGTCTTCAGAGAAAAAACTTCAGGTCTTTGGTTTTCCAGCATCTTTGTGTATTTGAACCCTTTCCAACAATGACTATGGTTTTGATATCCATCTTTTTACACCGAGGACAACAGAGGAACTATGCAACTATTACAGAAGGTTCAAATGCTCACTGATGCTCTAGGAAAAAAAAAAAAAGTTAAAGAGTTAAGAGCCTTTTTAAATGTGAAGATCAGGGTAAATTTAACTTATTTAATCTTATTTTGTAAGTACCTTCTGTAGCTTCTGAAGGGCAGTACTAAATGAATAAATATGATATTTAAGCAAAATAAGAAAAATGTGCACATCTTCATTCTGTTCAAAAGTTTTCACCCCCAACCTTAATGCATTGTTTGTCCTTCTGGAGCATCAGTGAGCATTTGAACCTTCTGTAATAGTTGAATATGAGTCCCTCAGTTGTCCTCAGTGTGAAAAGATGGATCTCAAAATCATACAGTCATTGTTGGAAAGGGTTCAAAATACACAAAAATTCTGGAAAACCAAAGAATTTGTGGGACCTGAAGATTTTTTCTGAAGAACAGCGGGCAGTTTAACTGTTCAGGACAAACAAGGGACTCATGAAAAACTATCACTAAAAAAACAGCCGTGGAACATTAAGCAACAACACAGTATTAAGAATCAACTTTTGAATGGGGTAATTTTTATAAATTCAACTATTAATTTCTATTGTGGACTATATGTAAATGTCTTTCATCTGAAATATCTTATTCAGGTCAGTACGAAATAAAAAAATAACATGCATTTTGTGTGATTCCCCTAAAAAAATGAACATTTTGCAGATTCTGCAAGGTGTATGTAAACTTTTGTAAACTTCAACTGTATCTATAAAGAGGACTTCTGTTGCAATGAATGTAATTAATTTGATGATTAATTAAATATAATGTCAGTTTATACGGTTTTAATTATTTAGTTTAATGATAATTTAATGTCATACTTTTGATAAAATAAGGAGAAAATATAACTAAATGCTACATTTTGTTACAAAAACATTCTAGTGTTTATCTTTGATTAAATTCAAATCAGAAATGCTGGCTTTTTAAAAACAAAAGGCAGGCAGAACACATTGATTTATGAAAATCAGTGTATGTACGCCGCTTGGATATATCTGTCAGTCTACGTGTAATGAAAAATGACAGTGTATCATGATTACGCATATTTTTCGCTTTTAACTGATATGATGATTTGTGAAATCTGCTCTCCAGCTGATGCTTGTGGGATGCGCCGTGTTTAAACTCGTTGTCCCCTGGAGAGGCTCGCCGGCCTGCGGCAGACCCCACTGAAATAAAGTAGACTCATTCTGTTCCCCTATAGGGAGATTGGAATGGGTAGTCATGCATTTAAAGCCGCCGAGACAGCTAGGAAAAACGGCACGTTATCTCATTGAGAAAACAGAGCACAACTGAAAAATGCTCCAGAGGAAATGGAAAGAGAGCGAGGAAGAAGAAGAGAGAGAGTCTGTGCTGTAATAGTGACCTTGAAGGTGTGATTTGATAAACTGCAGTTGTGGAGTACGCTTACTCAACAACATATGCACACGCACACATTCTCTGATATCCTAGCGCTCAAAAAAACATATTTTTGTGTGTTCGAGTCCACTTTTAAAGTCAACCAGTCAATCACTTTCTGGTTAAGTGGGCGATTCTTGGTCAGAATTAGTTGCAATATGGACCAGAATTTACGCAGAAGTCAAAAGAGAATCGAGTTTTCTATTCAAAAGCAAAGAAATTCAAAAAGATGAAACCTTTCGAGACTTATTCACCTCTTACCTCAAGTCAAGTATTCATCACAGAAGACAATCCCTTCTGCGCGCAGGGCTGATGTTTGGATGGTTAATTATTTTATGTAGGTAGAATTTTCCTTGATTTGTCTCCATTGTCTGCGGCAGAACGACTGATTGTTCGCCGAGACGGTACTTTAGCGAGAAAGTTTAACTGCAATTAGCGCTTTCCCCCGTAGAGGAATTCGCTCCTCTGTGGTTCGATGAAGACAGATCGCTCCGCCTCTGCTCTGAGCATGGCAGGCTGTTTTCTTCATCAAGTTGAGGAACGAGGGATGGGACCTACTTTAAATTTCAAAAGAACAACAAAGGTATTCATTAAAACTCCAGGTTCATTTATCTACATTGTCTTTCTTTTGTTCATTCCTTTCCTTTACTTTAAAGTGGCTTTAACTTAATGTTAGCTGCGTTTTGAGTATTATATAGTATTATGAGTTTTAACTTTTACAAAAAAGCCTTTGAAAAAAAAAAAAAAAAATCTGGTAAAACTATAAAAATAAAAATAAAATACTTTGCCTGAAAAAAAATTTAATTTTAAAAAAACACCAATGTAGATTTGCTTTTAGGTTCCAGATGGTGGATCTTCAGTGCTTGATCAAAAACACAGAATGTTATCAATATTTCACATTTTAGTTAGTAAAAGAAGTAGTCTACTTGATCTCATGACGAAAACATACCTGTGGGAACTTTTTCGCAGGACGCGAAATACGTACACTGTAACGAATTGCTGTAAAAATTACAGCAATATTTTACAGCAGCGGGTTGTATTTCTTATAATACAGCCAATACAGCATATTGCTGTAAACCGCAATGCATTCTGGTAAATTTCAAATCTAAAGAGGCGGGATTATCTTCAACGGTCGACATTTGGGAGCAGCAAGAAGAACGATTCACAACTGTGGTATTTCAACTGTGTCTCTTATTTCTGTTTTATTTTTCATATTTCGTAACTTTATTCGTATATTAAGGTGTCATTAACATTCGCGGTAACCGCAGATTAACGAATCCTCCGTCCGCGGAGCACGAGAGAGACTTGTGCGGGGATTCGGCAGCACAGTCGCGGAAGGATTTCACACATTCCCCGGCCTTATATCGGCTATAGGCGTAACATCTCTGGGTTCCTATACGTTAAGAATTACAAGCTTAATTGGCAAAAGATGTGATTCACGGCGACGTCGTGCTGATCAGCATACTTTCTCGTGATTATTTTATGATGTACAACAAATTTGCACAGGCAGCCATCTGTTAACACGGGCACCGAAATAAAACGCGTATTTAGGGCTCGCAACACGGGCACCGAAATAAAACGCGTATTTAGGGCTCGCGATTCGTGGTCAGCCGCTCACGGAGGATGTGTGTGTCACGTAAACTCTGAACAGTGCTGTTAAAGTGGTTAACGTAAGCAGTGAGATGTACTAGGACCTTTGATAACTTGCTTATTCGCTTATTGTTTGAATGTAACATTAATGCTTTTTGCTAACTTTGATTTGAAGAATTAGTTAATCCAGCCCATTGTCCTGTCTGTCCAGCATATCCTGGACTAACGTTATCAAGAGGAGACAGACGGAGCTTTGGAGTTCATTCAGAGGTAATAGTTGTATTCTAACAATCTGAGTACCTGCATTTTACATGTAGATATGATAGAATATGTTTCTCAACTCAAGAAGCGAGAGTTTTTTTTAGGGAGAATAATTCAGATGTACAAAAGCTAAAACTAATGTGAATTACATATCGTCTGCTTCCTGACTGTTTTGTAGATATTTATCCTGAGAGAGAAACAAAGAAGTTGAAAGGCAAAGACCCATCTAAAACGACAGGGCACAGAAGAAACCAGTTAAAGTGAGCCCAAGTTACCAGTCTTCTTTGCAATGCGAAGGATTTTCAGTGGAATTACTGACATGTAAGTACACATACACCAAGATCTTTTTCATTTTATTATATTCTTTTATCCTTTATCTACACTAGCGTTCAAAAGTTTGTGATCAGTAGGTTTTATATTTTGAAATAAGTACAGTATCTTCTGCTCACAAAGGCTGCATTTAATTGATAAAAAATACAGAAAAAACTATAATGTTGTGAAATATTATTAAAATGTTTTATCCATTTTAATATACTTAAAAATGTAATTTATTTCTGAATTTTCAGCATCAATACTCTAGTCTTCTAATTGCTCCAGTGTCACATGATCCTTTAGAAATTATTGTATATGCTGATTTATTATCAATGTTAGAAGCAATTGTGCTGTTTAATATTTTTAATAACCTGTGATACTTTTTTCAGGATTCTTTCATGGATGTTTTTTACTTATATCCAACAAGTATGTTACATTGAAATTGATTGTAAAGATTTATATTTTTAGATAAAATTTATCTTTTAAATAACTGCTGTTATTTGAAACTTATTCATCAAAGAATCCTGAAAAAGTATCACAGGCTCCAAAACACACACTGACAACATTGACAATAACATTGACAATAAATCAGGATATTGATAATAAATGAGAATGATCTCTGAAAGATCATGTAACACTGGTACTAATGAGATCATGTAACACTGGTACTAATGATACTAAACATTCAGCTTTGCATCTCAGAAATAAATTATATTTGAAAGTATAGTAAAATATAAAACTTGTAATAACTTGTAAAAATTGTAATAATTTTTCACAATTTTAGTGTTTTACTGTTTAATATCATACTGATCTAACTGTAACAATCATCAGTCTCTCTGCATTTGACTGTATCTGTCATCCCTCTGTCTGTGTCTGACTGTATCATTGTTTTGTAAAATATCTAATGTATTGCCCTTTTTGTTCTTTTCTATATTTTTAGCCACTCTTTGCATCCTGGGATGGAACAGCATCTGGAGCTGAACCAGGGACGGATTACGGACCGGGCCAGCGGGGCCGCTGCCCAGGGGCCCTTGGGGTGCAGGGGGCCCGTGGGGCCCCTAGCCCAAAACAATTTGCAACGCTTAGCAACAATGTATTTTCGTTTGTCTATTTTAGAGGGCCTACATTCTTTAAACCTCTGCTTACAAGGGCCCCTGCCCTGACCCTATTGGGAGGGCGTTTGGCTGCCAAGGGCCCTTGAATTGTGGTGGTTGTGGTGGTGGTGCTGGTGGTGGTGGGGGGTCGGTGCTTTCAGGGGGCCCCCGGCCCTGCTATAGAAACTTTATAGGGAAATGGGTGCATGGGAGCCTACTTTTAGAAGGCCCTCTTAGGCCCTCCTATTATGGTCCTGGCTTCTGGCTACAAGGGGGTCCTAGGGAGGATGGGGTTTTGGGGGCTTTTAGAGGGCCCTCTGATTATGAGGGCCCTACTACGAGGCCCTAGGGAGGAGGGTGCAGTGTACCTTTAGAGGGCCATCTGATTACAAGGGCCCCTACCATGGGGCCCCTGGTTTCTGGGGGGAGGGGAGGGGGCCTTACAGAAGGCCCTCTGACTAGGGAGCAGTAGCATGGTGGGATGGAGGCGGTTAACCTGCCCGCTGAGTGGCCCCCAGACCAGTGTAAGAGTTTGACCAGTGTAATCACTCCCAGGGCTGGAGTGGAGGCTAAATGCAAGTAAACACGGTTTACCCAACTCTGAAATTTCAGAATTAGAGTTTAACCACTTCTCAATTGATCTAAATGCATCATAGTGTAGTTTATGCACAAAATGTGATCACAGAATTTGTAGCCCACCTCTTATTTTAGCACTACACCCCTGATCACTCGGTTGTGTACGGGGATATGGTACACAGGTGGATTCTGGCATGGTACAGCTGGACACGGTACACATGTAGTGTGATCACTAACTGTGCCCCAACATGGCTCTCACTGTACGTTCACACTAGGAGAGACCAAAGCGAACACGTCGCCAAGGTCGTTAAAGAAACTTCGTTGTTGAATTTGCTTTATTCACTTTGTTCGCTCATTGGAATGTTTGATTTAGCTTGTTACCGTGGGGCGTTGGTAAATCTATATATTAGAATTGGTTTTCACCGAACCACGTCATAACTCATTACATAAGGTTAACTGACTTTTAACTTCTCTTTTTCGCTCTGGTCGCCCAATTCGCTTCGCTGCCAGTGAATTTGCTTTGTCCGGCCAATTCACCGACTCTCCATAGAGAAATAATGACTTTCGTCGCTCTGGTCTCTTCTGATGTGAATGTACGTGACATCAATAATGACACTCCAAATAATAAATATTTGAATTAATTTGAGAAAGTTGGTGTTAATAACAGTGTTTAGTGGATGACTTTGCAAGAAGGAAGAGTAGTGACAGGTGGTTTAACATTTGCATTTTTTTATTTTTTTTACTTTTTCACAAAATATCTATAATTAGACCTAAATGTTATCCATATTATACAAAACGGTGACTTGGAGTAGGAACAGTAAAATTAAATGTTATTTCTCCCTTTAGCTGCATAAAAAGTCCCCAAAGTTTCACAACTGGTTCATGGTGAATTATTTTCCAAATGTATCAAAATCTCCCTCCCTCCCCCCTTAAGAACGTGACACATGCTGGCTGCCAGTGTAGAGCCCAGCCCACCGGCTGCTGCCAATACACAATCTATGGCTGCTTCGCACAGGTTATGGAATGTTGCTAATATTCGGATCAAAGATTCTAGGGTGTTATTCTACTCTAGGAAGTTCTGCATACAATACATTGTTTTAATGCAATTTTAATCCACGTTATTGTACCAAATACATTGCCGATTTTATCAGCAAAATAACCTAGATCATATTGCTTAGTTTATTTTGTTTACCCATGCCAACGGTTGTTAAGGGAAGAAAAGCCATGCTTTTAAAAAAGGGTATTGTTAATTTAAGCCCAATTGGTCAGTAATAGCAAATGCACACGGATTTGACAGAAAATTAAGCAATTTAAATGAAAAAAGAAAAGAATTATATGGGTGTGCGGTAGACGTTTCTAGTGGGCATTCCCAAATTGAAATCATGGATATGTTTTTCTTGTCGTGGCGCAACGTTTTTTTTTTTCTTTTTTTTTTTTCAATCTGTTTTATAGTATGCTTGCCCTCCTAAATCTATATGGCATAAAGTAAAAGAACGAAAAGTAATGTAATAAAATTAGATCTACAATCGCAAATTTAAACTGATAAAGACTATCATGAGCCGGCAAGAAGACAAAAGGATCACACAGCCAGAGGTGGGTAGAGTACCCCAAATTTGTACTCAAGTAAAAGAACAAGTACTCATGGAAATATTTACTCAAGTAAGAGTAAAAGTAACAATCTTAATAGTTACTTGAGTAAGAGTAAAAAAGTATCCGATGGAAAAAGTACTCAAGTAGCTAGTTACTAGTTACTTCTGATCTGATTGATATGAAGTGAAAACCCTGAATTTCAAACTGTTTGGAAAGCTTCCACACACCTCTCCTTGAAAATATAGGCTGAAGTAAGGTGTGAAAATCAGATAGGAGTCTAATTTAAAAAAAAATGTAATACACAAATGTAAACAAATATCAAGGAAGTAATTTTATTTAATTATATTTATTTCATTTAGTGTATCTGTACATTTTTTTTTTATATTAATTTAAAGCAAGTCATACCCCTTTCTCAGATCTGCACAAATAAAATAAACGGTAATGGGACTGGACAATGTGAAGTGGAATATTAAGCCATAAAATGGCATGATTTAAAATTCAGATACAGTTTCACACAAAAACAAAATATGTTACACTATGGCATTTCATCCTTTATAACATTAAAAGGGATAAATTGAGTATATAATTTATTATATTTATTTAAAATATTACTGTACTTGTTTAGATTTTTAGAAGGCACTTAACTTTTTACATTTACAACTCTGTGTTTGCTGCATAGAAACATGGGTCGATAATTGCAATCATTTGACCATAAACAGCTGAAAAAATGTATTGGAAATGAAAAATTAATTCTCGGTCACGAGGGGGCGCTTTAGGAGCGCTGAAATATTACGGTTTCCATAGTAACAGCTGAATACAAAGCAGCATTAACGCAGTTTCATCAGACATGAAATGAAGATTCCAACGACAGTTTCTGAGGACAGTAATGGAGGAACTGCATCAAATGTAGCAAAGTAAAAGTAAAGTTTTTTCACTATAAATGTACTTGAGTAAGAGTAAAAGTACCTATCTTTAAATATACTCTAAAAGTACTAGTTACCCCAAAAATCTACTCAAGTATATGTAACGAAGTAAATGTAATTCGTTATACCCACCTCTGCACACAGCTAACGACAACATTAACTGTAGCTACGAAGTTTTAAGGTAGGACAAAAGGTTTCATTTATCATTTGCCCGCCGTGGCTCTAGTTGGCAAGAAATTCACAGCACATATTATTTTGACCGCATCGTCAGATTTTATACATGTCATAGGGAGGGGGAGGGGGGGGGGGGGGGGGGGGGCATCGTGAATGTTTTGCCCAGGGGCCCACACGACCCATAATCCGTCCCTCCTTTTTCGATCAGAAGTTTTGTTGGACTCACTTGAGGCCTTGTTGTTTGGCCGTGTTGGACTGTTCATGAAGTTGTGAAAATTCATCACTGTCTTTGTGGTATTTCGAACCATTTAATCATGACCATGTTGGTTAACTTGATGTTGGTTAAACTTTGGCTAAATATTGGTTAACCTTAAAATTTAGCAGGGTAATATGTTTCAAGTAAATATTTTCATGCCCAATTTATTTTGGAATTCAGAATAATACTGAATACACTGTTCTATGACATTTCTTTCATGCAAATTTGAGAGTTATTAAATAAGAGAGTTGTTAAATAAAATTGGACCTGTTTATCAAGATTAAGATGTGTCAAATTATTATTATTTTGCTTTTATTAAATAATAGGTGCACTGAGTTTCATACTATACAACACTTTATGCAGTTAAATATTGTTTAAAGCTTATGCAGTTAATAAATTGTTTAAATTGCTAGTCATTATTATTCAGCAATCTGGAAAATAAATACAGCAAATAAAGAATATACAAATTAAAGTAGTACAATATTTTTACAGTGAAACGTTATTTAATGATTTCCAGTACACTTGTAAAATTGCTGTAAAATTGCTGTATTTTAACAGTAAAACTGTAGTTAATCATTTACAGTGCACTTGTAAAAATTTACAGTATTACTGGCAACCAAAGTTGCCAGTAACTTGCTGTAAATTTTACAGTAATTTTTTTACAGTGTACCAATAAGTACATATCACTGCAGTTTCCAACAGAAATGAACACTAGGGGTGGTAAAACAGTGATTTGATTACAGCTCCATATGTTTCGATTACTAGACACAACAAGCTTGCTCTGTAGCTCAGCTGGCACGGAATTGGACTTAGGATATGGAATACTTGCGTACAAATCCCGTGAAAAACCTGACTCACAATAAAAGAGTTGAAAGATGAGAGATGAAAAAACAAGCTAAAACAGCATGCTTACGATTAAGTTTTTACATCACATTCACTTTTGTTCATACTATTGGTAGGTTTAGGTTTTTAGCACCACTCAGTGGGCATTTCACACTGATTATGTCCTGAAACGTACATAGCGCTACGTATTTACGTTTTCGTCATGAGATCTGTGTCATGATCTGGGCTGTGGGGCCTCCCTCAGCCACCTGAGGTCGCTGTTTTGACTACACTCCCTTGATTTGTACACCTGTTTGTCATTAGCAATCATTTACCTCTCACCTGGTCACAATTATCTGGGTTATAAGAACCCTTCTTCCCCACTCATCATCCTGGCTGCATTGTCTTCTGTCAACTCTCTGTCTGCTCTGCGTTCCTGTATCCTGGCCTTGGTTTTGTTATATAGTATTTGAGTTTATGTTTATGTTCTGCCGTGTGGCTTTTTGTTTGTTTGTTTATTGTTTTATTAATTAAAAATACTTCCCTGCATTTGGACCCTGACCTCCTTTATCTCCATGTGACAGAATGCAGCCAGCACTAATGGGTCCAGCAGGGAGGAATTTTTTTTTTGAGGAGGCGGCGTTCCCCCGCCTGGGGGCAGCGACCACCAGCTCTGTTCCCGACACGGCGGGGATGTCGTTCGAGGCGGCGTCGGCCAAGAGGTTCGAATTCATCTACGCCTGCCTGGCGGCGATGGACACCCGCAGTGCCGAGGCTGTGCGGAAGCGCCCCTGCTTTGCGGAGGGGGTGGAGACCGCTGTTCCTGACGCGGCGGTGACCGCTCTCTCTGTTCCTGACGCGGCGGTGACCGCTCTCTCTGTTCCTGACGCGGCGGTGACTGCTCTCTCTGTTCCGGACGCGGCGGTGACCGCTCTCTCTGTTCCGGACGCGGCGGTGACCGCTCTCTCTGTTCCGGACGCGGCGGTGACCGCTCTCTCTGTTCCGGACGCGGCGGTGACCGCTCTCTCTGTTCCGGACGCGGCGGTGACCGCTCTCTCTATTCCGGACGCGGCGGTGACCGCTCTCTCTGTTCCTGACGCGGCGGTGACCGCTCTCTCTGTTCCGGACGCGGCGGTGACCGCTCTCTCTGTTCCGGACGCGGCGGTGACCGCTCTCTCTGTTCCGGACGCGGCGGTGATCGCTCTCTCTGTTCCGGACGCGGCGGTGACCGCTCTCTCTGTTCCGGACGCGGCGGTGACCGCTCTCTCTGTTCCGGACGCGGCGGTGACCGCTCTCTCTGTTCCGGACGCGGCGGTGACCTCTCTCGCTGTTCCTGATGCGGCGGTGACCGCTCTCTTTGTTCCGGACGCGGCCATGACCGCTATCTCTGCGCCTGATGCGGAGGCGACTGCGCTCTCTGTTCCGGACGCGGAGGCAACCGCGCTCTCTGTTCCGGACGCGGAGGCAACCGCGCTCTCTGTTCCGGACGCGGAGGCAACCGCGCTCTCTGTTCCGGACGCGGAGGCAACCGCGCTCTCTGTTCCGGACGCGGAGGCAACCGCACTCTCTGTTCCTGACGCAGCGGTGACTGCGCTGCACGGGCCTGGCCCGCCGTCCCTCCCCCTGATTTGCCTTCCCCCGTTCCTCCACCCTCCAGACTTGTGGAACGTCTGGGAGTCGTTCCGTGGGGAGGGGGTAGTGTCATGATCTGGGCTGTGGGGCCTCCCTCAGCCACCTGAGGTCGCTGTTTTGACTACACTCCCTTGATTTGTACACCTGTTTGTCATTAGCAATCATTTACCTCTCACCTGGTCACAATTATCTGGGTTATAAGAACCCTTCTTCCCCACTCATCATCCTGGCTGCATTGTCTTCTGTCAACTCTCTGTCTGCTCTGCATTCCTGTATCCTGGCCTTGGTTTTGTTATTTAGTATTTGAGTTTATATTTATGTTCTGCCGTGTGGCTTTTTGTTTGTTTTTGTTTATTGTTTTATTAATTAAAAATACTTCCCTGCATTTGGACCCTGACCTCCTTTATATCCACGTGACAATCTGGTTGGAAGTAGTCAGCAAGCTAAGCTGTTTGTTAAGGCCAATTCAAAACACTATTTTAGCACCACTCAGTGGACATTTCACATTTAATACGTCACAAAACGTACATGGTGGTACATTTTTCGCATCTTGCAAAAAAGTTCCCACAGATACATTTTCGTCATGAGATCTGGTTGGAAGTAGTAGTGCTATGCTAAGTCAGAAAGCTAAGCTTTTCGTTTGTTAAGGCCAATACAAAACACACTTTTAGCACCACTCTGTGGACATTTCACATTGAATAAGTCACGAAACGTACATGGCGCTACGTATGTTGCGTCTTGCGAAAAAGTTTCCAGAGGTACATTTTCGTCATGAGATCTGGTTAAAAGTAGTAGTGCTATGTTAAGTCAACAAGCTAGGCTGTTAGTTTGTTAAGGCCAATTCATAAACACTCTTTTAGCACCAGTCAGAGGACATTTTACATTGAATAAGTCACAAAACGTAAATGGTGCTACGTATGTCACGTCTTGCGAAAAAGTTTCCACAGGTACATTTTCGTCATGAGATCTGGTTAAAAGTAGTAGTGCTATGCTACTGTAAGTCAGCAAGCTAGGTTGTTAGTTTGTTAAGGCCAATTCATAAACACTCTTTTAGCACCAGTCAGAGGACATTTTACATTGAATAAGTCACGGAATGTAAATGGTGCTACGTATGTCGTGTCTTGCGAAAAAGTTTCCACCGGTACGTTTTCGTCATGAGATCTGGTTAAAAGTAGTAGTGCTATGCTTAGTCAGCAAGCTAAGCTGTTAGTTTGTTAAGGCCAATTCAAATCTTTTAGCACCACACCATGGACATTTCACATTGAATACGTCACGAAATGTACATGACGCTACGTATTTCGCTTTTTGTGAAAAAGTTTTTACAGGTACGTTTTCGTCATGAGATCTGGTTGGAAGTAGTAGTGCTATGCTTAGTCAGCAAGCTAAGCTATTAGTTTATTAAGGCCAATTCAAACACTCGATTAGTGTTGCTCAATGGACATTTCACATTGAATCAGCATGAAATGTACATGGTGCTACATATTTCGTGTCTTGCGAAAAAGTTCCCACAGGTATGTTTTTGTCATAGAATCTGGTTGGAAGTAGTAGTGATATGCTAAGTCAGCAAGCTAAGCTGTTAGTTTGTTAAGGCCAATTCAAAACAATTCTTTTAGCACCACTCTGTGGACATTTCACATTGAATACGTCATGAAACGTACATGGTGCTACATATTTTGCGTCTTGCGAAAAAGTACCACAGGTACGTTTTTATCATGAGATCAGGCTAAAATGCTAATTTTAGTGCTATGCTAAGTCAGCAAGCTAAGCTGTTAGTTTCTTAAGGCTAATTCAAAGTGCACAAACAAATGCCAACAAACAGCAAAAAAACAAGTTGGCCTTTAGATTTAGAATTTTATAAAAAATAACTGTCATGTTCACACTGCCCCAACAGACTCCAACAAATGCTAATTAAACATATTCAGTTGGGTGACAACAAACTTCGACCAATGGCAACAGATGCCGACGGGTAACACAATGATCCAACAACACCTAACAAATGTGTTTGTTGCTGTTTGTGTGTGCGGTGTGACTTGGCCTTTAATTGAAGGCTAACTGAAAACACATGCAAATGTTTATTTGACCATTTTTAGCTTTGTATAAAGTGATATGTGATGCATAATTTAAATAATACAATAATTAAGTACTTAACAATAAAAGTTTATTGGATGAATAAAAATAATAGGTATTTAGGTAAGTAGTCAGAAGCTGAGGCTATTTTCATGAGCTTTCAACACAAAGAGCTGTGTTGTACATTTTCTACCAGTTACATAGGAGTTGTATAAATACAATAAAATAAAATCTAAATAAAATAGAAAAACACAATAGATTAAAGTTACACAAGATGTTTTATATTTACACATTAAATTTTCCTGGAATAATCTCATAAGAAAGCTTACTAAATACA
This sequence comes from Garra rufa, assembly GCF_049309525.1. NCBI lineage: Eukaryota > Metazoa > Chordata > Actinopteri > Cypriniformes > Cyprinidae > Garra > Garra rufa. The sequence goes on along the minus strand of NC_133367.1, from coordinate 21,793,118 downwards.
ATGATCAACTTGTAAAACAATAGTAAAATGAGACAATTATTGAAGTAAAAATGTAGAGTAAGAACATTTGAGGGTTACTTGGCTTGTTAGGTGTTTCTTTACCAGTCCAAGTGTCTAAGAGTCTTTTATGCTCATCAAGGCTGTATTTATTTGATCCAAAATACAGAGAAAAACAGTAATATTGTGAAATACTATTGCAATTTCTAATATTGGTTTCTTATTTTAATGTACTTTAAAATATATATTTTTTTCTGCTAATGCAAAGTTGAATTTTCATCAGCTATTAATATTAGCTATTAAATTAAAAATGTACTGACCCCAAATTTTTGAAAGGTGGTGTATATTGTTAGAAAAGATTTCTATTTTAAATAAATTATGTTGTTTTAAACTCTTTATTCATCAAAGAATCCTGAAAAAAGTATCACGTCACAGGTATTAGAATTATTTCTCAAGGATCGTGTAACACTGAAGACTGGAGTAATGATGCTGAATATTCAGCTTTGATTCATTCACAGGAATAAATTAGATTTCAAGGTATACTAAAATAGAAACATTATTTTACATCCTAATAATATTTCAGAATGTTACAAAATATATTACAACATTTTTGATCCAATAAATGCAGCCTTACTGAGCATAAGAAACTTCTTTAAAAAACATTACAAATCTTACTGATTCCAAACTTTTGAACAGCAGTGTACTTTATTACAGTGTACTTAAAACACATTAACATCTTTTCATGATTAATAATACATGGTATAGCAATTTTCTATCATTTATAAGAAGGCAATGAATAAAATACCCCTTAAAATAGGTTTTAGCATTTCCCTGCTGAAAAAAAAAAACTGCTAAAACCAGCCTATATGCTGGATGACTTGTTTTAGCAGGTTTAAGCTGAACACATTTAAGATGGTCAAGATGGTATTCAGCTGATCTCTTCCTGACCAGCCAAAGAAGTGGTCAAAACCACTTTAAAACAAGCTATGACCAGGCTTAAAGACCAGCTAAAACCAGCTTAGGCTGGTTTCAGTTTTTTTAGCATACAGACTGTAAAAAAAACTATAGAAAAGTGAAGACAAAAATATCTCAGTTTGGACGCTGTCATCTTTCAAAAGTGACATCATTTGAAGTGTCTACGCTAGAGATGCGCGGATGGGCTCAATCGTCACCCGAATCCGCAGCTTCAAATAAATTATCCGCCCGCCATCCACCCGCACCTATATTTTTCTCTGATTTAGATAACCGCACCCGACCCGCACCCGATCGTCATATTACACTTATTGTAGGGGTGAGCGGGGCACAACCTAAAGCGGGGTTACACACGTGGTTCAAATATTTCCACACATGCTAGCATAACCAAATTATGGTATTTACTAGTTGCCATAGCAACACTATGCAGAGAAAAAAGAGCGCCAAAATTCAAAAGCATTTTGAAGATATCGCTGAATATTTATTTTACCATATAAAAGAACATTTCTGGCTGAAGTAAACTTTTCATTTCAGTTTTTAGTATTCATTTAAAATTAGACAAAACTGCTATTATTTTAATCTTCAATTTGTTATTTATCAGTTTAGATAGTTTATTAATGCTTCGCAAACCAGCAGAAGACACTAACCTGCTTTAAACCCCAGTCGCGCAGATGGGGAACGTTGTAACACTGTGTGACAATATGCCCCCCTGGTATTAAACTGTGCTACTCTATGACATTAGCAATGCAATTTACACTATTTACTTCTAAGGATTTTGATAAGAAACCACAAGAAACAGGTGAATAAAGGCTGACAATCAATGTTTAATGTTCAGATGTTATTATTTCAAGAAATGTAAAGCATTTTGGCTCGTTTATGTGTGTGTGTTCTATGAGAGCTGTGTGTGTGGAGGGAGGGGAGTGTTTTTCTGAATGTCCAAATGTGTTTCATTTATTTGTCCACATTGTTTTGAACTACTGTACAGCTGTGTGTTGCGATCAGGGTCGTTTCTAAGCATGGTTGCGATGTGTTCATTGTCAAACTAAAAAATTAGATTATTTTTATTTAAAAAAAAAAGTCATTACTTCATATGAAAAAGTTAACATGTATTTTACTGACAAAATATATTAGTTTGTTGTGTATTTTTTTTCCCATTCGATCAGATAACATTTTAAGCTGTCATGTGGTCGTGTTACAACGTGCCCCTCAGATGTTACAATGTGCCCCACCTACGGGGCATGTTGTCACGTTTCACTTCCTTTCTTTTGAGGTAAATAACGAAAAACGTATACACTGTAAGTATGAAATAAAGTGATATATTTGTACTAGACAAGTGTGAAAATAATGTGGATAAAAATTGTACTCTGAACCCCAAGTGGATTTACATAAACCGCAAAATTCAAAAAGTGTTAGGTTGTGCCCCGCTCTCCGATAATTCTTAGTTTTGTAAGATGATATGATAAATGGATGGTTCATTTTTAACAGCAAATTGATTCAGCTGAACTACACATCACTGCACACTTATATATATATATATATATATATATATATATATATATATATATATATAATTTTAAGCCAAATCCTCGCAGAAAAGAATAACGTTAACTGACATCTGAATGCGACTCTCCGCAATCTCTGACGAAATCGGTCGGGTTTTCTCTGTATTAGAGCCGTTCTGAACTTACTATTTGAACGCATGCTTGGACTGAAGTTTACAGGGTTTCACCAGTTTAAGAAATGTCTGATCGTAAAAATCTGCTTCTTTCATTTTTAAGGTATTGTTTTCGTTATAATTTACTTATTCAAATAAGTAATCAATAATAATTATTATTATACCACTGCGCACCTAGCCTGACATGCTCTTGCGTATGAATGAACAGGCAGCATCTGTGGACAGAGCGGGCGCATTAGGCACAATCGTCAAATATATTTCAAAAGAAGCCGGCGCCACGGTCCTGACCACTTCACTGTCTTTACTGGGTGTTTTTAGGGAATAATTCAATTTATTAACATGCGACTGAATTAGATATTCATGTGTTGGACTGTCATGATTTTGGCTAAAGCCGGACACTACTGAATGATGCGCATCAGAGAAGTGGGTAAACGCAAAGCCGACCAATGCACTACAACACCACTGTATTACCATGCTCAATAGCATTAGCACAGGCACAACTCCCTTCAAACTTTATATGGAATGTCACCGTTTCTGTCACCAAAAACTTCTCAAACAGGCAAACACACACACACACACACACACACACACACACACACACACACACACACACACACACACACACACATGTTGGGTTTACATGTTTTATGGGGACATTCCATAGGCGTAATGGTTTTTATACTGTACAAACCGTACTTTCTATCTCCCTACACCTACCCTACACCTAAACCTAGCCCTCACAGGAGATTGTGCACACTTTTACTTCCTCAAAAAAACTCATTGTGCATGATTTATAAGCCTGTTTCCTCATGGGGACCTGAGAAATGTCCCCACAAGGTCAAAATCTACTGGTATTCCTATCCTTGTGGGGACATTTGGTCCCCACAACATGATGAATACCAGGTACACACACACACACACACACACACACACACACACACACACACACACGTTGGGTTTACATGTTTTATGGGGACATTCCATAGGCATAATGGTTTTTATACAAACCGTACTTTCTATTGCCCTACACCTACCCTACACCTAAACCTAGCCCTCACAGGAGATTGTGCACACTTTTACTTCATCAAAAAAACTCATTGTGCATGATTTATAAGCCTGTTTCCTCATGGGGACCTGAGAAATGTCCCCACAAGGTCAAAATCTACTGGTATTCCTATCCTTGTGGGGACATTTGGTCCCCACAACGTGATGAATACCAGGTACACACACACACACACACACACACACACACACACACACACACACACACACACACACACAAGTAATCGTCTGCCTGATGAAAAACGTATTTAAAACACGTTCAAGTTTTAGAAAATGTAGTTATTAGCATCATTATTGATTTATCTCATCCACCCGCAAATAATCAGAATGCTTTTTTTTACTACCCGACCCGCGGATTATCCGCAGCGCCCGCGGATATAACCGCCATCCGCAAATCACTAGTCTACGAAGTATTGATTCATTTGGAGCCCGAGTCCAAATAGTTATCGTGAGCATGAGCTGCGGTGCCAAAGTCCCGCCTAAACTCCCGCCGACCCAAACGCAAGCACACAGTCATGACACCACACCCCATTTTTATAGAATCTTAACATTGTTTATTTAGTTTGGCTCACGTTCCATTAGTTTACATGGAGAGGGAGAAGGTTTATGACCTATACTGGGTCCAGCCACCAGATGGCGATGAAAATGTTCTGGTTTCAGTTTTCAGGATGTTTGCGACACACTTGTTTCAGCAGCTAAGATGCTAAGCGGGCCATACTAATTAGCCAAACACAGGAATGAAAACACCACACGCACTCAGTCTCTGTGACATTCAGAAGAGTACTAAGGATTTTGTCGTGCCTGGCAGTAGCGGCCTAGCATCCATCTTCTCTTGTGTTATTCTCTTTGAACGGTCGCCAAAAATATTAAACTTCATAACCTAGTGCCCTAGCGGCAACGCTCCACTGAACAAAGTCCTCTGCAAGTACTTTCTCTCTCTGTTGTGCAATTTGCGACGGGAACTGCTTATCCTACAGAACCTTATATGGCTGTGACATATCAAAGCCGAAATGGCTTTTCAAGTAGCGGCCGTCCAACCTCTTCTCCTTTAGTGACGCTGTGGCCGAGCAATGTCACAGAGGACGTCTTCATTACGGCGGCCAACACGGATTCCAGAGTCAAACAACTAGCTAAAGCCGTGCCAGTCTTTCACCTTTTGTTTCACGATTATGTAAAGCCCTTTTCGCACTCACGTCAGTTGGAATCCGCCCGGCTGCCAAATAGAACATTTCTAATTTAATGTCTCATCCACTTCACTTTGTTTGAACAGTTTCTATCCTCTTCGCCCTCCCTCTCGTGCTTCTCATGAGAGGGACTCGCTAAGCCCAGATTACTTTGAGCTCTCGAGTGGAGTATGAAATGAACACATATCTATTCTTTTGATACTTTCAATAGAATTGAAATGGATTTGCTCTATCAGAAAGGCATGTGCTCGCTACAGACTGGCTCGAAAAGAAGTCCGTCGCTTCTCATTTATGTCATATATGGCTCACTTCTGACTGAGATGGATTCAGACATATTTTGAGAGACTAAATAAATTTCATCCTAACGTGAAAGGAACCGTGATTTCCGTGTTGGAAGTTATTGGTTCACTTCAGAATGGAGCACATGAACATCCCAGTAATAAGGTAATTCCTTCAGGAGCTGTCTGAAGGAAACTGTCTGATTGAGAATTTCTGCTGCTCTTTCCCAATGTCCAGATGAAAATTTTATTTCGCAGACGTTGTTCCCTCAAAACTTAATGAACTCCCCAACAATGTTTCATGTACACTACGATTCAAAAGTTTGGGGTTTGCTAAGATTTTTGTTATTTATGTATTATTATTATTATTTTTTTTGGAAAAGTATCTTATGTTCACCAGTATTCTTACAGCTTAAAATAACTTTTCTATTTGAATATTTAAAAAATGTAATTCCAGCAGCCATTACTCAAGTCTTCAGTGTCACACAACCCTTCAGAAATCATTCTAAAATGATCTTACCCCAAACTTTTGAATGGAGGTGTATATATATCAATTTAATCTCAGAACTTTCACCAAGACAATGCAAGTGGTACTTGCCTTTGCAAAACTTGTCAATGCTAATTGGTTCATTTAGTGGTTGATCTAGTTCAGGGCTAGGCAAGTTCATTCCTAGAAAGCCACGGTCCTGCAGAATTGAACTCCAACCCTGAAAAAAACTCACCTGCCTAATAGCCTTAGTAATCCTGAAGACACTGATTAGCTTGTTCAGTTGTGTTTGATTAGGGTTGGAGCTGAACTGTGGCTCTCTAGGACTGAACTTATCAACCCCTGATCTAGGTCAGGGGTATCCAATCCTGCTCCTGGAGGGCCGGTTTCCTGCAGAGCTGAGCTGTAACCTCAAGTACACACACCTGAACCAGTCAATCAAGGTCTTACTAGGCATACTAGAAACTTCCAGGCAGGTGTGTTGAGGCAAGTTGGAGGTAACATCTGTAGGCCAGTGGCCCTCAAGGACCGAGTTTGGACAACCCTGATCTAGGTGTTTATTAGGTGTTTTTGCTCACTAGCACCAAGTTTAAAATCCCAAATCTCCAATGTTATTCTGACTCCTACAGTAGATACAGCATGGTTCAGATTGTTAAGATCTTTTCTGGTCTCGTCTGGTGTTTTGGAGACACATCTCTATAAATTTTGAGGAGGCGCAAGTGAAATTACTGGGGTGTTTTTCTGACCGAAGTCACTAAACATCTCCATTTGTCCTCTACATAATCTATTTTTCTCTTGTCCAGATTGACTGACAGGTCTTGCTGTATTTATTAAGACCCCAGAAAGAAGGACGTTAGCTCATTTGCCCCAAGTCTCATAACCTCCACAGAGGACAATTCAAAAAACAACTCCCACACTCCAGCATTCATTCACTCCAGTGCCAATTACATGCCGACTACAACCGCGCCTGACCGACAACTGACATCAAATCTGTTAACTGGCTTTTTCAGGGTTCACACTCTGTTATTTCATTATGTTTTATCAATATACATTTGTCAGTGGGATTAAGCATTGATTCAGCAATGTTCCCATCTAGAGCAGGCCTACAAAGGAGAGAAAACGAGAGAATGAAAGCTGCAATGAATTTAGTGGACGATTAAAGTCTGAAAGCTTGAGGTCTTTCTTACTTAATTTCAAGATAATGAACATTAAGTCAATATGAAATCAAAAAATGACCCTATTTACTTCCTATTTACTATTTAACACATGCACTTGGACTTATTTTGTATTGCACATAATTCCAAGGGATTCTTTTGTAATCTTTTATTCAGATGTAATAACATAGTCTCTGAAATGGCTTTCCTTTTACCTCTTTCTAATGTTTTTGTAATTTAAATCTTTTGTTGTGATCTTTCAGTGTGTAGTTCGGTTCGTTTGATTCATTTGGTCCAAACCAAAAAGGAAAATGATACATTTGGCCCTGGTTCGCTTTGCGTTCACACTGGCATTTTTGACAGCAAACCTAAATATTAAGAACCTAAAGGCATAGTGATACGTTCACAACCTGATTGGCCGGGTTAAATGACTTATATTTTATGACAGAACTTACCGAACACTCCAAACAAAAGGAAATGGTGCGTTCGACTTAAAGCGGCACTGCGGGTGTATGACATCAAAATACCCATTCACTGCTTGGATACACTGCTTGTTCCCTTCGTGAAATCTTGTCACATCTTTTTCGTCATTACTTACTGTTTTTGGTTCATTTAGAAGTATTTGGTCTATGTTGTGTTTATATTTCATTCAAACCACACCAGAGTTTGCCTGGAAGCGGATTGAGATCCATTTAAATAACATACTTCAAATGAAAAACCAATCTGACCTTGACTTACATTTTTACTGCTAATGAAAAGCTGTAAGCTTCTTCCCAGACCTCCACATGGACAGGAACGACATGGGAGCTCAGGTTGCCCTTGAAATTCAGTGAACTTTCAGCCCACTGTACATGTGCATCCTCAGTCGGTGAAACAATCACAGTCTGTGAGTTTTAATTTCTAACATCTCTCACTGTCTAAGACTCGCAGAGTGAGCGGAGAGATCTATAATAAAAACTTTATTGCTCGTTGCTGAGGAAGGAAAGTAATTACGGGCTTTATAAGGTTATCAATTCCTTGGACCTGATCTTCATCGATCGCTCTAAGGAACATTTTACACATCGGACAGATAATGTGCTGGGCCTCAAGGGTGTGTGTTTGCGAGCATGCGTGTGTGTGTGTGTGCGCAGACATCTTCTTGCAGAGAAATAAAGAACTCCTGGCTTTAATCTTCTTTGCTTGACACAGCACTTTTCCTAAGCAGGTGTTACAAATCTCGACCGTTAATGACTCCAGAGCAAATATAAAAATGTCTGGGACTCTTTAGGTGATTATATCTCAATTAGATCACTGTGATTCCACATCATTCATACAGAAACCTGTGCAACTCTGAATCTATTCACACCACAGTTTTAATAGATTTGCTTTTTAAGACATTACAGGTGTATTCACACCAGACTTTATGCACCAGGAATTCAGCTTCTAGTAACTTAAGCTGGAAGCGAAGTGTAAAAGCATATGTAACTTGATGACCTATAACAGTAGAACAAGTGCGGAGTCCATAGTCATTACACTGACTCACACATTCAAATTTTTCCCTTGACCTATCTTTTCAATAACTATAATTTAGATGGAAAAGGAAAGGCTGTTCTTTGAATTCTGTCACATACAGGGGGGTACTTTTAGGCAGTAATAAAAAACTTCAAAACTCTGGAGAGTTTTAGCCTTAACAGCCTGGTTTATTTTTGCATTATGATGGTATATGCACTGTACTTAAATGAGCAGGGGAGAAAAAGCAACTTAACTTTTGTTCTTTCAAACTGCACAACACCTTTCCATTTCAAATGGCATTTTGAAAATCCCATAAAGGGACCAAAAGCAAAGCATGTGGGGGAAATCACTATTTTTTTTGCCAAACCACTTGAAGTACACACACACACACACACACACACACACACACACACACATACATACATATATATATATATATATATATATATATATATAGACACATCACAGCAGCTGGGTTATTAGGCTATTTGGCTGTTACTTTAAGAGCTTCCGCTGCTGAATTTGACGTGGATCTGACATGCATACTCATAGTTTAATTTACTCTTCAAAAAGTGCAATACAATCAACTACAAATAAAATAATAAAATACAAGGCTAACGTTAACCACTTTAATTACTTTTGGTCAGAAAATTTTGCAACATGTAAAAAGTGCAATACAATCAACTACAAATAAAATAAATAATATAATAAATAATAAAATATAAAGCTAAATACCAAAGAACTACAAATTAGTCAAATACAAACAGGGTATTTTTTATATGAAAAGACAAACTAACTCAACTTGACATTCCATCTCAATATTCCACTTTCCTTAGAATTTGTGTTTATACTTATTTTTTTAAACTTGCCTTTATCTTGCTGTTTTTTTCTCTTCTGATTTCTCCCGTTTTCTTTTCTCTGCACCAGAAAGATTTTTGTGACATTATTAATTGTTTGGCTGCAGGGACGCTGCTTCTTCAATGAATTTAAGTTACCTCAGTCAGGCATCCTATGGCTGTCATACTTACTGTGCATGCATCCTGCAGCAGCCAGTTAAAATAATATTGCGTTGTTTTTTTTTAATTGAATAATGGATTTCATTACCAATATAATTCCAGTGAAATTATATATATACAGCACTTGATGTGTAAGGGACCGTCTGACAATTCCTTCAACTGGGTTAAAACGTCTAAGTATTTTAATTAAAATGACTTTTAACATTGAAAAAGCACATTGTTAAACTGTAAAGCTTGTAAGAAAGAAGTACAAACAGCAAACAGTTTTTATGTTCCAATGGTTGTAGGATGTTCCTAGCGGCCAGAAGATTTTGCCAATAGCTCATTTACTGTGTGAACGGTACACAAATAATTTTTAGAAAACAAATGTTGTTTACCAAAGAGTTTTTTTTCATGCTCCAAGATAGTATATTCCTACTTACATGACTGACCTACTACAGGTGAGATTTTGTCAATATCTCTCTTCTACTGTATGTACAGTACACAATTTATGAAAAACTTACAGTAAATTACCAGTGGGGTTTGTGTTCCAAATGTTGTAGTATGTTTATAGTGACTAGACAGACTTAGTACAGGTGGTATTTTGCCAATAGCTCCCTTACTGTATATGCGGTGTTCAAATATTATTAAAAAAAAACGACTATACACTCCCAAAATATTTCTTTTTCATGTTCTAGGTTGTAGTATGTTCCTAGTGGCAAGATTAACTTACTACATGTGAGATTTTGCCAATATCTTCCTTCATATATACAGTTTTCTTTCATGTTGCAAAGGTTGTAATATTTTGCAGTTACAAGACTGACTTATGAAAGGTGAAATTTTGCTGAAACCTCCATTACTGTAGGTACAGTGAATAAAAATAAGTTTAGAAAAAAATAGTTGTAGTATGTATGTTCCAAGATACACGACTGACATACTACAGGTGAGATTTTGCCAGTACCTCCCTTCATATGTGTGAAGTACACAATTACCTTTGGAACATGATAAAACCTTTTTGGTAAATTACAGTAATTATTTCTTGAAAATATTTGTATACTGTACATACAGTAAGGGAGATATTGACAAAGTCTCACCTGTAGCCCAAACGTGCTTTTTCAGCATTGTGATCCTCTTTTATCACAGTACATTAATACAATCGTTAATATACATATTCACGTTTAAACTCAATAAATATAAACAACGTATTATTCAATGCACTTGACTAGATTTGTATATTAAGTTGCTCAAGCAAGTTGCAACACATTTAAACACAGCATAGGTATAGCTTCATTTTCTTATTGAAATTGGGCTATCCCAAATGTTTTAAATTAAAACTTACCACAGACAGAAACAGTCGGCTCTTGTGCCTTTCTTTTGCACTAAATCTTTATTAAAAACAATCCTTTAAAGAACTTTTCTACCCGGACAAGTGCATCTATTATGTTGCCTTGTTTATTTAAAACTGTACTTTTCCTTGTTTTAAACCAAACCAAAAAGCAACGCGTTGACTCACTGTAAAAAATTTAAGACCTCCCAAACTCAAAATTTTTTAGTGACTGATCACATCTAAACTTTTCAATTGGCCCAATTGGATATTCTGCTAATTGAATTTTATCAATTGTGGCAACAGTCTGTTAACATTGGCTCAATGAGAAATAATATATTGAGCCAATTGAAAAACAAATAAGTCTACCAAACTATGTTATTGGCCCAATTAAATATTTTAAACTGTGGTAGCATACATTTTTTGTTTTACCTAATTCAAAAGTGTATATTGGTAAATGTATATTGCTAAAGCAACCTTACTGAATTGTTTATTCCCTGTTATACCAAAAGAAAAGAAAATTAAATGATACATTGCCACATTTTAATCATTTTTTAATGAAATCTCCAACATAATGTGAAAATACTTTAAAATTATAAATACACAGTAAATTTTCTACAGTATAAAATGTAATAATTTATCTGAGATTACTTCAACCAATGTTCAGTGTATTACCACTGAATATTACCATTCTCACAAAATGTATTCTGAGCTCATGAAACTGCATCTTACCTACTTAAACATTAAACGTAAAATACATTCATATATTAAAAATGTCAAAAACACCATCAAATTTAAGTACTGGGGAGATTACTTCAACCAGTGTTTACAGTAAAATTCTGTCATCAATTACCCTCATGTCATTCCATATGAGTAAAACTCTATTTTTATTTCTAATTTCTATATCAAAATTTAGATTCTATATCTTAATTTGTTTTCTGAAGATAAACAAAGGTTTTTATGCGTTTGGAATTAAATGAGCATTAGTAATTAATGACAGAATTTACATTTTTGGGTTACCAATCCCTTTAAGTCCTTGCTGTACTCACGATGAGTGCATACAATAATCCAAAGAGTACAATAAATGCATTTTCTAAGTTGTCAAGCTCCACCTCCTCTTCCAGGACAACGGAGACATTCGGTCGCATTTAGTTATTCAGGGCTTTTAACAATACGGGTTGTGTCAAAGCAACTTTACAGTATTAAATTAGACAATCGTGTCAATAGTGCCAAAGTTTCTTGTTGCAGCCAACTCAGATTTGCAAAGGTCTCATCTGGTTCCCATGGTCTTGCGCCAACGGCCGTCTAGGTGAGGAGTTATTTACTGATGATCCATCTCTGGGGCTCATCTAGTTGATTTGGTCTCTGCTGACATTCAGGGCTGTAGAGCTTGTCTCTAGGTGTTGATCCACCATCTGGGCTGGGTACAGACTGGATCTGGCGGCTACTGTGACCTCGGAATAAATAAGAACAAACAGACTAATATTAATGTAGAGGCCATTCTTCTTACAAAGAAACAAGCACATCAGGTGTTATGGGAAGTGTTCCCAGTTCCAGTTGACCTAACATTCAGCACATTTGACATGGCCGTTGAGGTGCAAGTGCCACTGCTTACCATTTCAAGAAGTTCCATTTTCTTTGCAGTTGTGTGGTTCTCCAATGGCTTGGTATTCTGCAAAAACAAAGTATAAAATAGCAATGTCAATACTAAGTCTACATTAGAATTAGCAGTCTACATCCGACTCCTCACAAATTACATCTAAGAGCTAATAGTATTTGGCAATAATATGAAACAAAGATTCACTAAAGATAAATACTCACTGTGAAATTCGTAATGGTTCCTTTTCTATACCAAACGGTGCCTCTTGAGCTCAGACCTGGCAATGGTGGGTTACACTAATGGGAAAAAAAAAGTTATAGCAGAAACATATTCCTTGTGTCTCATAAATTGTATATAATCATTATAGTAAGATAAAAATAATTTAGCTTAATAAATAGTAACTTTGGGTAACTGTGAGATAGGGATGTGTAGTATTGATAAAAAATATATCTTAATATTTTCTGGGATATAATCAAAAATGATCATTAGACAATGTCTTGCTGAGTGTGTTATTATGCTGGTATGTATCTTATGGACTTCTGTAGCATCTGAAGTGACAACGAGATGTTTTTACACATGATTAATTCAGCTCAAAGAGACATGAATGCATTAAACCTGCAGTTACACATGCAAAATAATATTTTGATATTTTAAACAAAATGTTGAATGCTGATATTTGGAATTATGTTAAACGTGAAATTAAAACCGCCAGTAGGTGTCAGTAAGTCCATGTTTATAAGTGAGTCATTGCGATTGAACCGAATCATTTAAACGGTTGATTCATTCAAGAATCAAACACCGTCATATTGCACAGAGACGCAAACCAGTGCCCTGGCTGTGTTTGGAAAGATTTTTGTTGGCGAAATGGAGTAAAAACAGGCATTATTGTCTCTAAAATGCAAGTCCTTTAATATTAACTTCTTGTAAATTGAGCTGTTGTATATAAAACCAATATCAAATTTGCAATCATGCGGCTTTTTGGCGGAAAACGTTGCACTCTTTGCGTTATACTGATTTTGAATACCTAAATATATTTTCTTCCCCTCCCCATATCATATGTGGTCAATCTACATGCATTTTAATAGACTTAATCATGCAGTGACAAAACGCACTGTAAACGCGCTTCCTCACTAGTCTAACTTAATCTTCAGCACACATAACGTTAATGTAGTCGTGCAGTGCACTCTGCCAGGCGTGTTTTATTAGTTTTTTTGCGATATACAGGATAAAGTGAAAGCCCACATTGATAAAACAAAATTATCAAAGACGAAAACGTTATATGTCGCACACCCCTAACCTTACCCAAGAAGTAACTTAAAGGCGTGAATTCACAGTTGTTCGGCAAAATACAATGTAATGTACGTGACTCATGACTTAATAAATACAAAGCTCAGTACTCACCATAACTTTAAGGATAGAAAATCCGTCTGTAAATGATGTTTTGTCGCCCTCAGCATCGTCTCAGCTTTCTCGTTCTCCCGCTCACAGGAATTTGAATTCACTCCACCAACGGTTTCTCTCATGCGCATGCGTATTGGCCTTTTCTGCTGCAAAGCTTGTTCGGCTAAAACAGATTTTTCACTTCTGCTTGGTAGATTGGCTGAGCACATTTTAATATGTTTGGCCAATATATATTTTTAATTTTAACTTCAGACCTTCAGCTAAAATTACTTCAATGCATTATTTTGTTTGGGGATAATTATTGGGAAGCAATAAGTTGAGTCAATATTTTTTTGTCAGTTTCCACAATTTTTCAAAAACGAAATTTTTTACAGTGCTGTGAAACACAGTAGACTTTATTTATATGCATTTATGGTGTTATCACTACATTTCCGTCACGGAAATTCCGTGTCAATCCATGTTCATTTTTACAGCGAACAATGCGCTGTCACTTTAATTCAGGGCATGCAGTGCATACAGCACAGCAAAAAATAGACTGCTGCAAACGCTCCGCTTCTGGAACGCACTGCCGGACAGCAACCACGTGCAGTGTGAACGCTCTGATCCGTTTACATGGGTGCGGAAAAAAATACGCAGCGCATACGCACTGAATACGGAGTATGTGTGAAACAGGCGTTACACATCAAGTGCTGCAATAGCGCATCAAAGCTTTTTCCAGTTTAAGTTTGCTGTTGCAATACAACAGTTTTAAAATATTTTTTCATGTCTATATAATTGTTAAAACTAATCATGATAGTGATATCTTTGAACAGTGGCAAATGAAAGCAATACGGCGAATATCGAAACTAAAACCAACTTTACCACACTATCATACAGACAATCTGTGGCTGTAAACGCAGTCACAGTTACTGGGTTCTGATTTAGACAATAAATTATACTATACACAAAGCAGCAGCGCTCTGGCTGTAGGCTATCCAGCCACCCCGTCTCCTCCCCCGGCGGTAATGGTACGGACCGACCGCGAGTGCAAAACACACAAAAAATGGAAAATCTGAATAATGAGTTATGTTTTTTTTTTTTTTTAAATCTTATACAGATGCCACAACCTAAAATTGTAGAAAAGAAAATTAAACAGAGAGACAATTTTCCGTTTTTGAAATATTTGAAAAAAAAAAAAAATGAAAAAATGAAAGTTTGAAGCCAATTTTTATCTGCTTAATTTTGATGGTGCAAATTGAACAAAGAACTGCAAACCGTTACACGGACCCTATTATTGGGTTATTCTCGAAAAATTCCGACTTTATTCACGAAATTTTGACTTTATTCTCGAAACATTTCGGCTTTACCCTCAACATTTCAAATTTATTCTCAAAACATTTCGACTTTATTCTCGTAATTTCGACTTTATTCTCGAAACATTTCGACTTCTCGTAATCTTGACTTTTAGAAATTTTGACTTTATTCTCAAAACATTTCGACTTTATTCTCGAAACACCAACTTCATTCTTGAAATGTTTAGACTTTATTCTCAAAATATTTAGACTTTATTCTCTAAACATTACAAATTTATTATCTAAACATTTCGACATTATTCTTGAAAAATTTCGATTTTATTCTCGTAATTTCGACTTTATTCTTGAAAGATTTCGATTTTATTCTCGTAATTTCGACTTTATTCTCGAAACATTTCGGCTTCTCGTAATCTTGACTTTATTCTAGAAATTTTTCGTCTTTACCCTCAACATTTCAAATTTATTCTCGAAACATTCTGACTTTATTTCCAAAATTTTGACTTTATTCTTGAAACATTTTGACTTTATTCTCATAATTTCGACTTTATCCTCATAATTTAGATTTTATTATCATAATTTCGACTTTATTCTCGAAACACTAACTTCATTCTTGAAATGTTTAGACTTCTCGTAATCTTGACTTTTAGAAATTTTGACTTTATTCTTGAAACATTTCGACTTTATTCTCGAAACACTAACTTCATTCTTGAAAGGAACACTCCACTTTTTTTGGAAATAGGCTCATTCTCCAACTCCCCCCGAGTTAATAAGTTGATTTTTTACCATTTTGAAATCCATTCAGCTGTTCTCCTGTTCTGGCGATATCACTTAGCATAGCTTAGCATAGATCATTGAATCCTATTAGACCAATAGCATCGCGTTCAAAAATGACCAACGAGTTTCCATATTTGTTGTATTTAAAACTTGACTCTTCTGTAGTTATATCGTGTACTAAGACCGGTGGAAATGCAAAGCTGCGAGTTTCTAGGCTGATAAAATTAGGAACTACACTTCCATTCCGGCGTAATAGTCAAGGAAGTTTGCTGCCGTAATATGGCCGAAGCAGGCGGAGTATTATCAAAAATGAGTTCCCAGCTAGTTTAGCATTTGCACATGTGCTGCGTGGTATTACTGCTCCTGCTTTGGCCTTATTACGGCAGCAAACTTCCTTGACTATTACGCCGGAATGGGAGTGTAGTTCCTAATCTTATCAGCCTAGAAAATTGAAGCTTTGCATTTCCACCGGTCTTAGTACACGATATAACTGCAGAAGAGTCAAGTTTTAAATAGGACAAATATCGAAACTCGTTGGTCATTTTTGAACGTGATGCTATTGGTCTAATAGGATTCAATGATCTATGCTAAGCTATGCTAAAAGTGATATCGCCAGAACAGGAGAACGGCTGAATGGATTTCAAAACGGTAAAACTCAACTTATTAACTCGGGGGGAGTTGGAGAATGAGCCTATTTCCAAAAAAAGTGGAATGTTCCTTTGAAATGTTTAGACTATATTCTCAAAATATTTAGACTTTATTCTCTAAACATTACAAATTTATTATCTAAACATTTCGACTTTATTCTCGTAATTTCGACTTTATTCTCTTAATTTCAACTGGAGTTTGACTAGTGCCTGGTGCTGAATTGAAGTTGGATTGCGTGTCTGAAAAGTCTCCCATTTGATGTGGTCATAAAGACATTCTGTGACTAAATAAACGTACTTCTTATCAAGAATATAGACAAAAGCTGCAGTTGTGAGTGGGGTGGACAACCCTACCCCCAAGCTAATTTTGACATTGGATTTAATCAAAATGGTGCTCCCAGGTCATTACTTTAAAAATGGGCTCTTTATATATATATTTTATTTCACAGAAAAGTGAAGATTCCGTCACCATTTACTCACCATCATCATGTCTTTCCAAGCCTGTATGAACATTTCTTCTGTGAAACAAAAAAGAAGAAATTTCAAAGATTGTGCTGGTTGCTCTTTTCCATCCAGTTACAATGAATGGTATGGAATCCTCAAAGTAATAGTTCACCCTAAAAATAAACTGAAGTTGTGTGGATTACTTGTGGATTATTGTGATGTTTTTATCAGTTGTTTGGACTGTTACTGCAGAGAACTCATTGGTGAGCAAGTGATGTAATGCTAGAAACAAGAACTCATGAAGAAACTAACTCATCTACATCTTGGATGGCCTAATTTTTGAGTGAATTATTGCTCTGAGTTTCAAAAAGCATTAAAAAATACAGTGAAGCATCATAAAAACCATATAAACGATCCACTGACAATACTGAATCAGGGAGATAAACTGGTTAACACTAAATAAAGAAAACTTGCTTTCCGATATCATCATAATACATTTTTACAAAGCTTTTACATCATTTTTAGGTCATGTCATAAAAAGTTTGCCAGAAAGAGGTAAACCTGAATTTTTGTCACATCAGAGCGCCGCCAGAGTCCCGTCAGCGATCCTGAAGGTTCTCCCGGAGATCAATGGGATTTGACGTGCTGTCAGCGGAATCAAACGCTCATGATGGATGACTCCGTTTGGTTTATTGTTTCCAGCTGACGTAATGTTGAGCGGCTCTCCTCTAGCCCACTTCTTCAAACCCATAGGGGAGCCAAAAATATGAAACAGAACTCTTACCTTGTTTCTTTTTTCACCTTATGTTAAGTGTAAGACGTCAGCTTTTATAAAGACAATAGTCCCAGAAGAGTTGAGCCGTTAAAGACATTTTATTGCATTACACTGTACTGTGCCATAAATAATTTCAGATTCATATATAAAATTAATTCAAAAATCGGGGTTAAATATGACCCAGATACAGATACCCAAGGCACCTTTTCATTTCTAGCCAATGATTTTGAATCAAAGTCCTTGTATTACTCTGGAAATGTGACCAGGAGTTATACAAACATGATCCTAGTTGGAGAGAGTCTGGAAATAGCATCGTTTTCACAAAGCAGCTAAGAAGTTTCCATGGTGGCCTATGCTAATGCTTTATCGCTAATTCTGGCTATCCCATTTAGAAGAGGATATGTGGCCCCCTTGACCCTGGAGTGGGACTGAGGACGGCGCAAATAGAGCATGGGAATACCAATGGCAATCGATCAAATATTTAAACAATGATGGAATTAACACATTTTTACACACACCAAACCTGTCCTAATTTCTCATTAGCATGAACTCCCGTGACAGGAGGAGACCGTTTTGGGGTGAATTACGGCTTGCTCCGCAGCGCTGGAGATGGAGAAATTGGATTAAATTCATGCCACTCACAGCTGCCCTCTGGACTTATGAACACACACACGCACACGCAACTCTGGCATCATGAAAATAGAAAAGACTCAAATCCATGCTAAGCTGCTTTGCTAAATCACATTAACACATTATTTAAGGCTAAAAACCTTTACCCATATCAACAGCCCGAACATCCAGATGTTCTGAGGAATAAACTAACTACTTCTCTCAGTAAAATGAAAATTTAAACATATTTGCAGATGCTAATGAGAGAATTCACTGTGCTACTTTAGCCAAACAACACCTAGCATAGTATACAAATGCTATACAACAAAGTCAGGTATCAAGGTGTAATAAAAATGATAATAAAACAGTTGCAGTCTGTTAGTCATATAATGGCAGTTAATGGGCACCAAACCTTTGAAAGTAAAAAAAAAAAAACATGCACAGACAAATCCAAATGAAACCCTGCGGCTCGTGACGATACATTGATGCCCTAAGACATGAAACGACAGTTTTTTTTGCGAGAAACTGAACAGTATTTATATTATTTTTTACCTTTGATACACAGCAATGTCCAATAACTGTCCAACACGTTACATGTGTATGCACTCTGGCGTAGTATACGCAAACGCCGGGAGCGATCTGTCGCATGTATACGACACTCATTGCCTACACAGTGCATAGAGATTGTGTATAGCGGCTATTCAAAATGGTAATTACTTGCGCTTATCCTGATTTTTCAAACTGATTTAAAGCTAAAAGATTATGTTTGCTTAGGCGAACTTATCCAGACTGTTGACTTTTCACCGATTTCCCCTTCTGCCAGAGCGCGTACACATGTAACGTGCGGGATGCTGAGCATGCGCTCAGGACAGTTGAACATTGCTGAGTATCAAAGGTAAAAAAAATTTTATGAATAATGTTCAGTTTCTCGCAAAAACCGATCGTTCCGTGTCTTAGGACATCAATGTATCATCACGAGCCACAGGGTTTAATTTGGATTTGTCTTTGCATGTTTTTTTTTTTTTACTTTCAAAGGTTTGGTGCCCATTAACTGCCATTATATGACTAACAGACTGCAACGGTTTGAGTTAAAAATCTTCTTTTGTGTTGTACTGAAGAAACAAAGTCACCTACATCTTGGATGCCCTGGGGGTAAGCAGATAAACATCAAATGTTCATTTTTGGGTGAACTATCCCTTTAAGGTCTTTCTGAAAACGTGGTTTTCATTTGCTAAAACAAGGTGTTTTTCCTCACAAAAAGCTATCATATAACTTCAGAAGATATTAAATATAGCACACAAGTCTGAGGAACCACTTTTAACAGTGCATTTTGGACCTTGGCAAATATAGTTGCTATGGAGAGCTAATGGAATGAATCACAAATAATGCACAAAAAAATCTCCCTTTTTCATTTCAGTGAAAAAACAACAACCACAACAACCTAGCATAGTACACAAAGAAATGCTATACAACAAAGTTCTATATCCAGCTGTTTTAACGCAATTTATGTTATAATTGAGCATATAATTGAGTTTGTTTAAAACCTGTTCTAATCATCATTTACTCACCTTCATGTCGTTCCAAACCTGTTTAAGGTCTTTCTGAAGAAGTGGTGGCTCAAAATCTCTACAAAACTAGCTGTTTTTCTCTCCGTTTTTTTTTTTTTTTTAGTGCTTTTATAGTATTTTTGGCCACTTTGGACCTTAGCACATATCATCACTTTAAACAGCTAATGGAAGGAATCAAAAATAATGCTCAAAAATATCCTTTTCATTTCACTAAAAAATAGCATAAGGGTAAATTCTTTGTGCTACTTCAGCCAAACACCACCTAGCATAGTACACAAAGAAATGCTATACAACAAAGTTCTGCATCCAGCTTTTTAATGTAATTTCTGTCAGAACTGAGCATAAAGTTTGTTCAAAATGTGTTCTACTCACCCTAATGTCGTTTCAAACTTGTTTAAGGTCTTTCTAAAAATGCGATGCCTCAAAATCTCTACAAAAATAGCTGTTTATCTCGCACAAAGCTATCATATAGCTTTAGAAGATGTCGAACATAGCACACAAATCTAAGGAACCACTTCTACAGTGCTTTTATAGTATTTTTGGCCACTTTGGACCTTGGCACATATCATCACTTTAAACAGCTAATGGAAGGAATCACAAAAAATGCACTAAAATGAAAATACAACTAAGGTCTCCATGCAGCCATTTTAATATAATTTCTGTTATAAATGAGCATAAAGTTTGTTCAAAATGCCTTCTATCATAATTTACTCACCCTGACTTTGTTCCAAACCTGCTTAAGGTCTTTCTGAAAATGCGGTGCCTCAAAATCGCTACAAAACTAGCTGTTTCTTTCACACAAAGCCTATAGCATTAGAAGACGTTGAATATAGCACTGAATATAGCCACTTTGGACCTTGGCAAACATGGAACAACTAATGTAAAAAAGCGCAAATACTGTGCACAAAACATCTCCTTTTGCATTGAGCTGAAAAAAGAACAACACAAGGCTGAGTGAATGACACAATTTTCGTATTTATGTGAACTATTCCTTTAATCTTATGACAAATGGCTTGAAGGCAGCAAAAGACTTCTTTTGTTCCCTACGCAGCTATTGATGTGCGGCATTATGCGTCTCCCAGTCTTATCCTGCTACATTTACATGATATTTGAGAGATGATGGCCTTGATTCAGACTCCCCCGACAAAGGTCGACCTCTCTAAAGAGGGCTGAAACTCGCTCTGTCATATCTGTCGTTTTTATTCCCTGTAATGGCTTCCGCTGAGATGAGAAATCAATGCGAATTGACGCTTTTGATGGTGATCCATGTCCAAACAGAGCTGGATCAAACTGCCCTTATTGTGTCGCCTTCTTGGGGAGGGAAAAAAAGGCTTCGTTCGGGTTCGTTTGCTGCGTGTCCGCAGCAGAAAATTGGCGGAAATTACTTTCCGGGGATATCATTAACCTAGTTAATACAAATAAACAAAACAGTCGCTAACACCTCGGAAAAGTTCATTTCCGAATCTTGCGAAGCTATTAGATTTCTGACATGTTTTTGAGGCATCACACCACCTCCGCTGGATCAAACATGAGTTGGCATGATTAGACGTTGTTTTTTGGCAATGGGTTTACTGGTGGTCTGAACGGCGCACGCCGTAGCATCTCCGGAGAGCCTAGGCGCAGAGTAAATAGCTCAGAAATAACCCGTTTCTTTTGATGTATTTGCCCATCCGCTCTTTGTTTGAGCTTCTCCCTGCTAAATTGTATTTCGCATGGTCGTATGATATTTGCGAGCTCGACTACGGGCTAATTCCCCTAGCGCGTATGCTATATTGGAGTTTTTCTTTGAAAGTTTCCTGCTGTTGTTGACACTTTATTTCAGCTCAACTCTCCGAGGGGGTGACGCTGTTCACCGCTAATTAGAAACTGTTTTCATCCAGCCCTAATCAGGTCACTGGCTTCTGTCGTATAGCGAGATGTACCAGTTTCCACAAACTGCTGTAGACAAAGGGAGAGCTGTGTGTTCGAGATGTTTGGTTTGTTTCTCGGATTTGGGAGATGTGGCTTTTGATTTGCCTAGTCGGCTATTTTTGAAACTCTTTAACCGCAGTCTTTGTTTGTTTGCCTTTTGTTCCTTGCGTGGACCGTCGCACACTGTTTACATTAGCATTAGCGGTGTCTCTTAAATGTGTATTTTTAGAGCTCTAGCAGAATATTACTGTATCCACATGCCATTCAGGTCAGCAAACAAATATTGCAGCCTCAGCTAGGTGTTTCAGATTGTATAAATATCAAGTCTTAGTTTTATTTACTTGGGTTCTTCTATATTTCTGTAGATTTGGAGAGTCAATAAAATGAGTGCTCTGTGGACATTCACACACAACTATATGACATAAATAAAAGATAGCATGGTTTCTATTTTTAGCTTTATTTTAACCCCACTGGTGCCAGCGGCGTAATCTGTCAAGGATTTCTACAATAAATATTACAAGAATGTTAATATGTATCTACTTATGTCTGTTCACATGCATTTTCAAGGATTAGTTTAAATGTCCTTCTATCATTTGCTGTATCATTAATTGTGTTCATAACTGAAGCAAAACATACTGTAGCTTAAAATGAAGTGTAAGCTTAAGAAATAGATGAACAAACAATAAAAACGGTTCATGCCACTAAAAAGGCAATCAAAAATCAAACCCACTGACAAATATAAAAGTATATTATAGGGTACACACACTACAGTTCAAAAGTTTGAGATCTGTAAGATTTTCTTAAATGATTGTTTTCTATTTAAAAAAGTAATTTGTTCATTACTCCAGTCTTCAGTGTCACATGAACTTTCAGAAATCATTCTAATATCATGATTTGCTGCTCAAGAAACATTTCTTATCATTGTTGAAAACAGTTTTGCTGCTTAATATCTTATGGAAACTGTGACACTTTTTTTTCCCCCAGGAATCTCTGAAGAATTGGAAATTCAAATGAACAGCATTATAAACGTCTTTACTGTCACTTTTGATCCGTTTAATGCAAATCTTTGCAAATCCCAAACTTTTGAACGGTAGACTATATGTCTGTCATTATTTACTCTCTCTCATGTTGTTTTTATTGTTATTTTTGGAACTTTTTAGAAATTCTATATATGATGCAATCTCAAAAAACCCGTTGGATGTCTGCTGAAGAAAAAAAAAAAAAAAAATAGCTAAAACCAGGCCGGTCAAACGTCTTTTTTTGGAGGGTCAAAATTACGTTTTCATTAAATTATTATTCTATAACATCTTGTCTATCATCTCTGAAAATATCTTGAAAAAATTCACCTGTTCATCCTGGTGAAAAAAAAACAGCTAAAACCAGCCTAAGCTGGTTGGCTGGTTTTAGCTGGTCAACCAGCCTGGTTTTAGTTGGTCATAGCTGGTCAGCAGGCTGGTTTTAGAGGGGTTTTGGCCACTTTCCCAGCCTGGCCTGGCTGGTCAGGCTGGACTTAGCTGGTCAGGCTGGGAAACCAGCTATTTCCATCTTAAACCAGCTAAGACCAGCCAACCAGCCTAGGCTGGTTTTAGCTGTTTTTTTTTTTTTTCCAGCAAGGTAGTGCAGAATAATAGCGATTTATTGCAGCAAGCAACTTTAACACTACAAAAACATTTAGCCTAATCTATCAAAATAAACCACGTAACATTTAATAAAGGTGTATCAATGCACATTCCCAGCCAGTTCTGTGTAAACTATGGCACGCACCGTTTATTTATTTTATTTTTTTATATTGTGAGATGGCGGAGCGCATTAGAACAATACAGGCTTAAGTACTGTAGCTGCTCACATAAACGATCTTACTCGTTTCAATCTGCTCAGTGCCCTAAACGATGTTATATTGGATGATTTTACATCCAGAGATGAAGGATCGGATGATGTTACTAAAGAGGAGGAATCTGATGACAGCCTGTTAAATGAAAATGTGCGCGAACAGTTGCGCTGCGCTCGCTTCTCTAAATGAAAACTGCAAGATACACTATTTCTAATATTTAAACATACACGAGCTGATCAAAAGTTCAGATACTATGCCCATGATAAACAACGAAAAACAGATGTTAGTCTTTGTAATGACTTGACAGAAAACTCTTGTTAAACCTGTGAAAGTCTTACTTTAAACCTGTTTTTCCTCAAAATGCCATTCCTGAAAATCATAGCTATCAGCCAAATTAAGATAACTTTTGTTATGTTCAACTCAAGCTACACTCTTAAAAATACAGGTGCTTCACAATGCCATAGAAGAACTCTTTTGGTCTAAATGGTTACATAAAAAACCTTTAACATCTGATGAACCTTTCTGTTTCACAAAAGGTTCTTTGTGGCGAAAGAAGGTTCCTCAGATTATAAAAAAAGAAAGAAAGAGATGGTTCTTTAAAGAACCTTTGACTAAATGGTTCTTTGTGGAACCAAAAATGGTTCTTTGGCATCGCTGTGAAGAACCTTTTAAAGCACCTTTATTTTTAAGAGTGTATGGACAAAATAGTTTTGGAAAGTGGTATCAAAACCTAAAAAAGTAAAATTTCACCATGTGTTGGGTTTTCCTAGATCGCATCACACGGGCCTTATGGAACCAAGCTAAATAATAATTCTGTTTAATGTCTAGTGTGTTCCACAGAAAAAAAGATGGTTTTGAATGACATGAGGGTGAGTAAAAAATGACAGAATTTTCATTGAGTAAAATATGGACAGTTGCCGACAGGAGCCGAAGGCTCTCTTACTCTTCTTCCACATGTGAATATTTTTTGAGTTACTACAGATGTTACAAAACAACTGGCATAGATGACAACCTTCAGAGTACTGTCTGGATAATGAGTCACGTGGAGTTTGATTCATGCTACCAATTCTGTGCGTCTTAATCTTTGCGAAAGAGTTTCTACAAAGAGACACGTGTCAACCAATCACTAAAGCTGGCGTAAATTAAATAATTTATGAACTTCATAGTATGTTAATAAAAAAAACCCTACATTAAGACATTAATGTGTTAATTCATAAGGCTAATAGTTTACAGTATTAAAAAAACTCACATTTTAATATAACTTAAGTACTGTGATAACACACAAAGTAAGATAATTAGCACACAAGTGCTTCTCCACATGGGAATCTATTTTAGATTTGGAGTGGTTGAGTGTGAAGCCGTCAGAAAAAGGACATCTGTTGGAAAAGGCATATGTGATTGGAGAGTGAAAAGGAAGAGGAACCACGACAGATCCTTCTGTCGCTCGCAGTGATACATTTCACACAGGAAACGTCCCAAAAGGCTTCCCGCCAGGAGATACTAAGGCTCCTCTGCAAAACAGATTTTCGACATTATTATGAGAAATACGACTGTCGTCATTGACAAAAAGTTATTAATAAGTTTTCTAGCAGGCAGCCTCAGAGTGGAAAAGTAGTGGAAGTTTAGAGGAAGTTTACCTTCTTCTGGATCTTCTGTGAACTCCTGCACCTCAGGGTCGCTCTCAAATGCTAAGGCCTCCTCGCGGGTGTAATATGTACCTTTCTGGTGGGCCATGAAGCGAAGAATCACTGAAATAATTACCAGTATCATCACAAAAACTGCTATTACAGAGACACCTGGGTGAGGGAACAACCACAAGAAGACAAGAAAAGAAAGAAATCAAGTTGATAATAGTTATGCAGTCTATACAAAACAGTATTTACTTTAGAGAGCACAGAACTTTTGGATAGTGGATAGTGGAAAGTGGGCATAGCTGTTAGAAAACCGTGAGGTTGAATTAACAATAAAGCTAATTTACAGAATAATTCAACCTCTATCAAGACTCTTATACAGTATATTCAGTGTGGTCTTGTATGATTCAAAGAGTTGTAGATAAATAGATCATTTTTCGAATATGATTGCATTCTTACCCAACAGAACACCGGCCACTGATTCGGTACTGGAAGCTATGCCTGAAACAAAACCATGTCAAAAACATTCAGTTTTTTTCATTGAATTGGTTCAATGGTTCAATGCTGCACTTGAAAACACCAAAAGTGTTGTATTATTAATGGAGGGAGCAGAGATTTTGGAGAGGAAGCACCATGAAGAGGATAATTTGGGTGATGAAGACATTCTATGGAGGGGAGAGCAGATGTTTGCACTCGGATTTAGATAGATAGCACATTTTCTTATTGCAGGGCTTTCCGCATGACAAAAAAAAAAAAACACAAATGTGAGCTCTAAAGGGATAGTGTACCTAAAACGCATTTATTCAGCCTCTTGTCCTTCAAAAGCCTTCAATTAGTTTTTTTTTTCGTAATGTAGATAGATGTTGAGAGAGTTCATACCACTTGTGAACTACATTCAAGGTCTTCTGAAGTCATACAATAGCTTTGTGATTAAAACAGGATAAAATTTCAGGCAATGTTTTTTCACCCAGAAACTGCTAGTGAATTTCATGAATAATTACTAAGAAATTGCGAGTTACATGTTAAATGTAAAATTTTGATATAGAAAGACTTAAGTATTTTTTCGTGAAACTTTTTCCAATAATATTTATGATATATGTTTTATAGTCTAGCTCTTAAGTTTCATTTAAACAAGGAACGTCGGGGTCACCAAAAGAATCAAAGGCGTATGACAACAAGATTACAAATCTGGTGCCGATTTGACTTAAATTACTGTGTTTACATTAGCTTTGTGAGAAAAACAAGATAGAATTTTAGGTATTGTTTGTTTCAAGTACACTAAACCTCATCCTTACCATTCCCTCTACCTAGGAATTAATTATGGACTCCCCCCATTTCCTATCAGGAGGACTATTTAAGTTGGACTCTTGCACGCACATATTGCTGAGTATTGTTTATTTCTAGCCTTTCAAAGTTCTCGCGTTTGCCTGTTTTCCTTGTCTGCTAGTTTCCTAGTTTTGCCCTGCCTGTGTTTTTGACCCTGGCCTGTTTCCTTGATTCATATTTGTTTGCTGCCTGCCCTTACGATTGCCAACGAAGCAGGAGTAAATTGTCCTTATCCATTGTCACGCCTCCACCTTACAGTAGGATAGTGTAGGAATTTCACTCAGCAATTGCAAGTGACACATTCAATGAAAATTTTCTGTGAAACTCTAATAATATTTATGATACATGTTTTATAATCTAGCTCTTAAGTTTTACTTAAACATGGCACAGGGACTCCAGAAGAACCAAAGGCGTCTGACAAAAAGATATCAAACCTGGTGCTGATTTTACTTCAATTTCAGTTTTTATAATAGCTTTGTGAAGATAACATTTCAGATATTGTTTGTTTGAAGTAAAAATAGTGTATCCAGCTGAAAAAAGATAAAGGAAGATCCCTTACTTACTTTGCTACACATTCTGCACTCCATTTCCCAGATACCCTTTTGCCTAACCAATTACGGACTCCTCCCATTTCCTATCAGGAGGACTATTTAAGTTGCGCTCTTGCACACACACACATTGCTGAGTATTGTTTGTTTCTAGTCTGTTGTAGTTTGTGTTTGCGCTCATGTTTTTCTTCTTTCCTAGTTTTGCCCTGCCTGTGTTTTTGACCCTGGACTGTTTCCTTGTTTCATATTTGTTGGCTGCCCTGCCTTTACCATTACCAACGGCACAATTGAATAGCTAAAACATAAAATACTCCACTATTTTTGGTCATACAGACAAGAGTTGTACATAATTCAAAACCGTGTTAAGTGTTTACTTTTATTTTTGCATGCTCAAACAACATTTGTGATTTTGTAAAATAAAGCAAACATACAAGATGCGCGTTCTGTCATCTTGGTTCTCGGTTCTTCGGTGACACATTTTATTTTTAATGTAACTTTTTTTTAATTTTCCACCATCCTGGTGAGCTAATTTTGACCCAGGGTTTGAAAACCTGTGCCCTAGGCTGCAATCCATGCAGAAACTTGTAAACGATACTCTTATAGTTGTGGCATCACCGCTTAGTGGCGTCACTGAATGTTCCGGGAAAACTGAAGGTGTTTTGTCAGTGTCGGTCACAGCGCCTTTTAACTGCCATTAACGCTCAGAGCTCTATATTTTTAAGATGCTATTATTATTTTAAGGTCCGTTCACACCAATGATAACTAGGGGTGCATTTACACGACAATAATGTACTAAAAACATTGAAATTTTTAACATTGTGTTTTGGAAAAATTTTGCACACTGATCACAACGTCGTCAAAATTATCCCTGTTCACAAGGATCTGTGAAAATGACTAAAAATGCTGTATTATACATGTCAGGCCAGTAGTTGTATAAAGAAACACTACGCATATGGCACATACCTATACAGTAGTCAACATTCGAAGTGGATCAAAAAAGTTAATCAAAAGTTGTTCTAAGATAAGAACGTTGTTCTAAGATAAGAACAATTCTTTTTGGTTTTAGGACAAATTTGATGAAAGGTTTTGATCCACTTCGAATGTTGACTACTGTAGATCGAACACATAATATGTATGTGCATGGTGTCACCTTCTCACAAGCTTGAGTTTTTGCCTTTTACACTGAGACAATAACGGCATCATTTTCAAACCTTAAGGTCACTGCACACAGAGTACGAAATTTTCGTCCAAATTTTTCACACGTTAAAAAATAAATACGACCTCATGTTGTGTCAATCACATTAAAAGTCCTGAAGAGTCCTAAATTTTCTTATGCGTTTTTCGGTTTTCTCATTCGTCATCCTTTCCTATCAAAATGCTTGTTACGGATGCGAGAACGCAGAAAATCGAACCTAATCTGAATTTTTTTGGTGGACGAAAGTTTCGGAGACAGTGTGCAATGGCCTTTCCACACTGCCTCCGAAACTTTTGTCCATCAAAAAAAGTTCGGATTAGATTTGAGTTTTGGGCATTCGTAGAAAGCATTTTGAAAGAAAAGGATGCCCAATACAAAAAAAAAAAAAAAAAAAAAACTAAAAATGCATACGAAAATTTTGTACTCTGTGTGCAATGGCCTTTAGACTTTGAAACCCATTTAAAAAAGTTTGCATGTTCAGGCCCCCAAGTTTTGTTGTCTTCCGTTTTAAATGTGTAAGATCTTTAAAGCTGGATTGATTCTGATTGGTTGTCAATGTTTTAAAAAAAATAATAATTTTATATCATTTTTTTTTATTTTTTTTTATTTCAGATATCATTCCTGTGTTATGGTTATAGTTGTGGTCTGGACCATTCTCATTGACTTAGAACGAACTTTAAAGATATAGTTATTGCTATAGTTCTTGGTGTGAAAGGGTCTTTACAATTGACCCTTCATCAGGCGTTTGATTGACAGGCGATTTGACCAATCATAACCCAGAATCTGCCATTTTGTCCGACAAACAAACCAGACAGGAGAGTTCATAAATTAACGTTGGTGGACTTGAACTTGACAAATTGTGTGTAACATTTTTCCACAGTTAAAACAAGATTCTAATGTTCATTCTTTTTTATTTTGTGCTATAAGAACTAGTAAAGAGGAAGAGATGATTGGTTCATGTTCTGCTTGAACTGAGGCGCTACAGTGATACACAATATTTAGAGTTTGATAGAGTTTCTTAAAAAATTACCAAATTTGAAAGCTAAGACTTTGTTTCATACCAAAAGTAACCTGCTCTGTCTTGTCTGCTGGCGCATTGTCAGTGTCTGTAGCTCAAGTTGGTTACACAAATCCTCCAGAACAAGAAACATCTCAGACAAGTTTCATGAATGAACCACCGGTGAGATCTCAATTAGGCCTCCTGAGCAATGAAGGAGCAACCTTTGAACAATTAAAGCCCTTGGCTGTGATGTGCTGTTACGTGTGATCGAGTCTCCGTGTGTCTGAGTGCCTTCGCACAGCTCATTAATGCTTAATTACCTGCTACATCTAGGTGTTAGCCTATCATTACTGCTCCATTAATCAGAGCTTAAAATGCACTGCCCACTCAGAGCCATTAAACAACAAGCGTCAATAAGAGAGAGAAGGGGGCGGCTAGGAGAGGACATCATGGTAATGAAGCACCTTGAATTGAAGAGGAGAAAGAGTGGCTCTGTTCCAAAATCTGGAGATAACAACATAGGAAGCATTTCTAGGCATCACAGACAGTCCTAATGCAAAGGCTGTGCCAAAATGTAGGCAGCTGCCAATTTAACATGGTAATTTAGAGCAAATCAATTATTTGAAAAAATACAGCAAACATTTAATTATGCCCATGACCCGAACAATTAATAGTACAGAAAATAATGAGATGAAAAATTGTTTGACCTGAACAATTATTTATAAAAATAAATAATGCAATTTGAAAAATGTAACTTTTTATAATGAATCATTGAGGTTTGGAGGCATGATTAAATGCACTTCTTTTTTTTTTTGCATTATTTTATATGATGATGGATTTAGGTTGCTGAGTGGCTCTGTTGGATGTTCCTACTACTCTACATTATTGGCAGCTGGGTAATTTGCCACAGCTATTAAAAATCATATCACAAATTAGATGCATTGCTTGTATATATAAAAAAAAAAAAAAAAAAAAAAAAAAAAAAAAAAAAACACACAACAACAACAACAACAACAACAAAAAAACAAACAAACTAAAACGAAAATGAAAAAAAAAAGCATGTCAAGTCAGAATGCAATTTTGCACATTGTTTTCTAAACATCTAAAACGAAACAAAAACAAACAAACAAACCAATCAAAAACAAATCAAATTAAAAGAAAATAAAAATAAATACATAAAAAACGCAAGTCAATTAGAATGCAAATAATTCTGGACATGGTTTTCCAAACAAATGGTTCTGAAAACAAATAAAATGAAACAAAATAAATATACTGCAAAAAAACCAAACAAACCCCAAAACAATAATAATAGTAATAATAATAATGATAATAATAAGAATAAAATATAAAAACAAAACAAAAAAGTCATTCAGAATGCAAACAAATTCTGGACATGGTTTTCTAAATATCTAAAACAAAACAAATAAAACAACCACAAGTCATTTAGCATATAAAGAATACTGGACATTGTTTTCCAAATACTAGAAGAAAAAAAATCCTTAAAACACAATTAAAATGAAATAAAATGGAGACAATTTCACGCAAACAAAAAAAAAAATAAAATAAAAATCTCAAATATCTAAAACAAAACAAAATGCAAAAATGCAAAAATCGGATATAATTAAAAACAAAAACAAAAACAAAAACAAAACTGAAAATACAAATAAAATTAAATAAAATTAAAAAAGCATGTCAAGTCATTGTTTTCTAAAATTAAACAAACCAAACCAAAAACAAATAAAATGAATTAAAACAAAAATAAATATATTGCAAAAAAAAATAATCAAATAAAAAAAACAAAACAAACGCAAGTCATTTAGAATGCAAAGAATTCTGGACATGGTTTTCCAAATATCTTAAAAACAAGAAAACAAACAAACAAAACTGAAAACAAAATCAGAATCAAGACATTGCTTTCTAAACATCTAAAATAAATAAATAAAAACAAACACACACACACACACACACACACACACACACACACACACACACACACACACACACACAAAAATAAATAAATACATTAAAAATCAAATAAAACATCAAAACAGTCACTTAGAATCCTAACAATTCTAGACAAAAAAAAAAAAAAAAAAAAGGATAAAAATGATAAAATATCATTAAAAACTTAATGGAACGCATTTATTATGCAAACAATATGTATTTTGAACAACTTGTTTTATAAATTAAAATACAATTAAATTAAAATAGAAAAGCATGTCAAGTTAGAATGCAATTTCACACATGGTTTTCTAAACATAAAACAAACAAACAAACAAACAAACAAACCCAAAAACAAATAAAACGAAATAAAACAAAAATAAATACACTGCAAAAAAAAACAAAAAAAAACAAACAAACAAACAAAAACAAACGCAAAGAATTCTGGACATGGTTTTCCAAATATCTAAAACAAAACAAAACTGACAACATGCAAAATGGAACAAAACAAACAAACAAAAAATAATAAAATAAAATAAAATAAAAACGCATTCACAATGCAAAGAATTTTGGACATGATTTTCCAAATATCGTAAAAACAAGCAAACAAACAAACAAAACTGAAAACACAAATAAAATGAAATAGAATAAACAAAACAAACAAACAAACACTAACTAAATGCAAGTCACTGAGAATGCTAACAATTTGGACAAAAAAAGATGAAAGATAAAAGATATAATAAAAACGAAATGGAATATTCTATCTTTATTTAATTTTTTTTTACTTAATCTGTTTTATATTATGTTGTATATTAAAAATTGTAGCATTTTTTGGGCAGAGATCATATGGACTAATGAAATTTCTTACAGTAACGTCTCTCAGGAATGTTAATGTACCACAAGAGCTCCACTGTTTTTACTTGCATTTAGGGTGGCTTTTTAACTGCTTAAAAGTTAAACTTTTGTAAACTTTGTAGAGACATGCCAAAAGGTCGCTCATGTTGCTTCAAATCGCTTCATATCGCCAACTCTCACTGAAAGCCAACAGCTTCCAGGAGCTTTTTTGCTGCAAAAGAGCTTTTAGAGGGCAGCTGCCTAAACATGCAGTCGGCAAGCAGACACAGTAGGTTTTGGAACACAGCATGTGTGTGTGTCTGTGTATGTGTGTGTGTATTTGAATGAGAAAACTCTGGAGCTGATTAATTCAGTGAATAAAGAGCACAAATGCAATTCTAAGTGAGATGTTTTCCAGAATCCTTCCCTTTGCCCTCCACCCACCTCTCTTCCTGCGTTTATCTGCCTTTCCTTTTTTTCTTCCTCTTCTGTGTTCTATGTACCCCCACCCCAATTCCAAGCCTCATTAAATCTCTCGTCAGCAGCTCTACATCTCATCAGTCACTGCCTCATTTACACACGTCCATCTGTTGGATGCGAGATCACACACACTCTCTCTCTCTCTGTCTCACTGCGGAGATGCATTGCAGACCCGTGCATTGTTCCTGTTCCTTTGGTGTTTACGGTTCTGCTAAATTAGTTAAAACTCAGCTGCGTTCAGTTGGGACGGGGTTATGTGAGCTGAATAAATTGCTAAAAGTCTTTTCTTACCGATCGCGGGGTCCTCTATGGCGTCTGTGATGTTAGTGGCTGAAAAACAGATGGAAAATAATTGTTCTTTAAAAACATGAAATTGCATTTGCATTTTTGTATTACAGTGTGTGTGTCATAAATGTTTGTATATGAGTGTGATGATATATTTTTGTATTCATACATTCATACATTAAAATTAAACAACAACAACAACAACAACAACAACAACAACAACAACAATAATAATAATAATAATAATAATAATAATAATTAGTATTATTATTATAACAAATTATTGAAAAATGGCAGAAGTAGAAACAGGGTTACAAATTAATTCTAAATATAAATAGTAAAATAAATAAATCAAAATAAATAAATAAATATATCGTTTATTAATAAGTTTATTAATTCAACCAGGTTCCATTACTAATATAATATAATATAATATAATATAAATATAAATATAAATAAAAATAAAAATAAATATAAATAAATATATATATAAATAAATTACAAAAAATACAACATTTTAAAATGCTTATTAATTAAACAGTCTGAAATTAACAATAAGTGATACAATAACAATATAATTATTGCAGCTTTTTTTCAATACAAACAAACAAAACACAAATATATACTGGATAATATATATTTACATAGAGAATTATATATATATTTTTACAATAAAAAACACTATTATATTCCAATACAGTTAAGTTCATAGAAATTAAAATAATAATAAGAAACAATTACAAATTAATTATAAATCAAGTTTT
>NC_133367.1:21692706-21759143 GCF_049309525.1 Garra rufa | reverse complement strand
TTACTCTCAACTCTGATCACAAAACTGCAGTGCTTGGACTCGATCAGCAGAGTTACAGGACTTAGCATTGCATCAATCAACACAGATCTGAAATCTTGGCTGCTTAAATGCTGCAAATGAAAAACCTGTCAAAACAAAGGTGTTGTGGGTGATTTCCATGGTGTTGTTTTGCAGTTGCTAGAGTGTTTTGAATGGTTTAATTATAATGCTATATTGTTGCTAGTGTGTTGTGAGTGGTTGTATAGCGCATTGCTTTTTAAGCACATTACCATATGGTTGCTTAGTGTGTTCTGAGTTGATTTAGCACATATGCATTTGCTAGTGTGTTCTGAGAAAAATGAATGCATAAGTGGTTGCAAGTGTATTCTAAGTAAATTGTTAGTGTGTTCTGAGTAAAATTAGCACATAAACAGGTAGTTGCTGGTCCTTTGCTGGTTTATGCTGGTCAGCAAAGGACTAGTCTCGCGTAGCCAGACATTCAGACTGACGGCTGAAGGTCTGGAACTCATGGCAGCTTCCATTGGCCAAGTCCCGCCCATAAGACCGTTTGATTGACATGCCAAACAACCAATCACAGTTCGTTTCGTTCAGCGTCACGTTTCTGTGCGTGGAAATGCCCCCACAACAACAGACTGGCTTGCAACAAGTCAGTCATTGAAATAACCAGCATTGAAAGAACGAACAAGAGGGAGAACAAGCAGTAAGTCAGTAATTTGTTCGCGAACATCGCATATGTGTATAACAACAATGGTGTCTGCATAAGCACATTTTAGCAAAACGTCGAGTAAATCAGTCAGCGCTTTGTTTCCCGGCGGACCAAAAATAAACGCGACACTCGCGTCTTCCGGAAATCCGGTCAAATTCAACTAATCAGATGACGACTTCGACATTCCTGAAGTGTTTCCAGTTAAGCGTACCATATGCATCAGACGTTTAGCCAACGTTCCATGGGCGTGACGTCTGAGGCTGAGACTAGCAAAGGACCAGCATAAACCAACTAAAGGACCAGCATAAACCAGCAAAGGACCAGCTTAAACCAGCATCAAAACATACATAACCAGCATCCCAGCATCAAAACTACCTAACCAGCATATGCTGTTTTTTTTTTTTTTTTCACCAGGGAAGTGGTTGCTAGAGTGTTCTAAGTGAATTTCTAGTGTGTTCTGAGTAGATTTAGCACATCACTATGTGATTGCTAGTGTGTATTCACTGGAATTAACGCAGTTGCTAGTGTGTTTTGAGTAGGTTTAGTGCATCATTATGCGACTGATAACGTGCCCTGAGTGGAAGTAACACATCACTATGTGATCGGTAGAGTGTCCTGAGTGGATTTAGCGCATTGCGGAATTGGAATTAGTGCATACTCAGTTGCTAGTGTGTTCTGAGTGGAATTAGCGGATCAATATGCAATTGCTAGTGTATTCTGAGTGGATTTCTGTGTAGATTTAGTGCATTGCTATGTGCTATGTTCTGAGTGGAATTAGCGCATATGCAGTTACTAGTGTGTTCTAAGTAAAGAATAATTGGCAACGGGCCATTGAATTTTTAGAAAATAATGCACACCCGAGGTGGTGATGCGGCCATGACGCAGAGCGGAGTGGCCGTTACACCTCGGGTGTGCATTATTTTTGTAGAATTCAACAGACCGAAGTCAATTATTCCGCTTATACTATGGTTACCACACCTCAAGACATCGATCAGATGATATATTTCAAGACATTCGTCCGTTTTTGTCCTTAAAACGCTATCGTGAGTAGGATTAATTTCTTAATCAGCTCATCCAACAGCTTTGTTGCTGATTCCAAAACGTAATTTTAGACCTAGTAACGACACTTTGATACGTTGGTAGCAAACTAATGCAGTTAATAATGAAGTTTAGACAGACAGGCAGACAGACAGAAGGAGAGAGGGAGAGAGAGATTAAGCTGTTGAATTACCTCTCTCAAGTCTGAGCATCTCTCAAAAGTGATCGGCAGCATCGTCTCTACTAATAGTTAAACTTTAAGTTCATTTTCTTCAAGACCACGCTGTTGTTACCTCACTTTGGAGAAATGTCATGTAGTTTTTAAGTTGTTAATCATCAGAACAGTGTTAACAACATTAGCGCGTATGGTAACGTGTGTGCAAACTGTATGTGTGTGCGTCTGTGAGGGAGAGAGAGTGGGAAAAATAGATTGTGCTTTCCGTACATAATAAAACATAATTTTGTGACAAAACATGGAAATAATCTGTCGTTTATATCCTATTGTTTACTGTATTTATTTGTTTGGCCAGTGTCTTTGTGGGTTTTGGTTATTTTGCTGTTTTGGGTTGTAAGGACCTTTGAAATAACCGAAGTTGTGTGGTGAAGTGATACAGACATGTAATGCGGTCAAGCGCTGCCTGGAACTATGTTCGCTGTGCGTTTCCATGAAAATAATGCACACCACTGGAACGTTCATCAACCAATCAGATTTAAGCATTCAACGGCCCCGTAGTATAAGTAGATTTAGCACATCACTAAAAGATTGCTAGTTTGTTCTGAGCGGAAATGGCACATACACAGTTGCTAATGTGTTTAGTGTAGATTTAGTGCATTGCTATGCGCTAGTGTATTCTGAGTGGATTTAGCACATACATAGTTGCTAATGTGTTCTGAGTGGAATTAGCGCATACGCAGTTGCCA
Source organism: Garra rufa (assembly GCF_049309525.1). Taxonomy (NCBI): domain Eukaryota; kingdom Metazoa; phylum Chordata; class Actinopteri; order Cypriniformes; family Cyprinidae; genus Garra; species Garra rufa. The sequence continues at coordinate 21,756,478 of NC_133367.1, read as the reverse complement.
GTTGAGAACATTAAGCACATCACTACACAATTGCTACCATGTTCTGAGTGGAATTAGCTAATACATGGTTGCTAGTGTGCTCTGAGTGACATTAGCTCATCACTATGCGAGTGCTAGTGTGTTCTGAGAGAATTTAGCTTCTTACAGTACACTGCGGTTGCTGGTAGGTTCTGAGTGGAAATAGTAAATACACAGTTGCCATTGTGTTCTGAGTCAATTTAGCCCATCACTATGTGAGTGCTAGTGTTTTATGAGAGTGATTGCTAGTGGAATTACCGCATACGCAATTGTTAGTGTTTTGATTGTATTTAACATGTCTATATGGCTGCTAGTGTATTCAGACTATCTTCCCTGCTGAAAAAAACAGCATATGCTGGTTAGGTATGTTTTCATGCTGGGATGCTGGTATTATCTGGTTTATGCTGGCCCTTTGCTGGTTTATGAAGGACCAGCATAAACCAGCAAAGGACCAGCATAAACCAGCTAAAACCAGCATCCCAGCGCCAAAACATACCTAACCAGCATATGCTGTTTTTACAGCAGGGTTGCTTCAACACTGCTTTCCAGTTGCTATATGCAGACTTTTAGAATAATATATTCTAAGCAGACTTTCTCTCAGAACATATTAGCAAGATGTGTCATAGCAAGTGTGTTTTGAGTTATTTTAGCACATAGCTATGCAGTTTCTACTGAGTTCAGCACACTGTGTAATGGTTTCTAATGTGTTCTGACTTTACCACACTACGTGTTTGCAAGTGTAGTGAGTACTTTTATTGCATCTCTAAGTAGTTGCTACAATGCTCAGAGTGTACTTAGTACATTGAGTTATGGTTGCTAATGCATTCTGACAATTTTATTTTTACCAGATTTAGCACATATGCAGTTATAAGGGTGCATTGAGTGGTTTTAGCACATTGCTAGGTGGTTTCTCTCTGGTTACCAAAAGTAATTTCTCACAGGACTCATGTTCGTTATGTACACTGTGAGAACAAGTCACTGTAGCGTTACTGACAAGCGTTCCTTCTGAATATAGTCCCCTAACATGTTTGAGCCGCCAGAGTGTCGCAAGCACAATGTGTCATCGCTGCGAGATCTAATTTAACACAAAAAGCAGCGGCAGAAATCCATGTTCTCAGGTTCACGACTGCTCGCACTAGCTAAAGCTAACAATGACTGCTCTGCTATGTTTTGACATGTTTAAATGGGAAATGACAATTAGAGAGAGTCAGTGAATATTCTCAGCGTAATGAGCCCGATATGAGACTGAGAGATTTCATCTTTTATTCTGAACAGTGTCCCATGATTCCTTGCACCTCAAAACCGCACAGAATCAATGAAAAAGTGATGTCTCTGTGTGATTTCACATACAAAGCCACTATCATCATGGTTCTTGTTACTGCCTGCTTTCTCTTTAATATACAGCTACAGTGCACTTTTAATAAAGCATATAAGCTGATCATATGAGGCATGGCCTGATTTAGATGCATTCTCTTTCTTCTGGCAGTTTATTAATTTATCTGAGCCATCATTTTCCCAGCTGTCACTGTGGCACACGAGGCGTCTCTTTGGATCTCTGAGGGCCTCATACAGTGGTGCTATGAGCCTGTGTAGAGACCTTGAAATCTACAGCTGGTCTTATTGGGGCACAGAGCTTGCACAGGCAAACATACTCATTTACACACATATATAGACACACACTGGCGGTACTTCTGGGGCAACGAGCTGCACATATCTGACAGATGCTCTCCTTTTTCTCATTAACTCTGGCACAATGTGAAAGAAAGAGACAGAATGACTCACTCAGGCTTTTTTAAGTGGACTTACTGTACACGCGGCCCAAATTAGGACGATTATTTCTGAAGCACTTCAATTAATAATGAGACACAATGGGTACACATTCTCAAAAATGCGGATGTGACACAAAATGCTGGCTAACCTGCTTTAGCACCTAAATGTGTCCTCAAAATAAAATTGTTAAAAAGTGACCCCCAACTGGCTGCCATCAACTGAAAGAAATGAGTCAATGCAAGCACCTTAAATGATTTGAAGTGACTACCTTGAACAAGTCAAAGTGGCCGTATCAAATAATTCAAATAGACTGCCTTTCAATGGCTCAAAGTGACTGCTTTAAATGACTCAGTGACTAGCAGGTTTAAATGGGCCAAAAACACCTCCTTGAAGAATTAAAAGTGAACATAATAAATAATTGAGAAATAAATGATAATATGACGCAGAGTGATCATCAGATGATTCAAAGTGATCACCGTAAATGATTCAGTGAATACCTTAAACACCTCAAAGTGGCTGTATTAAATGATTCAAAGTGATCATTCATCAGGTCAAAATGACCTCTTTAAGTGGTTCAAAATGACAGTCTTAAATGATTCAAAGCGACCAGGTTAAACGAATCAAGTGACTGTTGATTCAAAGTGATCACTCGTCAGGTCAAAATGACCTCTTTTAGTGGTTCAAAATGACAATCTTAAATGATTCAAAGTGGACCACTTTGATTGACTCAGTGACCACTTAAAATACTTGTAAACACTTTGATTCAATGTAATAATGTAAATGATTCAAAGTAATCACCCTAAATGACTCTCAGAATGATTAGCAACTATCCTGAATGACTCAACTGACCATAAAATGAACACCTTGAATGATTCTGCTTTGAGTTATTCAAAGTGATCACTTCAAATGACTCCTTGACTGCCCTAAATGATTTAGTGTAATTAGTGTAATTACTTTATATGATTCAAAGTTACCAGATTAAATGACTCCTCAAATGACCACATTAAATGATTTAAAGTGGACCACTTTGATTGAATCAGTTACCACTTTAAATCATTTTAAAGACTTTGATTCAGTGTGATCAAGTAAATGATTCAAATTAAATCACCCTAAATGACTCTCAGAATGACTTGGCAACCATCCCGAATGACTCAGCTGACCACATTAAATCACTCAATGACCACCTTAAATGATTCTGCTATGAATAACTCAAAGTGACCACTTTAAATGACTCCTTGAATGCTCTAAATGATTCAATGCGATCATGTAAATGATTCAAAGTAATCACCCCAATTGACTCCCAGAATGACTTATAGTGACCATCCCAAATTACTCAGCTGACCATATTAAATCGCTCACTGACCACTTTAAATGATTCTGCTTTGAGTAACTCAAAGTGACCATGTTAAATGACTCCTTGACTGCCCTAAATGATTCATTGTGATCATGTTAAATGATCCAGAGTGACCAGGTTAAATGACTCAAGTGACTATATTAAACACATTGATTGACTCAGTGACCACTGTAAATCATTTTTGACTTTGATTCATTCTGATCATGTAAATGATTCAAAGTAATCACCCTAAATGACTCTCAGAATGACTTAGCGACCATCCTGAATGACACAGCTGACCATATTAAATCACTCAAAATAACCACCTTAAATCATTCAAAGTAATGAATGATTCAAAATAACCCTCTTAAATGACTCACTCTGATGATTTAGGAGTGAACATCTCCAACTCAATGATTCAAGGTGATTACATTAAATAACACAATGACCTCCCTAAATGACTCAAAACGAGGACTTATGATTCAGTGTGTCCACCTTAAACGATTTAAAGTAGAGCATTTTAACTGACACAGTGACCACCTTGATTGACTTAAAATGACTACAAGAAATGATTTAAAATCATAAATGAGATGTGATCACCTTAAATTATTGAAATTAACCACTAAGTAAACATCTGACCGAATGACTCAACTGTCAATTTGCGATCACCTTAAATGATTAAAAATAACCCCCGCAAATCATTTTTGGTAACTAAAGATTCAAAGTTAAATGACTCACTTTTTCACAATTCTGACTAAAATGAAATTGCCTGAGTTATTAAGTCAGAATCGTGAGTTAAAAAGTAACAATAACCTTTAATAACTAAATTTAGTGAGGGGAAACAGGCTTCCACACAAAACACCTCACATCAACTGCATTCAGTTATTCAAAGTGATCATCTAAAATGACTCAAATTAAATTTAAATAACTGACTAAATTAAATTATTCAAAGTTATCACCTTAAATGATTCAAAAGGAAGACAGAAGATCTTTGAACTCGAGGGTGATTAAAACAGGCGAACTGTTCCTTTAAGACTGAGCCCGCGCTTAATCAGAGAGCTCTTCTTATATGATAAATCGCAAAATGACTCAGAAAGTCTAGGTCTGCGTGTTCCACCTGTCAAAGCCTTTTCCAGCCTGGCACGAAAACAGGAGACGTCTCACCAGGAGGCACGCAGCACTTCCCCAGACACCTGCCCTGACAGAACGGACACGCCAGCTCCCGCTTTCATTACCGCATCCACACGCTAACGTACACGCTGATCAAACGAACCGATCAAACGCATGATTGCGTCGGAAATGTCAGATGTATTCGTCAGCATTGACGGGCGCTACAAGCTTTGATTTTGTCTCTGCACCCTCAGTAGGGTGCTATTGTAGTCGGAGAGAGAGAGAGAGAGAGAGAGAAAGGGTAACAGGGCAGAGGAGGCTTCAGGTGGGTTATTTGGGTATTTTGCGGTATTACAGCATTACTTTCGGCTGCCGTTGACAGATGATTCCAGTCAGATGTAAGCAGGAAAGTCTCCCATAGTGAATCTGTGTCAGGTATGTCTTATTCTGTCAAACAAAAGCTATGTTTCTATCAAAGCTATACTTGCTATAGTTGGTCTCTTTTTTATGAAATTAGAGTTCTAAAAATGTAGTTGAAAAAATCTTTTCAAAGCTCCTGTAGAAAACAGAATCTCCTTTGATCTTAAAAAGATCAAATTTGTTTTTTAAAAAAATGTATATCAAAAAATTTGAACGAGGCATTTGTGTCTTGCCCTCCTTGTGCAAGGTGTCAATGGTCGTGTTTTGGACAACTGTCAAATCAGCAGTCTTCCCCATGATTGTGTAGCCTACAGAACTAGACAGAGAACCATTTAAAGCAACACTAAGTAACTTTTTTTTTTACCTTAAAATAATGTTTCCGAACTCATGTCAGTGGTTCATCAACTCATAACAGGGTGAAACAGCACTTTCGTATTCGCTTTGCGACCCTCTATCGGCCATAACAGCACTATGTAAGTTTGGGTCGTCGGGTCGCGGTTTTGTAGTTCAAATGATACTACAAATGCGACTTGCTTCACGGCAGGCTTCACAAAAGGTTTCCACACTTTTATAAAGTCATACAACATACTCTACCTTGTCACTGGACATCGTTATTTCCAAAGCCGCACCTGGATAGCCTTTCAAACAAATAACGTGCATGTGACACGACGGTAGGCTAAATTATTTACGACAGCGGTAATGGACAATTCCGCTTCTAACCTGTAGAGGGAGCATGGAGGGAAAAGTTACTTAGTGTTGCTTTAAAGGCATTTGCAGGTGTTTTGAGTTTGGCCACAATCACAGCGAACGAGTCTTTTAGTTCTAAAAACGCGAGGCGCACAGCACTGCCTTTTTTTAAAAGTCACCAAAAAAAGGCAGTGTGCTGCCGTTGTTTTATGATGCTAGTCAACGACCAAAACAGCTGTCCTGTCAGTCAAATCAAAGGATTATAGTGCCAGCGCTCTAAAATCTTTGGTTTTTGCTGTTAATTAAACTGTCATATTAGCAGAAACCCTAAAAAATACAGCTCCGGGTCACCCACGACAGACACCAAAAGTTTCTCCTCCATTTCGCCCGGGGCGCATAAGCAGCGCGCAGAACGCTCACTGCCAACAGAAAACCATTCAAAAAAAGGCGCCTCTCACTGCAAAAACGCGTTCGGTGTGATCGCGGCCTTAATTAGCTCATTAGAATGTGGCAAATAAATAAACCATATATATATAAAAATTACAGAATTGGTCCAAAGTCAGATATGGAAACGTCTTGGGGAAAAAAAAAAAAAAAAAAAAGTCTGCATGTTGCAGACATACATGTTGTATGTTAATTCTCATGTTGCATTTTCAGAATGTTTTGGAATATTTGCCCTCTCCGCAAATTTGTCACTACCGAAACACAGTAATAATTAAATGAGAAGGGTTATTTTCACATTTTAAGATTTTGCTAACATCTACAGTACATATATATATATATATATATATATATATATATACACACACACACACACACAGTTGCAATCGAAATTATTCAACCCCCTTGACATACAAGACATTTTTGTTCCAGATAATTTGTTTTTCTAAAAACAAATTCACAAAGGCATTAGTACACTATTAGATAAAGTATTTTAATACACATTTGAGTAATTCTGAGAACATAAATTGATACATAATGGGAAAAAAAAAAAAAATCAAATTGGCTCTAAAGGTTCATGTTCAAAATTATTCAACCCCCAAAAGTAAAATTTGGTGCAGAATCTTTTATTGTTTAAAACCACCAATAAACGCTGTTTGAAAGTGTTTAGAAGTGTTGATCACCTCTCTACTGCAATACTGGACCACTCCTGGGCTGAAAAAGCTTTTAGATCACGGATAATCTTTAGTTTTCACTTTGCCACTGCTTTCTTCAAATTCGACCAAATATTTTCAATGAGAATTAAATCTGGAGACTGAACAGGCCACTCAAGAACATTCTGTGACTGATCCCTGAACCAAGCATACTGTAAGTAGATTTGGATGTTTACTTTGGTGCAAAGACCGAAGATGGTGATCAATGGACTTCCCTGCAGGACAATCATCCCAAAGACATCACAATTCTTGGCAAAATGGCCTGATACTTCAAAGAATCCATGGTTTCCTTCATACGGTCATGTTTTCCACTTCATGCTACAGTAAAACAACCCCATAATTGGATCAGCCCACCTCCATGTTTGACCATGGAGATAGTGTTCTTCTGCTCATTAGTTTTCCCTTTTTTGCACCAGACATACTGCTGATCTATACGTCCAAAAAGTTCCAGTTTGGTCACATCACTCCATAAAACATTCTTCCAGAACTCCACAGGTCTATCCAAATAAATTTTAGCATATTGAAGCTGACCTTTTTGTCCTTCTTGATCAAGAATGGTATTCGCCAAGATGCCCCAACATGAAAGCCATGCTTGTCTTATGTTCATCTTCTACTCTGGAATGAAATATTTTTCCTCCTTTCATCGGGTCATCTCGCAAGGCTTTGGCTGTACATTGCAGGTTGCTCTGATCAAACATTTTATGAAATTGTGCATTTTTGTTTCAACACCCTCAAAGGTTTTCCTGGTACAACACAGTTTAAACTAAGGAATAAGGCTTTTAATGTCTTAGAAATCTTCACGTAGCCTTAGACTTTCTAATACAATAAAACCATTTCTTCTCTAAAGCTCTGTTGACTTTACCATATTTGCTACTCAACTTCAGCACATGCATGGGATAAATGTATAGATATGTAACATCTCAAGCTGATTCAGTTTTTTTTAATAGTTTCTAAAGCCTTAATTGTGTTTTAGGACAATTTTGTTCCCTACCACAAAAATAAATGACTTGAAACGGCAATGTTGAATAGGGGTTGAATAATTATGACAGCTGTGTTATTAAAAAAATCCTAGAACTCAAACACAATACATTATATATTGATAGTCACTTTTAATATGCCAGTACACTGTTGTAGATGCAATTTTTATAAAGTCCTGAAACTTCAGACAAGCTTTTATTTGTAAAGTACTGCAGTCTCTGGGGGGTTGAATAATTTTGATTGCAACTGTATATATATTCATTGTGCAGTTTAGAGAGCTTTATTAATTATAACGGAACTTTATCTATAGAAAGCTTTAAATGATTACCGTGAAGATTAATTTCTCTCTGAAGGCGCGTCATCTTTGCAACACTGACTCAGAATACACTAGTTTATTAATAAATAATTCAGATTTGTCCTTACTCTTTCCCAGACACATTCATTGTTATTTACTTTTGCCGGTGCTTTGTGGCAAGTTTCAGCCTATTGCTTGCGCTTGAACGAGAATCTTTTCCAGCTTAGTTCTAATTCATTTTAATTTAAGTAAAATGTTAATTGAATAAGAGCCTGATTAAAGATCAATATCAGTGTCTAAAATGAGGTGTTTGTTTCACTGTTTACAAATATTAAAGTACTGATATTTTACCCCAAAATGTCATAATCTACTCAATATCACTTTATTCTGTAGAACATAAAAGAAGATACTTTAATAAATTCAGTAAATGTATGTATACATTAGAAATCAAGGGTAACCAGATATGTTTGGTTACATTCTACAAAATATCTTTTGTGTTTCACAGAAGAAAGTAAGTCAAACAGTTTTGGAACGAGAAAATGATTTTTATTAAAGAAAGATTTATTTTTACAGAATTTATTAGCAATACATTTCCTGCATTCTAGCTTAAAATTTGTGCTTTACTGTGTGCATTTGTGTGACAAAAATGCATTAAGTTTTTAAAATTTGAATTCAGCAATTTCTATCATTATTCGTTTCTGTCCCGTTTTATTCATAAATTTATTTACTCCAATTTATGGCCCTATAACCCAACAAAACTTTCACAGGGGAACTCATGGGCCAGATGGGCTGGATTTGTCCAATGACAAAGATGTCACTACCAAAATGCCACCAAATGTTACGGTAGTGACGATTTTATTGGATAACACCCCAAAAAAGAAATATGTTATGACCAAAACACCACCAAATCTTTCAGTAGCGACAATTTTATGTTATAGTTCCAAAAACAAAAAAACAAAAGTTGTCACTAACAAAATGCCACCAAATGTTATGGTAGTGACGATTTTATTGGAAAACACACACAAAAAACAAAGACATTACTACCAAAATGTCACTACCATAACATTTGGTGGCAATTTTATGGGATGACATCCCCAAAAAAAAAAAACAAAGATGTCATGACCGAAACACCACCAAATGTTTCAGTAGTGACAATTTTATAGTTCCAAAAACAAAAAACAAAAGTTGTCACTAACAAAATGCCACCAAATGTTACGGTAGTGACGATTTTATTGGATAACACCCCAAAAAAGAAATATGTTATGACCAAAACACCACCAAATCTTTCAGTAGCGACAATTTTATGTTATAGTTCCAAAAACAAAAAACAAAAGTTGTCACTAACAAAATGCCACCAAATGTTATGGTAGTGACAATTTTATGGGATGACACAGAAAAATAACAAAGATGTCACTATCGAAACGTCTCCAAATGTTTTGGTCTTGACAATTTTATGTAATAGCTCCCCAAAAAAACAAAAGATGTCACTACCAAAATGCCACCAAATGTTATAGTAGTCACGATTTTATTGGATAACACACACAAAAAACAAAGACATTACTACCAAAATGCCACCAAATGTTATGGTAGTGACAATTTTATGGGATGACATCCCAAAAAAAAACCCAAAGATGTCATGACCGAAACACCACCAAATGTTTCAGTAGTGACAATTTTATAGTTCCAAAAACAAAAAACAAAAGTTGTCACTAACAAAATGCCACCAAATGTTATGGTAGTGACAATTTTATGGGATGACACAGAAAAATAACAAAGATGTCACTATCGAAACGTCTCCAAATGTTTTGGTCTTGACAATTTTATGTAATAGCTCCCCAAAAAAACAAAAGATGTCACTACCAAAATGCCACCAAATGTTTCGGTAGGGACAATTCTATGAAATAACACCCCAACAAACAAAGATGTCACTAACGAAATGCCTCCAAATGTTTTGATCGTGACTATTTTGGTGGTGTCAATTTTATGTTATAGCTTCCAAAAAACAAAGATGTCACTACCAAAATGTCACCAAATGTCATCATGACCGAAACACCACCAAATATTTTGGTCGTGACAATTTTATGTTATAGCTCTCAAAAAAAGGTGTCACTACCAAAATGCCACCAAATTTTACAGTAGTGACAATTTTATGGGATAACACCCAAAAAACAAAGATGTCACTATCGAAACGCCACCAAATGTTTCAGTAGTGACAATTATGTTACAGCTTCCAAAAAACAAAGATGTCACTACCAAAATGTCACCAAATGTTTCAGTAGTGACCATTCTATATGGGATAACGCCCCCCAAAAATGATGTCGTCATAACCGAAACGCCACCAAATGTTATGGTCATGACAATTGTGTGTTATAGCACTCAAAAAACAAAGAAACTACTACCAAAATGCCACCATTTTTTTTTGGGTTGTGACAATTTTATGGGATAACACAGAAAAACTAAGATGTCACTATCAAAACGCCTCAATGTTTTGGTCCTGACTGTTTCAGTAGTGACAATTTTGTGAGATAACACCACAAAAAACACAGATGTCATGACCATACACCACCAAATGTTTCAGTAGTGACAATTCTATGGAATAACACAGAAAAAACAAAGATGTCACTATCGGAATGCCTCCAAATGTTTTGGTCATGACAACTTTGTTATAGCTCACAAAAAAAACAAAAGATGTCACTACCAAAATGCCACCAAATGTTACAGTAGTGACAATTTTATTGTCAGCAAAGAAGAAACTGGATTCAATAGCGAATGCAAGTAAAACAGTTTATTGAAGGCAGACAGAAAGTCAGGACTGTATGGGACTGGTCGAGCCGCGATGATGAACCCCCAAGTAGTGCAGGAACAGCGGGCAACCGAGAGCAGAGAGTCCGGAACAGGAGCGGAGAGAAGTCCCGACGAGCTGAGTCCAGAAGGGGCGAAGACTGAGGGAAAACACAGGAGACTGCCACAGCACGGGGACAACACCAAACGATCTGACAACAAGAGACAAGCAGAGCGATCTTAAATAGCGTTGCTGATGAGCTGCAGCTGAACCTGATCAGCTCATCAGCGACCAGAACCACACCCACCAAGCACGCGCTCAGACACAGACACGCATCCAACACACACACCCACACACAGACACGCAAAATGAGTAAATGAACCCATAAACCGTGACAGTACCCCTCCTCCCAGGAGCGCCGCCTGGCGCTCTAAGAAGATCTTACCCGTAGATTGTAATCATCTATAAGGGAGTGATCCAGGATGTCCCTAGCAGGAACCCAACTTCTCTCCTCCGGACCGTAACCTTCCCAGTCCACCAAGTACTGAATTCCTCGTCCCCTCCGCCTCGAGTCCAGAATGCGACGGACCGAATAGGTAAGTTCCCCATCTACGAGACGCGGCGGTGGGGGAACTGGGGTAGGCGGATTAATGGGAGAATGAAAAACGGGTTTGACTTTGGAAACGTGAAAAACGGGATGAATTCTCCTGTACGCCGGAGGAAGTTTGAGGCGGACCGTCACTGGATTAATGATTTTAGTGACAGTGAAAGGGCCTATGAATTTGGGTGCTAACTTGTTACAGACGGAGCGGAGCGGAATGTTACTAGATGAAAGCCACACTTTTTGACCAACGACGTAGACGGGAGGCTTAGACCGGTGGCGATCGGCCTGTGCCTTGGTGCGAGCCCCCACCCGGAGAAGAGTCTCACGAGCTGTTCTCCAGGTACGGTGACACCTGTGGACAAAGGCGTGGGCCGAGGGGACCGCGACTTCGGAATTCAGACTGGGAAATATTGGTGGCTGGTAACCTAAACTACATTCGAACGGAGAGAGGCCCGTGGATGACACTGGTAACGAGTTATGCGCGTACTCAACCCAAGAGAGTTGCTGGCTCCAGGAGGACGGATTCTGAGAGACTAAACACCGCAACACTCTTTCCAGATCCTGGTTAGCCCTCTCAGTCTGCCCGTTGCTCTGCGGATGGAAACCAGAGGACAGACTAACGCTCGCCCCCAGAAGATGACAAAACTCCTTCCAGAATTTGGAGGTGAACTGGGGACCTCTGTCGGACACCACGTCTATCGGGAGGCCATGAATGCGAAAGACGTGGTCAACGACAGTAACCGCTGTCTCCTTGGCGGAGGGTAGTTTGGGCAAGGGGATAAAATGAGCCGCCTTCGAGAACCGGTCCACCACGGTTAAAACCACCGTGTTACCCTGGGAGGGTGGGAGACCAGAGACAAAATCGAGAGCGATATGGGACCAGGGTCTCGAAGGGACTGACAGCGGTTGTAGTAGTCCCTCTGGGGGTCGATTGGAAGTCTTAGCACGCGCGCAGACTGAGCAGGCCAAAACAAAATCTCGAGTATCGCGGGCCATGGAAGGCCACCAGAACCGTTGCTTAATAAGGAATTTAGTGCGATTGACTCCTGGATGACAAGCCACATTGGAGCAGTGAGACCATCGAATAACGTCTGACCGTAACCTCTCCGGCACGAATAATCGACCCGGTGGGCATCCGGGCGGGGGCGTTACCCCTTCTAAGGCCGCACGAACCTTAGCTTCCACCTCCCAAGTGAGAGTGGCGATAACACACTTCTCCGGAACGATACGCTCGGGAGTGGAAGGGCGCTGCGAACGATCGAAAATGCGAGATAACGCGTCGGGTTTGATGTTCTTAGTCCCTGGACGATAGGAGATGACAAAATCAAAACGACCGAAAAAAAGAGCCCACCGAGCCTGCCTGGAGTTGAGGCGTTTGGCTGACCTGATGTACTCAAGGTTCTTGTGATCGGTCCAGACGATAAAAGGTACCCCCGAACCCTCTAACCAATGACGCCACTCCTCCAATGCTAACTTGACTGCCAACAACTCTCTGTTACCAATGTCATAGTTACGTTCCGCAGCTGACATACGATGAGAAAAGAACGCGCAAGGATGCATCTTGTCGTCCGAAGCGGCGCGCTGGGAAAGAACCGCACCTACCCCCACCTCTGACGCGTCAACCTCCACCACAAACTGACGTGTGGGATCAGGAGCAACAAGGATGGGAGCCGAAACAAAGCGGCTTTTGAGGTTGGTAAATGCGGCATTAGCCGCATCAGGCCACCTGAACGCCGTCTTGGAGGAGGTTAAGGCGGTCAGAGGAGCGGCTAGTTGGCTGAAATTACGAATGAAACGCCGGTAGAAATTGGCGAACCCCAGAAACCTCTGCAGGGCCTTGCGGGAATCGGGGGTTGGCCAATCCACCACAGCCTTAACCTTGTCGGGATCCATGCGCACCCCCTCGGGCGAAATGATGAATCCCAGAAACGGAATGGACTGTGCATGAAACGCGCACTTCTCCGCCTTGACAAAAAGCCCATTCTCTAGCAGCCTCTGGAGCACTCGCCTGACGTGCTGAACGTGTTCCTGGAGAGAGGAAGAAAAAATCAATATGTCGTCCAGGTAGACATATATGAATTGATCGATCATGTCTCTCAGCACATCATTGACGAGGGCCTGAAAGACCGCGGGCGAGTTGGACAAGCCGAAGGGCATGACCAAGTATTCGAAGTGCCCTCTGGGGGTATTAAACGCGGTCTTCCACTCATCCCCCTCCCTGATGCGGACCAGATGGTAGGCATTACGCAAGTCTAATTTGGAAAAAACGGATGCTCCCTGTAACCTCTCGAAAGCTGAAGACATCAACGGCAAAGGATAGGTATTCTTTACCGTGATGTTGTTCAGCCCTCGGTAGTCAATACAAGGTCGCAGAGAGCCATCCTTCTTTTTGACAAAAAAAAATCCTGCCCCGGCGGGAGAGGAGGAAGGGCGGATGAGCCCGGCTGCCAGAGAATCAGAAATGTATTTCTCCATGGCCTCCCTTTCAGGAGTGGAAAGCGAATAAAGCTTGCCCTTCGGCGGAGACGTACCTGGTACTAAATCTATGGCACAGTCATAGGGACGGTGTGGAGGAAGAGAAGCAGCTCTGGACTTACTGAACACTTCCTTCAGGTCAAGGTACTCCGGGGGCACGTTTGACAGGTTCACCGACTCATCCTGCAACACAGAACGGGACACAGAGGAACAAGCAGACACAAGACAGTTAGAAAAACAAGCCTCGCCCCAAGAGGAAACAGAATTAAGGCCCCAATCCACCCTAGGATTGTGGCGGACCAGCCAGGGATGCCCCAACACCACCGGAACCAGAGGAGAGGATGTGAGGAGGAAGGTGAGTTCCTCCCTGTGGTTACCGGAAGTCGTAACGGTGATGGAGTGGGTAGAGTGGGTGATGGCGGGTAAGGCCTGTCCATTGAGAGCGTTGACGGAGATCTTAGTCGTGAGGGGTCTGACAGGAACGTGAAACCTGCGAGCAAAATCCCAGTCCATAAAGTTCCCCTCCGCTCCGGAGTCCAGCAGCGCCTTGCAGATGTGATGCTCGGTTGCCCACTGTAATCTCACCGGGAGGAGAGTCATCGATGAGGGGTTATCCTGGGAGAGACGGCCCGACAGTAGCCCTCCTTCTACTGCCGGACCTGGCCTTTTAGTGGGCAGTTTGAGAGAAAATGTCCAGCTCCACCACAGTACAGACAGAGGCCCTTGTTTCTGCGACGTTCTCTCTCCTCCCGGGAGAGCCGAGCTCTACCCACCTGCATGGGCTCACAATCAGGAAGGGGACTGACCGTGTTCGAGGAGTGGACCGGAAACTCGGAAACAGGACCGGAATCAGGTGACGAAGGTTGGTTGACCAGTCGATCACGGCGTTGAAGCCTGACGTCCACCCGTAGCGCGAGAGCAATCAGTCCATCCAGATCCGTGGGTAACTCCAGCGTGAAAATCTCCCTCTGAACACGGTCAGCCAGCCCATGCAGGAACATATCCCACTGCGCTGCCTCGTTCCATCTGCTCTCGGCAGCCAGTGTGCGAAACTCGATGGAATAGTCTGACACCGTGCGACTACCCTGTCGCAGGTCTGCCAGCACACTGGCTGCCTCACGTCCCATGACCGCTCGGTCGAACACACGTCTCATCTCATCTGAGAGCAGCTGGAACGAAGCACAGCACGGATGTTCATTCTCCCACACCGCCGTCCCCCACTGAGCAGCGCGTCCGGAGAGCAACGTGAGCACAAGAGCTACTTTAGACCTCTCCGATGCAAACGTGACAGGCTGAAGTGAGAAATACATAGAACATTTGGTTAAAAATGCTCTGCATAGATTAGGCTCACCAGCATAAACCTCCGGTGTGGGAAGACGAGGCTCTTGAAGACCAGCGCGGTTCACAGACGTGGGAGGGGGAGGCGGTGGAGTGGCTGGCGCAGCGGGAACTCGCAGTTGTTGTAGCTGATTGGTGAGCTCGGACACCTGCGCTACTAACGCTTGCACGGCTCGACCAGTAGCCAGCATCTGCTCCTCCTGGCGATCCATGCGGGTGTTACTAGCGGCCAGAATGTCCTGAAGCGTGGGCGCACTCGCTGAATCCATCCTGGTCAGATCGTTCTGTCAGCAAAGAAGAAACTGGATTCAATAGCGAATGCAAGTAAAACAGTTTATTGAAGGCAGACAGAAAGTCAGGACTGTATGGGACTGGTCGAGCCGCGATGATGAACCCCCAAGTAGTGCAGGAACAGCGGGCAACCGAGAGCAGAGAGTCCGGAACAGGAGCGGAGAGAAGTCCCGACGAGCTGAGTCCAGAAGGGGCGAAGACTGAGGGAAAACACAGGAGACTGCCACAGCACGGGGACAACACCAAACGATCTGACAACAAGAGACAAGCAGAGCGATCTTAAATAGCGTTGCTGATGAGCTGCAGCTGAACCTGATCAGCTCATCAGCGACCAGAACCACACCCACCAAGCACGCGCTCAGACACAGACACGCATCCAACACACACACCCACACACAGACACGCAAAATGAGTAAATGAACCCATAAACCGTGACATTTATGGGATAACACCCCAAAAAACAAAGATGTCATGACCAAAACACCACCAAATGTTTCAGTAGTGACAATTTTATAGCTCCCCCCAAAAAACAAAAGATGTCACTACCAAAATGCCACCAAATGTTTCGGTAGTGTAAATTCTAAGAAATAACACTGGTTAAACATAACAAACATGAAAACAGTACAAGTATAAGAAAAGCAATTATAGACCTATACAAAAAAAAAAAAAAAAAACACAAAGATGTCACTATCAAAACGCCTCAAAATGGTCATGATTATTTCGGTAGTGACAATTTTATGTTATAGTTCCCAAAAAAACAAAAACAAAAAACAAAGACATTACGACCAAAATTTAACCAAATGTTTTGGTTATGACCATTTCGGTAGTGACAATTCTAGAATTAAGATGTCACTACTGAAACTTCCTGATCATAAATTTAAGGATACAGCTCAAATCAGTCTCAGCCAATGAGACTAAAACATACACTTTTTTGGCAGTGACATGCAAAAATTAAGGACAACTTTTTTTACATAAAGTTTCCTAATGTACAAAGAAAATATAAAATAAATATTTTTTGAACTTCACTTTTTAAAATAATTCAAAAGGCCCTTAAAAAAAATTCAAGTTGAAATTTAGGGTTAGGGTTCAGGAGAGCCACCTCCCAATTCCAAGTACCCAATAAATGATAATTTAAAATATATTAAGCTTACTAATATTTTAAATATTATAGTGGGTTTCAATAGATAATAAAAGGATCTTAGTAAACATCTAAAATTTGAATACTTTTTTTGGTTGAGACACAGTAGTTTCTGTAGAATGGCCCATACATATTTACACTCTGGGTGCATGTTGTTTGCTTTTTGAAAATCATAACAGCAAGCTGCCTCAGTACAGCATGGGTTATTCTGTGGAAACTGGTTCCAGTGGCGTGTCAGTGATTTCCAGAGATCTGTAGACCGATGTGCATTTCAGTGAGGGGCCAAGAGCGTGAACACTAAATTAAATTACCTTCCTGCAAAACGACTTCTCTGCCACTGCAAAAAAAAACAAAAAAACACACAAACAAAAAATAAATCTCTAGGCCTGATAAGGAAGCTTGTCATCAATATTCCCTCAATACTCAACACATCCGCTCCAGGGAATGTGGAAAAAAAGATAGGGAATGCGAAGAAAAATAATGTATGATGTTCTCCAGAAGCCATGTTTTGGCAATTTTGCCTTTTCTCAGAAGCTTCAGAATAATAAATGAATCGAGAAGAAAAAGTTGTTCTGATAAATCAACATACTTGTACTACATGTAGGGAAATACTACAAGCAAAATATAACACATGCACAAATGTTAAATATTTAGTTATCTCTTGTGAAATCAAACACTGAGTTGATTACATAAAAAAGGACATTTTCTACTGCACTAATTACATAATATGCAAATATGTCATGCTTTGCAGGCCTCACATAGCTAGAAATTAGTCTAATTTGCATATTTTACAAGATTACATAATTCATAATGGAACAAAATTAAATGTACTTCTTGTAGTATCTATATAATAAACAAATTAGGACCTCAAACCTCATTATGTGTTACCTGAAATTATGCCCATAATTTCGTATCACAAAGGACTTTGAAAGGGAAACCATGCAGTGATTCATTCTGCATTCATTCTCTTTGCGAATTCAAAACAGAGCAATTAAGATGCATATTTCAGGGGGCAAAAATAAATAAATTGGAAGCAAAAGGTGAAAAACGGTTTTGTTTCCGGTGTGCATGTGTGGGAACATTTTGCTTCATTTGATGGTGAAGCTGCAGTGCGACCAAACCCCACTGTAATTGCACATTCCATTTATAGCTAATGAGACAAAGAGATTGAAGGTACGTTTTGTACGTTTTCAGTAAGGAATTTCTTATGCGGGAGTTTCATCCCTGCACGATGAGAGCAGAACTTAATGTACGTCATGTCTATATAAAGCACAAGTGACAGCTATTCTCAAAGATCTCAAATATTTCATTATATTTGGAAATCAGCGTCGCAGGAATATGGCTAGTAACAAAGAAATAATAAAATAAAATGGCAAATACATGGATGAAATAAAGTCCCACTGGCATCATTTCCTACTAAATTTTCTTTTCTGATCTTTAAAATGTCATATTGTGCAGGTTTAATGTGTTGCAAAAGCAGTTTATGTTTTTGAAAACAAACACTGATGATTTTAAGATCTGCCAGAGCTTCAGTCCTGCTGCTTGAAGATGCACTGCACAGTCAAGCTGATAATTACTCCAAACACTCCTGTCTACTCACATCCCAGAAGGCAACGGAAATATGCCACTGTCTCTTTCTCCCGCTGTCACTGCTCTCATTGACAGAGGAAGACAAGAGTACAGTGGGATTCTGGGTAAAGACTCTAAAACCTATTCTTGTTGGCACAATAGTGACGTAAGGGTATTGAAGACATGTATAGGGTCCAAAAGTCTGAAACCACATAGACATTTTCAAATCATTCACTAGTTGACCTTCTGTGGCTTTTTACTCACTGAATCATTTAGTCGATGACTCAGTGAGTCAACCTAAATAAATAGTCATCTTAAAATGTTTACTTATAATAATGAATAATTTTTTTTTTCAAAAACATGTATTTGTATTTGCTTACAAATGAACTATTAACCCTGCTGAATTTATGTTGACAGAACTACTATAAACTGTTTTTTTAAATGGTGGTAGCTTTTGAACCTGTTCACTTAAGGATTAATTAATTGATTAATTAAGTGACATTTATTGTGTTATGAATCACTCATTCAGTCAATGACTTGTTCATTCATTTGCTTAAAAAAAAAAGATGATATGTTCGCTTCAAAGATCAGTTCACTTAAAAAGATTAGTTCACTTAAAAAAATTATTCACTTAAAAAAGATCTGTTCACTTAAAATATATATATTCACTTAAAGATCTATTCAAATCAAAAATCGATTTACTTAAAAAAAGATCCGTTCACTTCAAAGATCTATTCGCTTAATGGATCTTTGAAATGAACAGATCTTTAAGTGAATAGATATTTGAAGTGAACAGATCTTTAAGTTTAAAAAAAAGATATGTTTGCTTCAAAGATCTATTCATTTGAAAAAAGATCTGTTCATGTCAAAGATCCATCCATTAAAAAAAATCTGTTCATTTCAAAGATCCATTCACTTAAAAAAAGATCTGTTCACTTCAAACAAAGATCCATTAAGTTTAAAATATCCGTTCACGTCAAAGATCTATTCACTTAAAATAAGATCTGTTCACATCAAGGATCCCTTCACTTAAAAAAAAGATCTGTTCACTTAAAGATATATTCACTTAAAAAGGTCTGTGCACTATAAAGATCCATTCACCTAAAAAGATCTGTTCACTTAAAGATCTATTCGCTTAAAAAGGTCTGTACACTTTAAAGATCCATTCACCTAAAAAGATCTGTTGACTTCAAAGATCCATTCAGAGATGTGTTCAATTCAAAGATCTATTCACTCGAAAAAAAGATCTGTTCATGTCAAAGATCCACCCATTTAAAAAAAGATCCGTTCATAAAAAAAAAAAAAAAAAAAGATGTTCACTTCAAAGGTCCATTCATTAAAAAAAGATCTGTTCACTTCAAATTTCCATTAAGTTAAAAAGATCTGTTCACTTCAAAGATCCCTTCACTTAAAAATAAGATCTGTTCACTTAAAGATCCATTCACCTAAACAGATCTGTTGACTTCAAAGATCCACTCACTTTAAGATCTGTTCACTTCAAAGATCTATTCACTTAAAAAAAGATCTGTTGACTTCAAAGATCCTCTCACTTAAAGATCTGTTCACTTCGAAGATCTATTCACTTGAAAAAAAAAGATCTGTTCATGTCAAAGATCCATTCATTTAAACAAAGATCTGTTCACTTCAAAGATCCACTCACTTAAAAATCTGGGCCCGTATCCCTAAAGATTCTGAGAATCCTCTCAGAGAGCTCCTAACTTAACCTAAAAATTCCTTGCCAGGAGTTTTAGCTTGAAGTGATTCCAGAACATTTTCAGTGAACTCTGAGCAAGGAATGGATGGAAAATCCTATCTTAGTGAGGAGGTGTGGTTGACCCCGTTGCTAGGTATGAGTCATCATTTCAAAAGCCGTGATTGGTTGATCCTACAAGTTTGATGAAAACGAACTTTTGGTGATAATGAGCAAAGGATGTACCCTCAAATCAATAAACATAATTATACACTCTAATCTTATGCAGACTGTAATTGTAAATAATATTTCACATTCAAGAAAATATCTGGAAAATGAATAGTAAGCTGTAGGGGTTATAGCCTAACATTAGAATCTAAAATATGTGAAAACTTAAGCTCATTACACCCTGTTCAAATAATGATTCGTGTCTTATTTGCTCATATTAATATCCTAGCTGGCATATTTTGTACTTTCACTCCCATATGGACCCCATTGAACACAAGATGGCCTATCTCAAGGGGCTGTCCTTAATGAAGTAGAAATTGCAACGTTACAACTCAGTGTGGTCTTAACGAGGGTAACACGGCTCAGCTTTTATCAATGTCTGTGATTGCTGGCTGGTCTATTTATGAAGGCTTGTCAACAAATATCCTACAAACACAGAAAATGGAGAAAAAAAAAGGAATCGCAAGCCGAACTGGACTGAGGAGCAAGGTTTGTTGCTGGCCCAGTTGGTGAAGTAATTGCATCTCTAAGGAGATCCACCACAAACATGATTCGGTAACACTTTACAATACGTGTACACACATGTGCATTAATTCATGTTTAATTAATGCACAGATAATCACAAGTTAATGTATAATTTTTGAAGAACTAAACTATTTATTAATGATTACTACATTAGCAACTAATGAACATTCTGTATGATTCATAGATTAAGTAATCAAATTGTTATTAGTTAAATGTGTCATAATGTATTAATTCCCTAATAACCCCTTTTATTAACTAATTGTGTAAACTAATGTATTAATTACCAAAATGTGTTCAAGCCATGTATTTCAACTTGCAGTTGTCTGCTTTCATTAATAATTCAACACATTAAAGCACATGACTGACTAATTCTATATCATAACCACAATGACATATTACTTAACAATTAGTTAATAGTTTTGTGCCTCAATAAGTAAAGTCATAACATAATGATATCTTTGCAAATCATTAGCTAATGAGTAATTAAAGCAGACAACTGGAAGCGGGAGTATATAGCTTTGACCACTGTAGTAACTAACACATGAATTTACACTATTAGTTAATAAAATAAGTTATTATGGAATTAATACATTATGGCACAATTAACTAATAACGATTTATTGATTACTTAATATATGAATCACATAGAATGTTCATTAGTTGCTGATGTAGTAATAATTAATAAATAGTTTAGTTCTTCATTAATTATACATTAACTCGTGATTATCTGTGCATTAATTAAGCATGAATTAATGCTTATTTGTGCACACGTATTGTAAAGTGTTACCCATGATTCCTGCACGATCCAATCTGTAGCATCTCAATAATTCCCTGTCATCCAGTGTTTGCAGGACATCTCTCCTGCCTCCTCTGTTGGCCATTTTGTGCAGCTGCTTAGGGGAACTCCTAAGCCACTAAAAGTCCTCTTTCCTGCTCTTAGCAGATCTCGCCTTAGGAGCCCTTTTAAGCGCTAGGAATCTTGAGGAATAGCTTTTATACTAACTGGGATTTTCGTGTCACTTTTAGGGGAAATTCTAAGAAAACGTCATGACTCTGAGAATTTTCTTAGAATTTGGCCGCTAGGAGCCACTTTTTGCACACAAATTCTTTAGGGATACGTGCCCTGTTCACTTCGAAGATCTATTCACTTGAAAAAAAGATCTGTTCATGTCAAAGATCTGTTCATTTTAAGATCCGTTGACTTAAAATAAGATTTGTTTACGTCAAGGATCCATCCACTTAAAAAATGAAAAAAGGATCTGTTCACGTCAAAGATCCATTCATTAAAAAAAGATCTGTGCACTTCAAAGATACTTAAAGTGTCCGTTTATTTCAAAGACCCATTCACTTAAATATTTAAATATCTGTTAGACAAAATGCCATATCAGAATGACTGCTAAAGAAATATTAGGTCAAAGGCCAACATTCTTGGTGATATATAACTTATATATATATAAATATATATAAAAAAAACATAACTACACAAATGCAAAAAGTAGCATTAGTGGTCTCGGTCTCTTGGACATTAAGACAGTCAAAGAAGCATGTAGTGCCTAAGACGCTGCTATCAGGCCTGCAAGACACATTGTGTGAGTCCTCCAGCTCAGCGTCCGTGACTCCCTGAGAGCCCACGATAAACCGACACTCCCACTTAATCTGACGCGCACAGTGTGTGTGTGTGTGTGTGTGTATCAGAGAGAGAGAGACTGTAGCGCACACACTTAAAATCGTGTCTGTTTGCTCTAGCAGCATGTTTGAGTTTCCACTGTACAGCACGTTTTAGTTTATTTCCTGAGCTCTGAGGCTATTATTGTTCCTGCAGGAGAGTGAACATACACTACCACGCCAGTGTTGTCCAGATCGCTCCATGCCGATTATTTTCTGCCCGTATGACAACAGAAAAATTGCGAGTCTGTATCTACTTCCTGTCCCTGTCCTATCTCCCTTTCACTCAGGATAAAATGTGTGCGCTGCTCTCGCTCTAAGTGAGAAGAAAGTGCCGACAGTAGAGGAAATCTCAACCCACACCTGAGTTTTTCACCTTTTTTTTTCTAGGATCATGCTAAAGTGAATGCTCATGTCGTCTAATGCCTCCAGTTCTCTTTCAGTGAATGTGTGAACCGCTTTGCTGTGTTCGCAACCCTACCTCAGGCTGTGTCCTTCCAAGTTCATGGCAGTGGTGAAAATGTTAAATTCCCTAAGGTTATCACCGTCTTGTCTTTCTGAGTGGAAAATTTATCCACTCAGAAAGCGAATTTATCGTCATTTCTTCCTATGTCAAAGACACTACTTAACCTCATGACTTTAAGTCAAACCAGCTTATGGCAGCCAGTCTGTTTTTTAGAGCATGGTAGCCATGATCAACCCTAACCAAATGTGGCCAAGGAGATTTAAGGTCTTTTAATTTTCTCAACAACTTGAGCTGTGAGGACAAAACCAAAGATTATATAATACCCAAAACATGTCACTCGAATAGTTTTGAATGGGGAAAAATGCAACACACATTATGGCCGCGAAGCCCCGCCTTCTTAGTGAAAGAGCCAATCGTTGATTAGTAAAGTCAGCGCGTCACTGCAGCTGCCGTTGGAAGTCCCGGTTGCTATAGAAACAATCGGCGCTCTAAGACGTGCGCTCAGTACTGCGTATGCGCACTGGCTCATTTAGCGGGAAAAATAAGCGTTTAACGCGATTGGAGCACAAGGAACCATATTTATGAGGCAGTTCTTGTTGGATTTCTTTGTAGATTTAAAATATGAAATTTAATCGTAAGCTTGGTAAACAGTTTTGGAGAATTTGATGTTTCCCCATTCAAAGAGATAGGAGCTGCACTTGCCTGCCTGAGTAGCGTTTCAAAGATGGCCGCCGAGTGACATGACTTGCCTTAAAGGGACTTTGACAAAACCCAGCTAAAGTTCTTGAGAAGAAGTGGTAAACACCTACAACATTGATAAAATGAGCCTACATTTGAATGGAAGTCAATGGAGAAACATTGTTTTTGGTAGCATAATCCTAAAAGAAACATGCTAATTAGGTCAACATTGACCCCTTGAGGTCCACCAGGTCCTAGTCCACTTGATCAACCATCTAGATGTACTTGTGTAAAACACAATATTCCATGATCAGAACAGTTAGAATGATTCACAGAACCAGTCTGAATATCTCATTCACCAAACAAAATGGACCGATTTACTCATAAATTGTACTGAATTACCTGTTCTCGAAAATGAAACAATTTACAGAACTTGTCTGAATGACTCATTTCCTCAACAAAATTACTGATATACTCACAAATTTGACTGAATGTCTTGTATACGAAAATGTCAGACTGATTCACAGAACTGCACTAAATGATCCATTCACCCAAGAAAATCGATGATTGATTCACAAATTGGACTGAATGACCTGTTTACGAAAACATTTGAACAATTCATAGAACTGGTCTGAATAATTCATTTACTTAACAAAATGACTGATTGACTCACAAGTTGAACTGAATGACTTCATGAAAACATTTAAATGATTCACAGAATTAGTCTGAAGGATTCATTCACCTAAGAAAAATCGATTATTGACTTACAAATCAGACTGTATGACTTGTTCACGAAAACATTCGAATGATTCACAAAATTGGTCTGAATGATTCATTCACCAAAGAAATTTGGAAAAAAATAAAAAAATAAAATAATAATAAAAATAAATAAAATTATGATTCAAAGAACTGGTCTAAATTCAACAAAATCACTGACTGACTTACAGTTGGTCTAAATGATTCATTCACCCAAGAAAATCGATGATTGGGTCAAAAATTGGACTGAATGACTTGTTTTTGAAGATTTGAACAATTCACAGAATTGAACTAACAAAATGGACTGAATGACTTGTTCATGACATGAAAATGATAGAATAACTCACCGAATTGGTCTAAATAATTCGTTCACCTAAGAAAATTAAGGATTGACTCAAGAAACTGGACTGAATGGATTGTTCTCAAAAACGATCGAATGATTCACAGAAATGGTTTGATTGATTCATTTATGAAACTAAATGATTAATTCACTCACAAATTGGACTGAACGACCTCTTCACAAAAATGATAGAACAAGTCTGAATGATTTACTCACGAAACATACAGGCTGATTCGCTCAAATTGAATGGAATGACTTATAGAAATTATTCACAGAACTAGCCTGAATGACTGACAGATCTGATGTAAATGATTGATTCACTCACAAATTGAAAAGAATGACTTTAGCTGTTTATCAAATGACTGAACAATTCATTCATGAAATAGCCTGACTAATAAATTCACAAACCACACTGAACGATTGACAAATCTGACTAAAATGGATCCGATTAGTTCTTGAGTTGACAACTCAATGAATCACTGAACCTTTATCACAGAATAAAATCTTTAAAACTAAATTCTCATGAAACTCTTGAACCGTGAATGGATGGATAGCACTGCAGATTCTTTATAAAACCATAAAAATACCAGATTCATATTCCGTAAATGATTTTAAGGACTTCACAGAGCCAATATCCACTCACATGTCATATGAACCCATATCAGCACGGATGCATCTCTCATCTCACGTCTCCCTGGAGACAGCAACCATGGAAACCATGACAGGCCCCATTGACTGCAATCCCACAATTCCCTGTCCACTTGGCATGTACCGTAAAAGCTTTCGTCTGGAGGGCTTCTTTATTCAGGTGACTTCAAAAGTAGATTAGTTTACCTGCAATCGATTTGCCACGTGGGGAAAAGATGGGGACGCCCTCCAGATCTGAAGAGGCACAATGACAATAAATCTCAAAGACATTTTAACCCCAGCCTGGAGATGAAACGCAGTTCGTTATGAATTCAGAAGAATGAGAAGTTTCAGGACAGACAAGAACAACATCTTAAGCACTATTCACCTGTTAATTGTTTAACATGCACACGATTTAAGTAATTTTCAGTCTTAACAGATACTAATTGGACTAGAAAATGTTTCCCTCCCACTACAAAAGATTCAACTCAACAGATTTGCAAATAAATCATTCAGTATGGATTGTGAAAATTTCCACCAATCCATCTCATGACTGAATCATACAGTTCATTTTGTGAAGTTAATCATTTTCTTAATGTTCAAGATTTAACTCAAAACAACGATTCTTTCAAAAATTAAACATTGATACCAGAAAATAACTTTTGTGACATCATTAAAACTTTGGTATCTGCTCATTTCAGAGAAATGTTTTGAATAAAATAAAATCATAAAATATAGGGTGGAGACTGTAGGAAAAAAAATGCCATTTTCTTGTGAATGTTCTTATTCTATTTTATTTTTTGAGTTGCCTGAAACTGAAAGTTGCTGAACATATGAAAACAACAAAACAATTCACAGAACCAAACTGAATGATTCACACAACTAGAGTAAATGATTCATTCACGGAGCATGATTGATTGTCTAACAAATTGGACTGAATGAATTGGTTTACAAAATCAGTAAAATGATTGACTGAAATGGTCTAAATGATTCACTAACCCAATAAAATGACTGATTCACTCTCAAATTCGACTGAATGACTTGTTCATGAAAACAGTAGAACAATTCACAAAGCTGGTCTAAGTGATTCATTCAGAAAAAAAAAAAAAAAAAAAAAAAAAAGCTGAACTGGTCCAATGACTGATTCACTCACAAAATGGACTGAATGATTTGTTAAACGATATAACAATATATAAACGATATAACAAAAAAAAAAAATATATATATATATATATATATATATGATTGACTTACGAATTTGAACTGATTGACTTGGTCTGAAAAAAAAAAATCATGCATCAAACAAAATGATAAATTCACTTTCAAATGGGACTAAATGACTTTTCACAGAACTCATCTTGATTGACTTAATTACCCAACAAAATAACTGATTCACTCACAAATTAGACTGAATGACTTGTTTGAGAACTGGTCTAAATGACCCATTCACCCAAGAAAATGGAAGATACACTCACAAATATGTTTGAAAAAAAAAAAAAAAAAAAAAAAAAAAAAAAAAACACGATACAGTGATTCCAATAATTTAATTACCAAACAAAATGACTGATTCACTCACAAATTAAACTGAATGGCTTGTTCTTAAAAACAACAGAAAAGAAATGGTAGAACTGGTCTAAATGACTCATTCACCCAAGAAAAGGAATGATTCACTTATAAATTTGACTAAACGACTTGTTCTCGAAAACAATTGAATGATTCAGGAAACAGATCTAAGTGATTCTTTCACCCCAGAAAATGGATAATTGACTCACAAACTGGACTGAATAATTTGATTATGAAAACGATAGAACGATTCAAACTAAATGACTGATTCATTCATAAATTTTACTGAATTTACAAAAATGACTCACAGAACTCATCTGAATGACTCATTCACCCAACAAAATAGCTGATTCACTCACAAGTTGGACTAAAAGACTCGTTTACAAAAACAATACAGTGATTCAGAGAGCTGGTCTGAATGATTCATTTACCAAACAAAATGACAGATTCACTCTCAAATTTGACTAAATTACTTGTTCATGAAAATTAAAGAATTATTCACGGAATAGATCCAAGTGATTCATTCACTCAAGAAAATGAATAATTGACTCACAAATTGGACTGAATAATTTATGAAAACGATAGAATGATTTAAACAAAATGACTGATTCGCCCAGAAATTTGACTAGATGACTTGTTCACGAAAACAATAGAATGATTCACAGAACTGATCCAAGTGATTCATTCACTCAAGAAAATGGATGATTGACTCACAAATTGGACTGAATAATTTGTTTACAAAAACAATACAATGATTCAAACACAAATTTGACTAAATGACTTGTTCACGAAAACAATAGAATGATTCACAGAACTGATCCAAGAGATTCATTCACTCAAGAAAATGGATGATTGACTCACAAAATGGACTGAATAATTTGTTTATGAAATCAATAGAACGATTCAAACACAAATGACTGACTCACTCACAAATTTGACTGAATGACTTGTTCACGAAAATGATAGAATGATTAACCGAACAGATCTAAGTGATTCATTCACCTCAGAAAATGGATAACTGACTCACAAATAGGACAATTCACAGAACTGGTCTGAATGATTCATTTACCCAAGAAAATGGATAATGACTTATGAATCAGACTTAATGAACAAATGATTCACAGAATTGGTCGGAATGACTCATTCACCCAACAAATTGACTGATTCACTCACAAAATGGACTGAATGACTCGTTTACAAAAACTATAGAATGATTCAAAGAACTGGTCTGAATGACTAATTTTACCAAATTAATCAGCTGACTGAACAAACTGATTGATTCAGTCACCAAATTGGACTGAATAACTACTTCACAAAAACAACGATTCACAGAATCAGTATGAATGATTCACAGAAAAAGTCTAAATGATTCTGTCACAAAAAACTGATTGCTTCACTCATCAAATTGGACTAAACGACTAGCTCACGAAAATGATAGAATGATTTACACAGCCATTTGAGTGACTCAAAGAACTAGTCTAAATGACTCATTTAACTACATGTGATGATTGGTTCACTCACAAACTGGATGGAACGACTTGTTTATGAAACTAATGGAGACTGACTGAATCATTTACAAACCAGATGGATTGATTTATTCAAATTTGACTGAATTGGTTCACTTGTTTCTTAAGTCGACAACTCACTGAACCTTTATCACTGAGTCTTTGCATTTTTGTTTTGCAAGATTTAAGTCTAATTTTAAACATTTCATGTAGGCAGTGCAACTAAATCTTCCAAATGATGCATTAAACTGATTTATTTTTAATCAACCATTTTGAAAGAGCAACAACAAGGGTCCACATCAAATTTTAATGACAAAACCGTCAACAGTTTACCAAAAATAAAAATAATGGGAAATAATAATAATAATAATAATCAGCTGGGAATTTTCTCCGGGAATAATGATCAGCAATAAATTCACCAGTAATGTAAATGACAAAACAATCACCGCCTGAATAGAGCCTAAAGGTTTTTAGCTTGTTCAACGCCACACTGGAAAAGTCACATGAGGCGGTTTTACTGGACAACATTTTCCCCTTGAATTAATTACTAGCTGTCAAAACGCTTGAGTTTTATCACGCATAAGCCATGCAAACGTTACTTTACAGAAGCTCCCCTGAGAAACAATTACTGGTCAAATGGGGTTTTAGTACATATTGTTATGGTCCTTTTTGTGAGCACACAATAACTGTTATACAACACTCCCCATCTCTCTCGGTAAGTTGCCGCACATATGGCAGGCCAATAATCTCAAGCTTTCAAAACATTGCTCGCTCTACGCCGGCCCGCGTGGAAGAGTGATGTGCAATTTGTTTAGCGAGAGGCACTCTATAACAGCTAAAGGGAGGAACGCAACTGGAAGAAAAGCCTTTTATTGCTCCAACATTGAGATCTTTTAGACAAGAGCAAAATACACAGGCACTCCACTTTCCTGCCAGTCAGAACGCAGGCCAAAGTCCTTCTAAAACGGCCGAATATATATTGTTCACATGAATAGCAAGTGGACAGGTATTGAATCAGTATCTTTGCCTTTCTTGATGATGCAAAGACATTTAAAAAGACTAAGATGCAATAGAAATGCTATTAAAGCTATTTAGTGGTATTCCATGTTACAACATTAGGTCCTGTTTTAAGATCCTGAAGTGCTATATCCACACACACAAGGAATCTGAAGAATCAACACACTTACACCAGGCTTGACGTTGTATTCGCTCAAAGCTGGGTATCATGAAAAGGCCTTGTGTATGTACACCGATCGTGCACTTTTCAAAGGCGCTAAATCAAAGGGCAACCGGAACAAAGCACTACCAGACCAGAATCACAAAACACCTTCTGCACAAGTCCTACATTCACTTGGTTTTTCTGTCTTTCTGCTTTCCTGTCCTGTCAGATTTCATTCTCTGTACTTATATTTTGAAGTTGGAAACAAACAAACACAAAAAATATTTCAGATTCCACCCTCTTTAAAGATTTGTTTTTTAAAATAAAAACAAGAATTAATGAATATATATCTATCTGCTCTTTTATATTTTGAAGTAAAAAACAAACAAACAAACAAACAAACATCAGACATCATCCTTACAAGATATTTTAAGAGTTAAAAACTAGTAAAATAAAATTGAAATGTATTTATGTATGTGTATTTAAGATATCTTAAGAGAGTGACTCTAGGGATATCTTAAAGTTAAAAACAATGAACGAACGAACAAACGAATTTCCGATCTAACAGTCTTAAGATATTTTGAAGTTAAAACAAGGAAAAAACAAAAAAAACAAAAAAAACAAAAAAAAACAAAAACACATTTCACCCTGTCAAGATATTTTGAAGTTAAATAAATAAAATCAGATCTAACACTTAAAGTAAATAAAACAACAACATCAATAATAATAGCAACAATAATGGATGGATGATTTAATAAATAAATACATTTCAGACGTCATACTCTTAATTTTCTAATGGTAAAAACACGTAAAATAAATAAATATGATTTGAAGTTAAAAACAAGTAAATAATAATAATAATAATAATAATGCTTGGATGGATGCATGAATGAATACATAAATACACCTCACCCTCTTAAAATATTTTGAAGTTAAAATATAGAGTGTATATTAAATAAAGTAAAATAAATAAATGAATAAATACACATACACATACAGCTGATTTTAAGTTAAAAAACAAATAATAATAATAATAATAATAATAATGCTTAGATGGATAGACATTTAAGTTAAAAATAAATAAAAATAAATAAAATAATTTCAAATCTCACCCTAAGACATTGTAAAGTTAAAAAGTAGTTAAAAAAAATAAAATAAATAAAATTTAATAAATAAATATTTGATTTGAAGTTAAAGTAAATAATAATAATAATAATAATGCTTAGATGGATGGATGGATGAATACATGAATTAATGAACAAATGAATGAATAAATTTCTCCCTCTTAAAATACTTTGAAATTAAAAAAGTAATTTTTTTTATTATATTATATATTAAATAAATATCTGATTTGATGTTAAGTAAATAATAATAATAATAATAATGCTTCGATTGATTGATAGATGGATTTCATTAATGAATAAATTTCAGATCTTACCCTCTTAAGAGATTTTGAAGTTAAAAACAAATAATAACAACAATAATAATAATAATAATAATAATAATAATAATAATAAATTAAAATAGCACCTTTTTCAACTTAAGGTAGGAAGGTAAATAAATAAACAAACAAACTAACAGTCCTGAAACAAAAAGGTGAACTAACAATTTTAATTTTGGGGTAAAGTATTCCTTTAGTCAGTGAAGTCAAAATTATGTAAACATTAAAATAAAACACATTAACACAAAATAATAAAATAGAGCTAAATAATCCATAAATTGTTCGACAGTTATTCAGAGTTATGAGAAACACACTTACAGGTGTCATTATGTAAAATCCTTGCTGAGGTCTGCAGACCATAAGAATCGGAATAAACTTCCTGCGTCGTGAATAGTACAGAGCTGGGAGTCATACTGGTCTCCATAACTGACTTGTGAGTATGTAGTCCAACTGTGAAAGCTCCTGTGTTAGACAAGAAACATGGTGATATCAGTCTTTCTGACACAAATTCATATTAAAATGTATGAATAATCATGTTTTGTACACTGTGTTTGCACTGGCTCATCTAGTCAGAAACTGCTTGCATGAGACTCTCGGTTTGCCCTGACACATCAGTTGTGATCAGAAAGTGCCGACAGTTGTCTGATATCAGGCTGTGAAGCTGTTGGCTGCGGCACAGAATCTCCAAGCGAGATCTGGCGTCTGATTGGCTGCCGCTGCACGCATACAGTCCCACGCCCCTATTTTTAGAAAATTAATCGTTGGATGAAACACGGGCGAGCACTCAAAGTTATCAGCCGAGAACACATTCATCTGTTTACCGAGCAGGACGCACAATCTTGTGGACAGTTCACGTATATACATGCAGGAGTTTGACTTTGAAAGAGTTTCCCTCTTTAATTTAAGATTAAAATGTTTGTTTAGGATTAAAAATCTTGAGTTAAAAGTTTCACATATACAGCTAAGCGAACAGCTAATTACAGAACAATAAAGCATCTATGTTTAAGGATAAAGGATGCTGAGGTAAATTGTGAGATTGCCTAGTATGCTGCCTACTTAGTCAACATTTTAAGACATCATAGACATGCTTAATGTAAGCAGTACTGTAAAATAGCCATTGAAAAGTCTGGTTTGAAAATCTATATTTGTGTGCATAATGTCTTGCGCCACCAGAAATTCACTTATTTAATCAAACATTTGCTATTTAATTCACTTTTAGTGTGCAAGTGAGTGTACATTTTGTGCTTGTTTTGTAAGCTTGTGTTGTGACAAGTTATGTGAAAAGAAAATAAGAAACGCCACAAGAAATTCACTTTAAAAAATAAATATCAATAAAAAAGTGAGTTTTACTCAATATTTATGACTGTTATGTACGTTTTGTGTTTATCAGATTGTGTTGTTAGCTTAGCAACAAGCTAAAAATCGACCTCTGCTTAAATCATTTGTGAGAAATCAAACATTTTCTTGTGATGAACTTGGGGAAAAATGAATCCAAGATGGTGGATGAGTTAAGAGAAATGCTAATTACACACTTTTAATATGTGAAAATTATCAATAAATGATTCAAAATGGACTATTTTACTCACTTTTATTGTGAAGCAGTGTGTACATTTTGTGCTTGTTTTGTAAGCTTGTATTATGACAAGTCGTGTGGAAAAAAATAAACGGCAGTAGAAATTCACTATTTAATCAAGAAATATTGAAATATCAATAAAAGGTGTAGGTCTAGACTAATAACCCTGCTGAAAAAACCAGCATATGCTGGTTAGGTATGTTTTGGTGCTGGGATGCTGGTTTTAGCTGGTTAATGCTGGTCCTTTGCTGTTTTATGCTGGTCCCTTGCTGGTTTATGCTGGTCCCTTGCTGGTTTATGCTGGTCCTTTGCTGGTTTATGCTGGTCATGTTGCTGGTCAAGGACCAGCATAAACCAGCAAAGGACCAGCATTAACCAGCAACATGACCAGCATAAACCAGCAAAAACCAGCAAGGGACCAGCATAAACCAGCAAAGGACCAGCATATACCAGCTAAAACCAGCATCCCAGCACCAAAACATACCTAACCAGCATATGCTGGTTTTTTCAGCAGGGAAAGTACTTTTTTACTTAATATTTATGACTGTTATATACGTTTATGCTTACTAGATTGTGTTATTAGCTTAGCAACAAGCTAAAATCAGCCTCTACTTAAAAATAAAAAATAAAAAAATCAATTGTGAGAATCGCTAACATTTTTTGCGATGAACTTGGACAAAAATGAATCCAAGATGGTGGATAGTCGAGAGAAATGCTAATTTGACACTTCTAATGTGTGAAAATGATCAATAAATGATTACAAATGTACTATTTCACTTACTTTTAGCTTGCAGCAGTGTGTACATTTTGTGCTTGTATTATGACAAATTGTGTGGAAAAAAATAAGTGCAGTAGAAATTCACTTATTTAATCAAAATATTGAAATATCAATAAAAAGTCCCATTTTATTCAATATTTATGAGTGTTATGTACATTTTCTGCTTATTAGATTGTGTTGTTGGCTTAGCAACAAGCTAAAATGAGCAACTACTTATACAAATCAATTGTGAAATAATTGCTAACATGCTTTTTTTGCGATGAACTTGGGGAAAAATGACTTCAAGATGGTAGATAAGTCAAGAGAAATGCTATCTACACACTTCTAATGTGTGAAAATGATCAATAAATGATTAAAAATAGACTATTTTACCCACTTTTAGCGTGCCGCTGTGCGTACATTTTGTGCTTGCTTTGTAGGTTTGTATGATGACAAGTTATGTGGGAAAAAATAAGAAATGGCACTAGAAATTTACTTCTTTAATCATGAAATATTGAAATCAATAAAAAGTCTAGGTCAATAAAGTACTGTTTTTCTCAATATTTATGACTGTTGTGTACATTTCTACTCATTAGATTGTGTTGTTAGCTTAGCAACAAGCTAAAATCAGCCATTTTTTGGGGGGGGGGAATTAATTCAAGATGGTGGAAAAGTCTAAATGCCAGTTACACATTTGTAATGTGTAAAAATGGTCAATAACTAATTAAAATTTGACTATTTCATTCACTTTTAGCGTGCAGCAGTGCTTGTTTTGTAAGCCAAGTAAAAACAAATTAAAGATGGCGGATGACTCTAGAAATTCTGACTAAAAATGCACTTACAATACTGCCCTCCAAAGGCAAAGTACAGTAACTACACATTTGGTCAAAATTGAAATAAGGTTTAAAATGGACTTTGTGACAACCGTTTTGTCTTGTGGCAAAGTCTCCTGGTTCAATTTTGTCCCGTTTCAGAGAAACAAGTGTCAACATGTTTGACTAGCTGGTGTAAAAGTTTTAACAGCATTTTCATCAGTTTCAGTGTTGACGTAGTTACTGCACTTTGCCTTTGGAGGGCAGAATAGATCCAAACCTGCACTACCAGTCAAAAGTTCTTAAACAGCTAAATTTTCAAAAGTATTATTTTCTTTTTTTTTTCTTTTTTTTAATAAAGAAGTCTCTTCTGCTCACCAAGCCTGTATTTATTTGATCCAAAGTACAGCAAAAGCCGTACAATATTTTTACCATTTTAAACAACTTATTTTACAATTTAATTAATTCCTGTGACTTCAAAGCTGAATTTTTAGCATAATTACTCCAGTCTTGTCACATGATCCTTCAGAAATCATTCGAATAGTCTGAGTTACTGCTCAAAAACATTTTATTATTATTATTATTGTTGTTAAAACAGCCAGTAGATTTTTCAGTTTTTTTAGCGTTTATCTGAAATATAAATCTTTTGTAACATTTAAAATATCTTTATCATAATTTGTAATCAATTTAAAGCATCCTTGCTAAATAAAAGTAATCATTTTTTTTTCTAAAAAACAGCTTTGTAATCACAGACATAAATTACAAATATATTCAAATAGAAAAAAAAAAAAAAAAAAAAAAAAAAAAAAAAAAAAAACATTAAAAATCTTACCGTTCAAAAACTTTTGACTGGCAGTTAAACTTAAACAAAAAACGGGCCAATATTTATAATCCCCATGTACTTTTTAAGCTTTTAAGTTGTTAGCCTAGCAGCATGCCAATGCCATACTCAACTGGAATCAATAGAGAGTTTGCAGCCTGTAAAGCGTTCCAAATCAGTCACTTGTGAGTCATCTGCTTACGTAGGTAGCAGCAAGTTTCTTTCCTAACTTCGGCATAAAGTCACATTGAGAAGCAATATGTGCGCTGGGCAGCTAATTAAGGTGTGGATTATTTCAAACTTTTCCCAGGCAAAGGCAGAAATGACACGGAGGACTATGCGCCTGTGATGAGTCTTATTTGTCAAATTCGAAAGCGT
Source organism: Garra rufa (assembly GCF_049309525.1). Taxonomy (NCBI): domain Eukaryota; kingdom Metazoa; phylum Chordata; class Actinopteri; order Cypriniformes; family Cyprinidae; genus Garra; species Garra rufa. Next base: position 21,721,533 of record NC_133367.1, on the reverse strand, counting down.
CGCCTTTGACAGAATGAGACCGGCCATTAGTTACATTGCAGGTGTTGCCTTGCAGCCTGGATCTAATGTCCCAACCTTCTATCCCAGCGAAAGGGCAGCGTGTCCTTACGAAACTACGCGAGGGTCTCACGACAGCAAAAACTCAACAAAATGAAGTGAATGACAGAGTTGAAACTTACCAGGCCGATGGTAGCAGGTTGTCTCGCCTCGTTTCACCAGATGACGCCCACCGACTGCCAGTTATCTCGAGTTTGACTCGCAGCTAGAGGGCCATGCCTGTCTATCTGGATGGTTCAATCTCTCTGGCGTTTTTCAGATATGAAACTTATGTTTTCTTATGTTAGCTAACTGAATATGTAGCCCCACCCTTTGAATTCAAATAGGCTGCAGTTGCTCCCTGGACCAGATATGAAGAGGGGCTCCAGAGAGAAAGACCCACACCCATAAACACATGTGTTTGGAGGAAGTTGGCTGTGGGGGAACTGGTGAAGTCAGCACGCAGATGTTAGGGCCTTGATATTGTTTCTGCGAGTAACATGAAATCAAAATAACCCCATGCACTTCTCAAATGCATTTCTGATCTGGGAAAAGGAAACAAAATATAGTTTGTAAACAAAAGGAAATTTTTTTGGCTAACATGCCAACTTCTCAGCTCTTCTCCTTCAACCATCTGCCTCACTTCTGGTAGGTAACACCCACTTTTCATTATCCAGCCAATTCCCAATAGATAAAGTTAAATTTTTTCTCATTGAATAACAGTTTCCTTCCAAGAAACATGAGATTGCGTAAATAAAATGGGTTGCAACCTCTGAAATAGTTTATCTTGGCACATGAAACTGGACAGGAGGTAGTATTTTAACTTAAATTAAGCTGGATGACTTAAAGGCAATGATCTTTTAAAACCAAAATCATCCAAGTTATAAGATATATTCCTCCAAAACCTGGACTCATAATACAGATATTCACACTTTTTGTCAGCCTGAGCCTTCAGATCGGAGTTTTCATTAAGTGTTCTTCTTTTACAATCCCTCTGTTCCTGTCAAAACACTTGGCTGAACAAAGTTATATTTGCCGCTTCACACAAAAGCAATACAGATATATCCATTTTTATCTGCACCGCAGTGGAAAAGAAATTTAACACTGACTCATTTACGAAGTAACACATTTTGATATAAATGCTGTGAAATTGCTCTTAAAATGGTGAGAAAGAAAATGTTTTATGTAAAAACAAGTGTGACATACCAAGTTCTCAGGATGGCAGGAATGAGGAGATGATTCCCAAAACAGCCCAAATGGCTTCAAAACAGTATTCTGACATCTGCACACAGTTCACTGGAAAAAAAGTCTTTGGCTCAAAGTTTAGTTTCAGTTAGACTCATTTCCTTGTAAAAATATCTAAAATTCCTTAAAACAAATAGATCTACTTAGCAACAGAAGATATTTTGACTTGACAATTATTTTAGAAAATGGCAATTTAGTTTGAATTTGCACAATGTGATTTGAGCCGAAACATGATTTTGAGGAAAAAATAACTGTCAGCCAAACGTAAACAGATTGTGCGAGACACACACAAGAGATCATACAAATTCAAAAGAATTAGCCACCAGTTCACCAAAATGTAAAACAGTTACGAATTGCCATGAGATTGTGTTAAACTATAAACAGATTTTACGAAAACATATAAATGAGATCATGTGAATTTAACAACTCAAAAAAAAAGTTATGAATTGCCACAAGAGTGTATAGTATGAAAACTTATGAATGAGATCATCTGACTTTAATGAAATTTGACAGCACTCTTTAAAAGAAAAAAAAAAAAAAAAAAAAAAAACCCTTACGAATTGCCATAAGTGTTGAATTGTACAGATTGTAAGAAAAAATTTGACAACACAATAAAAAAAAGTTATGAATTGTCATAATTGTACAATCCGTTTACGATTCAACACTTTTGTGATAAAAATTATCAAAGTTGCATGATCTCATGTTATCTGTGCATGATTCAACACTCTTTTGGCAAATCATAACTTTTTTTTTTTTACGACGTGTTGTTGAATTTATATTATCTCATTTTTATTTTTTCAATAAATCGGTTTATGATCCAACACTCTTATGGCACTTTGTAACTTTTTTTTTTTTTTTTTTTTTTTAAACGTGTTGTTGCATTCGCAAGATCTCATTTGTATGATTTTGTACAATCGGTTTACAATTCAGCACACTCTTGTGGTCATTCGTAACTTTTTTGAAAACATTTCAAAGTTGCATGATCTTATATGTTTTTATACAATCTCTTTATGATTCAACACACTCGTGGCAGTTTGTAACTTTTTTTTACATCTTGTCAAATTCGCATGATCTCATTTGTATGATTTTGTACAGTCTGTTTAGGATTCAACACTTTCGTGATCAATTGTAACTTTTTTGAAAACATTTCATCAAAGTTGCATGATCTCATGTTTGAATCATACACAGAAACATGAAAACATATGAGATTTCCATAAGAGTGTGTTAAATCATACACAGATAACACAAAAACATGAGATTATGTAACTTTGATGAATTTTCTTCACAAAAAGTTAAATATCAAAAGTGTTGATTGTAAACAGATTGAACAAAATCATACAACTAAGATCTTGCGAATTCGACAAGTAAAAAAAAAAAAAAAAAGTTCCAAATCATACACAGATTTCAGGATATATATATATATATATATATATATAGATTGCCATAAGAGAGTGTTGAATCATACACAGATAACATGGAAACATATGAGATTATGCAACTTTGATGAATTTTTTTTCAAAAGAAGTTACAAAATATCTCAAAAGTGTTGATTCGTAAACAGATCAACAAAATCATACAAATGAGATCATGGAAATTCAACAATGTTTAAAAAAAAATTACAAATTGCCATAAAAGTGTTGAATCATACAGATTGTATGTAAACATAGGAATGAGATCATGTGAATTCGACAACACAATTAAAAAAATAAAAATAAAACGCCACAAGAGTGTGTTGAATCGCAAACAGATTGTACAAAAACATATGATTGAGATCGTGGGAATTCAACAGCAAGATTTAAAAAGTTAAGAATTGCCACAAGAGTATGTTGAATCGCATACAGATGTACAAAATACAAAGGAGATCATGCAAACACTTTTTTTTAGTTACAAATTGCAATAAGAGTGTTAATTCGTAAACAGATGAATGAGATCATGTAAATTTGACACGTTTCCAAAAAAAAAAAAAAAAAGTTATGAATTGCCACAAAAGTGTGTTGAATCGTAAACAGATTGTACGAACACATATGAATGAGATCATGCGACTCATGAAATGTTTTCAAAAAAAGTTATAAATTACCACAAGAGTGTGTTGAATCGTAAGCAGATTGTACGCAATCAAACAAATGAGATCTTGCAAATTCGACAACACCTTTTTTTAGTTACGAATTGCTACAAGAATGTGCTGAATTGCATACAGATTGTACAAAATACAAATGAGACCATGCAAATTCGACAACACGTTTTTTTAGTTACGAATTGCCACAAGAGTGTGTTGAATTGCATACAGATTGTACGAAATGCAAATAAGAGAATGCAAATTCGACAGCACCTTTTTTTAAAAGTTACGAATTGCCATAAGAGTGTTGAATCGTAAACAGATTGTACAAACACATATGAATGAGATCATGTGACTTTGTCAGGTTTGGGGGCTGTCGCTGAGCAACACAGTTTCAGCTCCCTCCAAAGATTTTCTATTGGATTTAGGTCTGGAGATTGGCTAGGCCACTCCAGAACCTTGATATGCTTCTTACGGAGCCACTCCTTGGTTTTCCTGGCTGTGTGCTTTGGGTCATTGTCATGTTGGAAGACCCAGCCACGACCCATCTTTAATGCTCTGACTGAGGGAAGGAGTTTTTTGCCCAATATGTCACAATACATGGCCCCGTTCATCCTTTCCTTAAAACAGTGCAGTCGTCCTGTCCCCTGTGCAGAAAAACCAGCCCTATGCTTCACTGTAGGTATGGTATTATTGGGATGATACTCATCATTCTTCTTCCTCCAAACACGGCGAATGGAGTTAAGACCAAAAAGTTCTATTTTGGTCTCATCTAACCACAGGACTTTCTCCCATGACTCCTCTGGATCATCCAGATGGTCCCTGGCAAACTTCAGATGGGCCTGGACATGGGCTGACTTAAGCAGGGGAACCTTCCGTGTGATGCAAGATTTTAAACCATGACGTCTTAGTGTATTACTGATAGTAGCCTTGGAAACGATGGTCCCAGCTCTCTTCACGGCATTGACCAGCTCCTCCAGTGTAGTTCTGGGCTGATTCTTCACCATTCTTAGCATCATTGATACCCCACGAGGAGAGATCTTCCGTGGGGCCCCAGTCCGAGGGACATTGACAGTCATCATTAGCCTCTTCTATTTTCTGACAATTGCTCCAACAGTTGTTCTTTTTTCACCAAGCTGCTTGGCAATTGCCCCGTAGCCCTTTCCAGCTTTGTGAAGGTCTACAATTTTGTCTCCTGTGTCTTTTGACAGCTCTTTGGTTTTGCCCATGTTGCTACTTAGACTTTGGCTGATTGTGGGGTGCACAGGTGTCTTTATGACAGCTAACAACCTCAAACAGGTGCTACTAATTTAGAATCAGATTGTAGCTGGACTATTTAAAAGCAAAATAACATTTCTTTGAGGGTCAGAAATCTGGCTAATAAGCAAGCGATCAAATACTTATTTGACACAGTAATTCATAAATAAATTGTTAAATCATACAAAGTGATTTCCGGATTTTTATTTTTAGATTCTGTCTCTCACAGTGGAAATGCCCCTATGCTGAAAATTGTAGATCCCGCCATGATTTCTAAGTAAGAGAACTCGCACAATCACAGGGTGATCAAATACTTATTGACCTCACTGTAAATGAGATCATGTGAATTCAACAACACGTTTTAAAAGAAAATTTTCGAATTGCCATAAAGGTGTGTTGAATCACATACAGATTGTGCGAAATCATGCAATTTTGACAACACATTTTTTTGTTGTTGTTATGAATTGCTTATTTATTGAATATCTTATGCAACGTTGCTTCTCAAGTAAATTTGTCTTATTTCAAGAATGTTTTTAATATTTAAAATGGCAAATCTATGGAAAATATAATCATTAAGAATAGTATTTAGCATTTTCACATTTTCTGAAAATTAACTGAATGATATTTCTCGCACTCAACTATAATCCCAACTTTAAAGCATATTGAAGTTGCATTTGAGTGATATATACTTCGAATGACGGAAGGAGACATCAGATTTCTGTTTACGCCGCTCATCCACCTTATTTCCCTCAAAGGGGAAGCTCTTGGCGGCGAGGGGCGGAAGGCGTTAAGGGATCCGGAATGGCTTTTTAATTACAGCCATTTTCTGCTCAGAAATGAACTGATGCTGGCTGTCAGCAGCCACAGATGCCACGCAGACCGAGGGCGACCCAGGCTGCACCGAGACACCCCCCGCCAACTACAGCTGGATCATATGGGCAAGGATATTAATTACTGAGAAAACTCACGCACTGACCTGCTGGATTCTCTGCAGAGATGGGAAGTAACGAAGTACAAATACTTAGTTACTGTACTTAAGTAGATTTTTCGGGTATCTATACTTTACGTCACTACTTATTTTTGTGTCAACTTTCTACTTTTACTTCGTACATTTTAGCATGAGTACTTTCTACTCCCTACATTTTCAAATCAGTGTCGTTGTTTTTGCGTTTAAATATTATGCCATTTCGCAACGCATTTGACCCATCCATGTCAATAATATGTGCCATGCATACAACATACACACAGAAAAGACAATTCTATTGGTGCATTTTTTATACGCTCTGACACGCACAAGACGTTGAATCATAGCACCAAGAAGCATAACGGACTAATAAATACGCGTAAAACGATAAATTGTCGCCTGGTTTTAGTTTTTTTTTTTTTTTATCGTTTTACGCATATTTATCAGTCCGTTATGCTTCTTGGTGCTATGATTTTCCCAACGCGTTGGGAAATCATAGCACCAAGAAGCATAACGGACTGATAAAACTGGCGAAATGACTGAAATTGGTGAGGGTGATAGTGGAGAATAATATTTCTGTTTATTAATATCTTTTGGCATAACAAGCTTTTTTTTCCAACAAAAGTTTTTGAACACCATGCACTTTTTTTTGTATGTGTAAAAGATTGGCCAACAGAGCTTTTTGTATTCATGTCATTTAATTTTGCTCTGCTTGGACTTGAACATGGAGTCCAATAAACTTTTCCCTAAAATGGTGGTTTTGTCCTTCGCAAGGTTACTTTATACTTTTATACTTTAAGTATGTTTTAGAGCCTGTACTTTTTACTTTAACTTGAGTAAAAATTTGAGTTAATGCTTCAACTTTTACTAGAGTCTTTTTAAACACAGGTATCTATACTTTTACTTAAGTAAAGAATATGTGTACTTTTGACACCTCTGATTCTCTGTGACTAACGGAAAGGAAAACAATGATCTTAGTGACTCATTGGATTATTTATGACTGCCTAATGCTTGGTGCGTTCTCCACTAATTGTGTTTTCAAACAAACGTATTAGCAAAGAAATTAATTAACGTGGGTGTACGTTTCTTAGCGCAACAGTTAGTCAATGGTTATATGGCTGATCAATGAAACTCCAAGCCAAAAAAAATTATGTTCTTTCTTTATTGGGACTCAAAAAGCAAAGTTGTGAATGACGTAAAACTATATTATCAGTGCTTTTTGCTGCAATAAAATGACTAAAAATGTATAACGCCACCCCTGAAGCACTTGGCATTTAAATGTTACACACAGTCCTCATCAATTTGTAGAGGATGCTCAGTGAAATATCAAGAAGGAAAAATGCTTAGTCTGAATATAAAGTAATGAAGGTAAGATAGTCTTCAGGGGTTTCCAAGACAGAATGTATTGATCTGATATCTGTTTGATACCAAAAGCATGTCTGTTTTTGACATGCCCAGACTAGATGGATTTCGACGTGTTGATGTATATATAGATTTTGCACGGCTCAGATGAGGATTATGCTAACAGGAACAACAGGTAAATTCATGTTTTACTGACATATTTAGTGATTTCACTGCTGTCAAAATATGTCAGACAATCGCTGTTGAAAAATAATGAAGCAAACTGCCTAATAAGTATTTGTTTTGGGGGTTTTTCTCAGGTGTCCACTGAGAAATGTAATACAGCCCATATAGGAAATTCTCCAATATGTTATCTTTTTTGTAGCACTTCTCCATATATTCTGACCTTGCTTTGAATATCGTAACTACAGCTAAATTTGTCACTGCACTGGACCTTCATTATGGCTTTGGACCTTTTTGCCAACTTTCTGACTAAAATAACTGTTGGTAAGTACTGCTGGCCTCTCACTTAGCATAAAAAGAGAGTTAAATCAATAGGGAGAATCAGATCTACTCAGAAGTGGTATAGTAGCAATGCTAGGTAACTCGTTCAACTCTGGTGTAAACTAAAAAAAATTATGTCCTTTACTAATATCATGTATGATTGTATAATGTGGCCCCAGGTAGCCAAATTGTGCAACAATAATATGTCAGTGTGTTAAACTTGTATGATATAGATTTGCTAAGATTATGGTCACAAAAAAAAGTTAAAGTTAAAGTTCTGCACTATAACAAACTTTTCATGATATGACCAAAAAACGACACTGGCCGATAAAACAAAAAAGTTAAATAAACTGTAAAAGCTAAACTTTTTAGCATTACAAAATTCAGAAAGTCAGAATTGCAAGACATACATTTGGAATTGCAAGTTATAAAGTCAGAATTGTGAAATTTTTCCTTGGAATTGCGTGTTAAAAACTCATAATTGCGAGTCAAAATGTCACAATTGCAAAATAAAAAACTTGAAATTCTGACTTTTCGCAAATGAGTTTACATTTCACAAATCTGACCTTTTTTTCTTCAATATTGCGAGATGTAAACTTAAAATTGATTTATAAAGTCAGAATGGAGATTTTTTTTCTCTGAATTGTGTGATATAAACTCATAATTGCAAGTTATAAAGACAAAGTAACAGAATATAAACTTGCAATCGCAACACTGTAAAAAGTTTTCACCAGATTCAACTTAATTTTAAGGCAGCTGCTAAACTTAAGTTAAATCAACTTAAAACAACAAGTCATTTTAACTCATTACAATAAAATGAGTTGATTTAACGTTTGAGTTGAAATGACAAGTTAATTTAACTTAATTTTAAGGCAGCTAAACTTAAGTTTTGAAACTTTTTATAGTGAAGATAAAACTTTGCAGTTTTTCTTGGAATTGCATGACAAACTTATAACTGCAAGTCAAAAAGTCAGAATAATGAGATATAAACTTGCAATTGCAAGAAAAAAAATTTCTGACTTTTTGTCCTCACAAATGCGAGTTTACATTTCACAATTCTGACTTTTTTCCTCAGTATTGCGAGATATAAACTTAGAATTGTGAGTTATAAAGTCAGAATAGCAACTTTTTTTCTCTGAATTGTGATATAAGCTCATAATTGCAAGATATAAAATCCAAGTAACAAAATATAAACTGGCAATTGCAAGACAGAACCTCACAATTATGACTTTTCTCTGAATTGCGTGATACATCTCAGAACTGAGAGTTATAAAGTTAGAATGGTGACTTTTTCTGAATTGTGTGATATAAACTCATAACTGCGAGTTAAAAAGTCAAAATAACAGGATTTAAACTCACAACTGCAAGATGAAACCTCACAATTCTGACTTTTTTCGCAAATGTGTGAAGTAAACTCATAACTGCAAGTTATAAAATCAGAATAGTGTCCTTTTTTCTCGGAATTGCATGATATAAACTCATAATTGCACGTCAAAAAGTCAGAATAACGTGATATAAACTTGCACCTGCAAGGAAAAAAACTTGCAATTCTAACTTTTTTTTTTTCTTGCAAATGCGAGTTTACATCTCGCAATTCTGACAGAATGGTTATAAAGTCAAAATAACAGGATATAAAGTCAGAATTGCAAGAAAAAGAAACTAGCAATTCAGATTTTTTTCTTCGCAAATATAAACTCTGAAATTGAGTGATATAAACTAAAAAGTCAGAATAACATGATATAAACTTGCACCTGCAAGGAAAAAAAACTTGCAATTCTAACTTTTTTTTTTCTTGCAAATGCGAGTTTACATCTCGCAATTCTGACAGAATGGTTATAAAGTCAAAATAACAGGATATAAAGTCAGAATTGCAAGAAAAAGAAACTAGCAATTCGGATTTTTTTCTTCGCAAATATAAACTCTGAAATTGAGTGATATAAACTAAAAATTGCAAGTCAAAAAGTCAGAATTGCGACTTGTTTGAGCAATTGCAGAATAATGGGATATATACTCACAATTGCAATATTTTTTTTTTACAATTCTGATTTTTTTTTTAATTTTGCATTTATGACATTTTTTCTAAGAATTGCGAGATATAAACTCATAATTGTGAGTCAAAAAGTCAGAATTGCGACTTGTTTGAGCAATTGTATTATAAAACTCAAAATTGTGAGTTATAAAGTCAGAATTGTGACTTTCTCTGAATTGTGTGATAAACTCATAATTGCAAGTTATAAAGTCAAAATAACTCACAATTGCAAGATAAAACCTCACAATTACATGTTGCAAAAAGTCAGAATTACAATTTTTTTCTAGCAATTGTGTGACAAACTCAAAATTGCGAGTTTACTAGTCAGAACTAGTTATATTAGGCTTAGATTCATTGCAAAAGCAATTATTTGTCCAAAGACTGCTGATATTGTTCATACAACAAAAATCTTTTCTGATCCTCCAAAACTGTCCCAAATGCCACAATAGTGACACAAATTGGCTTTAGAAAACGAATTCTGCTTTAGTCAGTCAGAGAAAGAACTGGGAAAGCCTCCGATAATAAACTCTCTCTGTCTCACATGCTGTCATCTATATGCTCCACATTTTTTACCATAACTTACACTGATCTACAGTGTGTGTGTGTGTGTGTGTGTGTGTGTGTGTGTGTGTGTGTGTGTGTGTGTGTGTGTGACGCGACTGTCCGAAGCCTTTGAGGATGCCTAGGGAATGAAGAGGAGAGAGACGGAAAAGAAGGGAAGATCGAGGAGAAGGTGCGATGAAGGGAGACGTGTGACGACATTTAACGAGGCAGACACTCGTTCCGAATTTGTGCGCCCTACATACTGAAATGCCAACATGAAAGTGTAAGGGAAAGAAAGAAAGACAGATAAAGGCCAAGAGAAACAGAGTAGTAGAATGAAAGAAAGTAAAACGAGACCATGAAAATTAACCACTGTGACTTTAAAGAGCTCTTGAAGAAGAGAAAAAAAAAAGACAAATGAGATCCATTTATATTTCAACTGTTTCAGCAATAAGTTTAAATTGATAGGAAATTAAGACTTTTTTTCTACTGACAAAAACCCATCTCATGTGTTTGATGTAAAGTTTCAGATGAAATCTTGACAGTGTCTCAAATTGTTCTCAGAATGGATAAAACACCAAAGTCTACAATAAAAACTCAGAGATCTCAATATGAACTTAGATAGTGCTCATGAAATTTAGATACCAAATAATTTGAGTTATGCTAGTCACATTATGTTATAGCTCTACACTCGAGACAAATATAATACGTCTTGCAAAATAATGAAGCAAACTGAAAAAGTTATGTTCCTCTTGAATGATATTTTGGTTGATCTCAGTCATAAAAAAACACAGTAGGATCTGAGGTTTCCTACCTGATCTCATGATGAAAACGTACCTGTGGGAACTTTTTTGCTAGATGCAAAATCCATATCAAAAAGTGCATATCACTGCAGTTTCCAACAGAAATAAACACTAGAGGTGGTAAAACGTCGAGGTACATAATTTTAAAACATCATGGAATTATAGCACTTAACAAATCAAGTAAGAACCATGGTGATGTACAAAACCAACGTCAAATTGCTCTTCTCCTTATGGATTTTTGGAGAAACATCTAAGACATGATCTATGAAAGAGTAACCTCTGAATAATTTTCCTCTTCTATAGCCCACATCTCTTTGAAAATCCAAAAGATCTTTTTCACATCTCAACTGTTTCTCATTGTCAGTCATTAGATTAAAATCCTTAGCTTTAGAAAAATTTCTCAGATGTTTCTCCTAAAGAAATGACTTCAGTAAACTCACACTCATCTCATTAATACTTCTAAGACATGAACATCTACGACATGAAAGAGCAACCTCGAAGTAATTTTCCTCTACTTTAGTAGCCCACTTCTCTATTAAAATCCAGCACTTTCTGATATCTCAATTGTTCCTCAAGAAAAGACACTAGTAAACACACACTCACCTCGAAGAATCCCAACGAAGTCTCAAACGGTGCTCAGATCTGAAGTCTGTGATGAGAAATCAGAGAGCTCAATATGAGCTCAAAAATCTCAAATTCCAAAACCAGGCCCTGCAGAGTTTAGCTCCATCTTGCCTCTAAAACACCTGCAAGGAAGTTTCTAGTATGCCTAAGTGCTTGATTAGCTGGTCCAGGGCCCGTATTCACAAAACATCTTAAGGCTAAAAGTAGCTCATAAGTTGCCGATTTAGGAGAAAATCTTAAAAATAATGGGCGTGTCGGTCCTAAATTTAGGACTCATAAGTTTTTGCTCTAAGAGTGTTTCACAAAGCGTTTAGCGCTAAAACTAGCTCCTAAATCTGTGCAACGTAAAGACTGATTTATACGTGTCCGCAAGTTCGCTTGGGTTTGTAAAATCACCCATTTCGCGTGGCTGTGTGCACGGCTTCTCGAGTGAACTGTTCGCGTGTAACCCCATTTCCCACGAAAAATGTTAAAGCTGTTTTGGCTGAACAGGTACGCCTGTACAAACATCTCTATAATCCATCAATGACCATATAAATAGTCAGATGACAAAAAACTCATCGTGACCTGTATTGGAACGGACGAAAACTTTTGCAAAAAAGTTTGTGAGACTGTACATTCTGTGTTGGTTTTACTGTTGAAGACTGCTGTAATAAAAATATTTCTCATAATTGCTTCTGTTAGTGTTTCACATTACTTATTTTCATAGGCGTAATGCACGGGTGGGATGAGTGGGACACTTTTTGCAAAGCTATTGTCCCACCACTTTTTTGAACATCTCGCAGCAAGGACGTACCTAATGCTGATGAAACATTCCTTTCTGTTAAATAAGGTGCTGACGCTGGAATCTGTATTTTTTTCTGAAATCATGCTTAATGTTCATTGCGCAACTTTCTCAATGCGGCTCGTGCTCAGTGTTCACACGCGCGCGCTTCAATCCCTCACTTAAAAATCAAAACAAAATACACACAAATGTGTCTCTGATATAGGATCACTGATGAACATATTTAATTTTATTAAGGGATGAAAAAGCTATGTGACAGCGGATTAGAACCGAAACCCTCTGACTCATCTAATGAACATTCTACCACTAGACTATTGGATATTACTAATAATGCTTGCATATCTATGCATTTATTCACGGCAACATTTATCTCAAGGTTAATAACATATTATTAAAGTACATGTAAGAATAAAATTATCATGTTAAAAACTAGTTTAATGTCAATACATTATGTACACATGATCAGAGTCTGTAACCACAAAACATTTCATCTTACCACTAAAAGTTCTCCTAAATGCTAGTAAAAGTTTTTAGCTAAGAGTTTTCTCTTAAAACCTATTCACAAAGCTGCTGAGACAAACTTTTACTAAGGAATAGAGAGAAGTCTTAAGCTAAAAGTAAGGGCGGGGTTGACCTCGTTACTATGGATGATTTCGGCATGCTTATTAACTATGCACACAATGATTGGCTGACAGGGGAGGGGTCTCTGTCAGAGATTTATTCATAGAAGTAACGTGCACTATTATATCATATTTAAATAAAGGTTTTAAAATAAAAATGTTGCCATTTTCAAATAAAGATTTTAAAATGCAGGCTAAGTGTCACTAATTAAACGTGTATCTCCTGCCACATGTGCGCTCCTCATATACAGTTAGCGGCTATGCATATAAACAGCCTTTTAATTAACAGTAGAATAATCATAGGTGATAGTAAGGCATGTAAACGTAAAAGAAAACCAAACTGGACACAAGAACAACTCTTACTTCTTGCCCAATTTGCTCATGAATACAAAGTTGGGATAACCTCAAAAACTAAAAGAGATGTGTGGGAAAATATATGTGTGCAAATAAATGCAACTTTCCCACTTTTGTCCAGAAGCAAAGATGACTGTGAAAAGCGCTGGTACTCTTTGCAAAGTCAGGCAAATTAAGGCAGAGATTGCAGAATTTAAGTGACAAACAACTGCTACAGCTAAACGGACATTACTTTCAAGTTGCCGATAATGTTTTCATGTAACCTTATGCTATTGCAGATTAAAATCCTTAGCCTCATTAAAACATTTATTGCATTCATAAGAAGCTGCGATTCGAGGATTGTCAAAACATTGATCTGTGGAGTTTTTTCTATTTGTTGCAAATCTACAGCAGTCCTTCACGATTAAGACCACATCTTCTGAAAAGCTCATTATCATCCAATGCTTCTAAAATGCTTCTGTTCCGAGGCAGACAGCCGGCAACAGCCATTATAGTATAGTTTTAGGACTTGATCTTAGTGACTTAGGAGTCCTCTCCACTACTCCTAACATTTCGCAGATTTAGGAGCTAGTTTTAGTGCTAAAACGCTTTGTGAAATACTCTTAGAGCAAAAATTAGGAGTCCTAAATTTAGGATTGTTTTAAGCATTACCTTTAAGATTTTCTCCTAAATCGCTAAGTTATGAGATAGGCTACTTTTATCCTTAAGATCTTTTAGGAACAGGGGCCCAGAATTTGGTGATGTGCGCGCGCAGGCAGCACAGGCTTGCGGTGCAGAAGAACACGTCGAGTATAAATCAGCCTAAATAAGGCTTAAATCACAAGATCAAATCCTTACCTTCCTAATACTGCTGTTGGTGGCGATCTGCCTATAACTTAAACGTTTTAGAAACACTCTGCATGTATATGCATGCATATTCCTACACAACTTTTTTTTTAGTCTTGGAGGTTATTTCCATTTGATTATATCCTACGTTGGGCAAGAAGTAACAGCTGTTCTTGCATCCAGTTTGGTTTTGTTTTACGTTTGCGTATCTCGCCATCAGCCATGATTATTCTATCATGAATAGAAAACAAGGCTTTTATGTCGGCGCCGATAGCCTAGCGGTTAGTGCGTCAATATATAGCGTAACTCTGCTCAAAGCGCCCTGAGTTCGATTCCCGTTTCGAAATATTTTGCTGCTCCCGCCCCCTTCTCTTCACCCAATGATTTTGTGTTAGTTCTCTGCTATTCTGTGTCATTAAAAGCATAAAAAGCTCTTTAAAAAAGTCTGTTTACACGCATATCAGCTAATTGTTTTTTATAAGAAGCACACAGGTAAAAGGCTGTCAAACATTTGAACACTTATTTATTAAGTGAAACTTGCCCTGTATTTTAAATTCTTTTTGAATGTGGCAACATTTTTACTACCTTTTTAAAACTTTATTTGAATATGGCAACATTTACAACAATATTTCTATGAATAAATGTCTGACAGAGACTCCTCCCCTATCAGCCAATCACTGTATGCATGTTAGTGAGCATGCTGACATCATCCATAGTAACGAGGTCAACCCCGCCCTTACTCTTAGCTTAAGACTTCTCTCTACTGCTTAGTAAAAGTTTGTCTCAGCAGCTTTGTTAATAGGTTTTAAGAGAAAACTCTTAGCTAAAAACTTTTACTGCTATTTAGGAGAACTCTTAGTGGTAAGATAAAATGTTTTGTGAATACGGGCCCAGGTGTGTCAAATTGGGGTTGGAACTAAACTCTGCAGGACACCAGGCCTCCAGGACCAAATTTAGGAATGCCTGATATAAGCTATGCTATCTGCATTTTTACTAAAACTCTGTTCATACGGAACTACAGAAGAAACATCTACAACAAAATGCTTGAAATAGAGTTTTAAAAGAGCAACATCTGAGTTTTCTCTTGGTTGGACACACTTACTTGAACACACTATCTTAGTTTCTCTATCTGTGTGTGAGTGTGTTTATTAGCAGAACGAGAGTGTATCCACATCTGACCCACATCATAAATGTGACTGAAAATCATCAGAGAGCCACTCCAGTTCGCGCCAAACCACACACACAGTCGCACCTCGCTTGTGAAAATCCTTTTATTTGCGATATAATTCATTTGCCGTGTCCTCCACCACCCACGGCCCCTTCATGTGACTGCTGACTGCTCGTTACCGCATCCCGAACGGCCCAAATTAA
Organism: Garra rufa; assembly: GCF_049309525.1. Taxonomy (NCBI): domain Eukaryota; kingdom Metazoa; phylum Chordata; class Actinopteri; order Cypriniformes; family Cyprinidae; genus Garra; species Garra rufa. The sequence continues at coordinate 21,706,177 of NC_133367.1, read as the reverse complement.
TGATGAAAAAGGACAATAACGAGGAAAACGCAATTAGCTAACGAACAGTGAGCCAATTATCTCTCTCCCACACAGTGGGCCAAAACTTGACGGCTGCGGGGTCAACCCAAAGGATTTTTACAGATTCAAACATGCCGAGTTTTCCCCTCTTTCATCACTCCGACGAGGACAGCGGCGCGGGTTTAATTAAACGGAAGCTTGAGTTCGCCTCTGAAGTGTGAAATTTAAACCAATCGTTGTTTTTAAACCGCTGTTGTTGCATGCTGGATAAATATTTTTCTTCTCGAGATAAAAGGGGATTGCGTAAGTCGGTTTAAAAAGGAAATGCTCGAAAAGCATGCAGGGGAAGAAAAAGTACAAACTAAGTGTGTCAAAACAAAACTACCAAAGCCTCCAGTAGGTGGTGCTGTTGATATCTCAGCAGAAAGATCACGTCTCCAGGTTAAAACAGACATGTATCACCACACCCTTTCCTCTCATTCACTCTCACCTCGCCTTTACAGTCACTTTTTTTCTAACCACAGGGGCTCCCGCTATGATGGACGATGTGTTTTATGGAGGATGCAGCGAGGAGAATTATGAGGACAGACAGGAGTGGCTTGAATACGACAGTTTTGGGGGAGAAAAGGCCTGGATTTGGAGACGCATTCCTCTGTGTTTCCTTTTGTTCTGTCCATCAGAGGCTTTCTACTGTAATAAATCTTGGTTACTAGGCCCTGCTGTCTGGTTCTTTCTCTACAGCTCTCTCCTAATAGGAGAGTAAAATCTCACGGTTGATCTCATCTCAGCTCCTTTAATCTGGTCTTTTCTCATAGGAAAAGTTGTTCACAGTTGTTCAGCTGTCTCGCTTCTCATGCCACATCATCTTTTCAGTTTTGTAAAATGAAAATCTGTCATTAATTGCAATCAAGACCTTTGTTCATCTTCGAAACACAAAATATACTTTTGATGAAATCCAAGAGCTCTCTGACCCTGCATAGACAGCATCGCAACTACGTTCGAGGACCAAAAAGGAAGTAAAGACATTGATAAAATAGTCATGTGACACCAGTGGTTCCAGCACAATTTTATGAAGCTACGAAAAAAAGTTAACCTCACAGTTCTTCTCACATTGTCTCGTCTCTTTATCGCTCTGCTAATAAAACACCATGGTTGTTCTCACCTCATCTCATCTCTCTGTTAATAGGAAATGACTTTCCTTTCTTCACTCCTTCACGTGGTTTCTCGTTTCAACCTCATGGTTGTTCTTCTCTCATCTCACCTCATCACATCTCTTCGCATCTTGTCTCTTCTTTTCATGAAAAGGACAACCTTGTGGTTTTTCGTGTCTCTTAATCTCTTTTCATCAGGTTTCTTTTGCAGAGCTCCAGACTACGACCAAAAATATTAATTTGCAAATTAGGTTTTTGCTGAAGTCGCCACTGGCAGCTATATAAATATACATCATAAAAATTAGCTTGTAATGCCTTTTCTTCCCTGATTGTTTTGTGATCACATTTTTTTTTTATTATGTTCACGTATTAAACTGAGACAATGCACATCAAAGTTCTAGTGGAAAAAAAGACTGGAAAAAACAGTCCTCATCTCTGCCGAAGAGCAGCATTAACGGCACACCTCCTAAACTAAACCAGCTCCAGTTGTGTAGCATGAGAGAGATCGAAAATGACTGAGATATGCAAAGTGTTGTCTATTTCGTGCACAACTTGAACAAACTAGAACAGGTAAAGCTGTCAGCTGTGTGGATATTGGTAATATCGTTAACAGTTCTCGTTTATAATCGTTACTATGGCTTCTTCTTGTTATCATGATCTTAGTCTATATGCTGTGTTCTGGTAACACGTAAATATGTTCATATTTTTTGAAGTGCACGTACTGTCCATTAATCGCAATAAGCTTTGTGCTTTGTTCCCTTTTAATAAACCAAGAATATTCTTTAAAATTATGCCAAATTCATAACCAAATTCAAACAATAAATATGGTTCCGGCGCTCTTTAGGGGTTAGTTCACCCAAAATTTTAAATTAGTCCATGATTCACTCATCCTCCAGGCATCCTAGGGGTATATGACTTCCTTCTTTCAGACAAATCCAATCTGACTTATGTTAAAAAATATCCTGGCACTGCCAAGCCTTAGAATGCAATCAGTCCAAAACAAGTCCAATAAAGTGCATCCATGCATAATAAAAAGTGCCTCACATGGCGCCGGAGGGTGAATAAATACCTCCTGTAGTGAATCGATGCGTTTTTGTAAGAAAAATATCCATATTTAAATTGTAATAATCACTTTAATCTAGCTTGCGCCGGCTGGTCGTACCTGTAAGCAGCTCTAAGTAGAAACGCTGCACAGAAGTGACAAACGCAAACGCGCTGTGGAGAAATCAAAACAAAACAACAGTCACAAATTCGAAAACGAAAGTTCAGAACAAGGATTTGTAAAGGAAAATGTAGGAGGATTTCATTATAAACCAAGAGGAGACTACCCACATAGCACACGTATGTCTGCAAGATGTCTATTAAAGATCTCTTGATCTGGAAAGCATCTGCTGTGTACAAACGTCTGGCAGACGTCTGTAAGATGTCAGTTTTACCTACAGTCTAAATCATAAACATCTTAAAGACATCTAATAGACATCTATTTGACATCTAAAAGATGTATAGCAGATGAGCAAAACTACATCTTGCAGATGTCTCGCAGATGTCAAATAGACGTCTCCGAGATATAATGTGCTATTAGGGTAGTTTATCTTTGCTAAAGATAGGAAACTTTGCTTCCTTTGCTCCTGTAAACAAACAGAGTTTTCACAAGACTCACTTGCACATGGGCAACGCCGACATCCGACGTGGAGCTGCTCTGGGTACGACAAGCTGGCACAAGATAGATTAAAGTGAATATTACATTTTCAATTTGGATATATTTTTCTTACAAAACTGCATCGATTCACTGCGGGAGGAACTTTAATTACCCCCCACCATCCCCCCTCCCCCTGGAGCCATGTGAGGCACTATTTATTATGTATGGATGCACTTTATTGGACTTGATTTGGACTGGTGAAGAGAAATACCCACCTATGCTATTCTAAAGATTAGAAGTGCCAGGATAATTTTTAATATAATTCAGATTGGATTTGTATGAAAGAAGTAAGTCATATACACCAAGCATGCCTGGAGGATGAGTAAATCATGGGCTAATTTTTAATTTTGGATGAACTAACCCTTTAATGCGGCAGGAGCGATCACTTTGGCGTCTCAGTTCAAAGCGGCAAGTAAACCCATTATATTTTTATCTTTACTACTACTACGAAATGAATATGAACATCAAAAGGTAGGGTATTTTATAAAATAGCCTACAGTACAACTTACTCAAATGCCTGTAATGGCTCGTTCAGTGTTTCAAACTGCAGAAATCGTGTAAAACTTGCAAACATTGCCACGTAATAATACATTTACCTCAGAATAACCATTCAGCGTCCATAAGCTCATCAATCAGCTAGAAAAATAACTGTAAAGAGGAACATTTTGCTATATTTATGTGCTACATTTATAGGATGCATTGAGAAGGAACCCAACAGTGGCCAAGTGAGGCTTATGGTCCATGGTAAACAGTTCTTTGTGACTGTATATAGTTTTCAAGTTTGAAAAGACTAGTTCCCACTCTAAGTTAAACTTAAGGCCTGTTTACACCAAGAACGATAACTATAAAGATAACGTTTTAAAAATCGTTTCAAATTTAGGAGAATAGCAGACTTCACACCACGACTATAACGATAATGATAGAGGGGAACGATCTTGTTGGGATCACTTTGAGAACGATTTTTTTTTTACAGCTGATGTACGATGAAACACTCACAGCTAATCAGACTTCATTCAAATTTATTTAAAGGGCTCGGGCATTTGAAATAGTAGGCGACATTGTGGAGAAGCAAACAGACATTGCACAGCAAACCGAGTAACATAAAACATAAAATTACCTCAGGAATTCAGCGCTAGTTTGGACACTGTCTTGCCTCCTGTGAAGGTGCAGTAGAAAAGAGTTTGTATTGTTTTGTACCACACTGGTAAAAAGAATGCCTTCATAAGCTGTCCGCTCTTTCTCAAACTCACCTTGGCTCATTTTGTCTAATTTCACAGTTGTTCTGTGTTCTCATTTCCGTTTTCTTCTCAATGGAATTGTTATCTCTTCTTCTCACTTTGTCTCACCGCTTCTGTTTTCTTCTAGAAAAAAAAAAAAAAAATAGAAAAACCTAAATTATTCTCATCTTCTCTCATCTTCTACGCAAATATTAGAAACGTTTAACCTCTGAGTTGTTGTCATCTTATCTTTTCTCTTCACCGGAAAAGGAGAACATCATGGATTTTCTTGTCTCATCTTGCCTCAACTCTCACCTTGTCTTATCCAGTGTCTTCTCTTCATAGAAAGGATAACCTTACGGATGTTTTGTCTCGACTCAAATGTTCTCTTTTCATCTTGTCTCTTCCCTTCTCTTCGTTCCTCTGCTAATAGGAAAAGTTAACCTTTCAGTTATTCTCATCTCATGTTATTTCAGTCCCCTGCTAATACAAATTATAACCCTAATGGTTTTTCTAGTCTTTTCATCTCTCTGTGACAAGGAATATGAGAACACAGGACTATGGCTGAAATTATACATAAGAAACATAACTGGTTTTGTCTCATTTTGTCTCTTTTATAAACGATTCTTCGTCTTCCAGCACAGAAAAGGCCACAATCAGGACACACACAAACGCAAATCTTAAAGAAACAAGAGCTATCAAAGGATAGTTCTGGAAACTTTACACGCCTGAGCTCTGTGGAGGGATACAGGGAGTATAATGATATTCTCTATTGATCGCGAGGAGGAGAACAAATGCTGGTATTTACGCCGTTGACATTTCCATCCAGCTCACTTGCTCTGTAAGTTCCAAACAAATATAAAGATGCATTTCTCACAGCTCCACCATCTGAATATCAAAGATATGAGGAGGAAAGAAAAAAGAAAAGAAAGATGAACGGTTTCTTTGATGGTGAAACCGAACGAGTTTAGGACTTTACCCTCAAGAAGTTTTCTTTTTCCTGGCTCATTTTCTTTTATTTTTCTTACAGATTTTCCTCTCTTCCGAACTGGCATCCGATTTACCTCAGGGTTTTCACAAATACTACATTTTAAACAGCAAGCGTATCCTTTTAGAATGGCTTGACCTTTATGACAACCAGCACATTACCTTTAGCAGTAAATGCTAATGATGTCAAGCTGTAATTAGCAGCATTAATGTTTTGTAGCATTAGCAGTTTTAGCTGATGGCTAGAGCTAAAGTACAGTTGTTGCATGTACTTTTGTGTTTCTAAGCCCTGGGAAGTTTGAAAGTAATAGAAATAAAATTGTTCCATTAATATTCAATATTCTCAGCTATTTCTCACAGAGAGATCTGCATGTACTGTAAACTGCATGCTATTGGTTTAAAATGGTATGCAAAATGTATGCTATGATACAAAAGAGATCTCTTTTATATTTCATTTGCTTCTCCAAGACAGTGAGGAGATTTATTAAGTATAAGGCTGGGTTTTGACACAAATTTTATGATTCGATTTGATTCTGACTCACAGGCTTTCGATTCAATTTGATTCAATATCGATTATTCTGGATATATATCAGGTACAGTACATGCCAAAGTAAAAAAAAAAATCTTTAAACTCATGCTGTAAAATATAGGCTACATGAAACTCAGTTGATGGCTGTCATAAAAACAGATTTAATCCAATAAATGAAACACTGAAAAAAAAATATAACAGTTAAACAGTAAAAACTTAATGAATATGTTATATGGTGCACATATTCAGCAAAATGCTCCTCTTTGACTAGCAAGTTTATGGTCATGCAATATGTTTTTTTTCTGAGGTAAATGTGACTTTATGTGACATTGTTTACAAGCTGTTATATATCTTTGCGCTGTTGTTTCTCACTTGTATTTCTCACAAGTTACTGTCATTACTGTTAGTTACTACATCTGATGGCTAGTTGTGCTCAAGTTCTTCTCAAGAATTTTAGAAGAAAACTGAGACTTGAGTGAGAACTATAAAAGAGCAGAGTTGTGAGACAAGAACTTGCAATTCTGAGAAATTCTCTGAGAAATTCTCAGAATTGCAAAATATAAACTCAGAGTTCTGTTTTTTTTTCTAAAATTGCGCATTTATGTCTTGTAATTCTGACTTTATAACTCGCAATTGAGAGTTAAGTCAGAATTTTGAGCTATAAACTCACAATTCAAAGAACACATCAACATTTACAAAGTTATAGTTAAAGTTTATATCTCACTGTTCTGATTCTGAGATAAAATATCAGAATTATGAGATACAAACTAGCATTTGTGAGAAAAAAGTCAGACTTGCGGGATATAAACTCGGAATTGCAAGAAAAAAATATCAGAATGCCAAGATACAATCTCGCTTTTGCAAGAAAAGTCAGAATTGTGAGGAAAAATACGTCAGAATGACACAATATAAGTCAGAATTGCGAGGTTTTATTTTACAATTCAGGAGACAAGAAAAAAATCTGAATTACAGGATATAAGCTTGCAATTTCAAGAAAAATATGAGAATTTTGATATAAAAACTCGCATTTGCGAGAAAAAGGTAAAAATTGTGAGGAAAAAAATATCAGAATTGCGAGATATAGACTCACAAGAAAAAACGTCAGAATTGCGAGTTACAAACTCGCATTTGTGAGAAAAAAATCAGACTTGCAAGATAAACTCTTTTTCTCAAAATTGTGTGTTTATGTCTCGCAATTCTGACTTTATAACTTGCAACTTGCATTTTCAAGAAAAGAGTCAGAATTGCGAGATACAAATTTGCTTTTGCGAGAAAAAAGTCAGAATTGAAAGTTTTTGTCAAAATTGCACGAAAAAAGAATTGCGAAATACAATCTCTCATTTGCAAGAAAAAAGTCACAAAATCGTGAGATATAAACTTGCAATTCAAAGAATACATCAGTATTTTTTGTCCTCAAAATTGGATTTTATAACTTGCAATTATGAGTTTATATCTCAAAATTTAGAGAAAATAGTCAGAATTACAAGATACAGACTCACTTTTGCGAGTAAAAAGTCAGAATTGTGAGTTTTTATCTCACATTTCTAAGAAAAAAAGCCAGAATTGTGAGAAAGACATCAGAATTAAGAGATAAACTTGCAATTGTGAGACAAAAGTCAGAATTCCGAGATACAAATTTGCATTAGCAAAAAATGTCAGAATTGTGAGATAAAAACTGACATTTGCGAGAAAAAAAAACTCCGAATTAAGAGACAAACTTGCTTTTGTGAGAAAAAAATCAGAATTAAAAGTTTTTTTCTCACAATTCTGAGAAAGTCAGAACTGTGAGAAAAAAAAACAAAAAAAAAAAAAACCCAGAATTGCAAGATATAAACTCGAAAAGAGTCAGAATTGTGGAATACAAACTTCAATTTGCAAGAAAAAGTCAGAAAAAAACGTCAGAATAATTGCGTGGTTTTAATTCACAATTCTGACTTTTTTCTCAGAATTGTGAAAAAACATCAGAAGTGCGAGATATAAACTCGCAATTGCAAGAAAAAAGTCAGATTTACGAGATACAAACTCGCACTTGCGAGGAAAAAACGTCAGAATTGCAAGATATAAACTTGCAATTGCAAGAAAAGAGTCAGAATTGCGAGATACAAACTTGCGCTTGCGAGAAAAAAAGTCAGAATTGAGAGAAAAAACAGAATTCCGAGATATAAACTCGCAATTGCGATAACAAAGTCAGAATTGTGAGATACAAATTTGCTTCTGTGAGAAAAAATTTCAGAATTATGAGCTGCAAACTTGTTTTTGTGAGAAAACAGTCAGAATTGGAAGGTTTTATCTCACAATTCTGACTTTTTTCTCAGAATTGTGAAAAACATCAGAAATGCGATATATAAACTCGCAATTGCGAGAAAAAAGTCAGAATTGCGAAACACAAACTCGCATTTGAGTTTTTATTTCGCAATTCTGACTTGATTTCTTGCAATTGTGAGTTTATATCATGCAATTCTGTGGAAAAAAAAAAGTCAGAATTGAGAGAAAAAACAGAATTCCGAGATATAAACTCGCAATTGCGATAACAAAGTCAGAATTGTGAGATACAAATTTGCTTCTGTGAGAAAAAGGTCAAAATTGAAAGTTTTTGTTAAAATTGCAAGATAAAAGAATTGCAAAATACAATCTTGCATTTGCAAGAAAAAAGTCATAATTGTGAGGTTTTATTTCAGAATTCTGACATCAGATCTTTGAGATATAAACTCGCAATTGCAAGAAAAAAAGTCAGAATTGTGAGATACCGAACTCGCATTTGCAAGAAAAAAAAATTAATAACGAGTTTTCTCGCTGTTCTTTTCTATTCTGACTTTCTTGCAATTCTGACTTTATTTCTTGCAATTGTGAGTTTATACCATGCAATTCTGTGAAAAAAGTCAGAATTGTGAGATATAAACTCACATTTGCGAGAAAAAATTTCAGAATTATGAGCTGCAAACTTGTTTTTGTGAGAAAACAGTCAGAATTGGAAGGTTTTATCTCACAATTCTGACTTTTTTCTCAGAATTGTGAAAAACATCAGAAATGCGAGATATAAAGTCAGAATTGCGAAACAAACTCGCATTTGAGTTTTTATTTCGCAATTCTGACTTGATTTCTTGCAATTGTGAGTTTATATCATGCAATTCTGTGGAAAAAAAAAAGTCAGAATTGAGAGAAAAAACAGAATTCCGAGATATAAACTCGCAATTGCGATAACAAAGTCAGAATTGTGAGATACAAATTTGCTTCTGTGAGAAAAAGGTCAAAATTGAAAGTTTTTGTCAAAATTGCAAGATAAAAGAATTGCAAAATACAATCTTGCATTTGCAAGAAAAAAGTCATAATTGTGAGGTTTTATTTCAGAATTCTGACATCAGATCTGTGAGATGTAAACTCGCAATTGCAAGAAAAAAGTCAGAATTGTGAGATACCGAACTCGCATTTGCAAGAAAAAAAATTAATAACGAGTTTTCTCGCTGTTCTTTTCTATTCTGACTTTCTTGCAATTCTGACTTTATTTCTTGCAATTGTGAGTTTATACCATGCAATTCTGTGAAAAAAGTCAGAATTGTGAGATATAAACTCACATTTGCGAGAAAACAATTCAGAATTATGAGCTACAAACTTGTTTTTGTGAGAAAACAGTCAGAATTGCAAGGTTTTATCTCACAATTCTAACTTTTTTCTCAGAATTGTGAAAAACATCAGAAATGCGAGATATAAACTCGCAATTGCGAGAAAAAAGTCAGAATTGCGAAACAAACTCGCATTTGAGTTTTTATTTCGCAATTCTGACTTGATTTCTTGCAATTGTGAGTTTATATCATGCAATTCTGTGAAAAAAAAGTTAGAACTGTGAGATAAAAAGTCACATAAAACTATTTTTATTCACGTCCATGGTATTATACCTTACCTTTAGCTGTAAATGCTAATGTTACTATCGACAGGATCAGTGTTTTTGTAGCATTAGCATGTTTTTAGAACCTTTGCAGCCTTCAGGTCCCTCAGGGAAGTTTAGAAGATGTACGAAAATGAGCAAAACCACAATCAGACAGTCAACATTCACAATTATAAACCAATTATAACCAATGACAACACAATTAAACCATGATTTCTTCACTTAAAAAGCTCAAACGTGGAACCTCTGATAATGAGAAGTTTCCCACTGGCAATTTTTATTGAGGTTCATTGTGTGTGTTCTTCTTCTCATAAATGCAATAACTCAAAGGCAGCTTTTGAACAGGTGATATTTTGGTCTGGGTGAGAATATAACCATGTGATATAATGAGAAACCTCAGCCGGGTCTTCTCGCAAGGCAATGGCAGGAGGACTCACACCGGGCCAAGAACGAACGGATGAAGGTGATTCCCTCTCTTTTATCTCTCCGTCGCTGTCTTCCTGATGTTCCTCCTCTCCTCTTCCTTGGGTACTTTTCTTTTTTTACTCTCCCCGAGCCGCCTGTCAGGGGGCTATAATGAGATGCCGATAACTAGAGCAGCTTTCAGCCCTGATCAGTGACCACCTGTGGAATCGACAGGGGTCTTATCAGCGGCTCTCATCCTCTGGCACAGCCGCGCACCTCTTTCCGTCTGTCGCTCTCCGATGGAGCCGATGGGAAACTGAAAAGCGAGGAGCGGCAACCCGCAAAGGCTGCTGGAAAGGCTAACAGCGGTGGGATGGGAATCCATGTTGCTTGGTTTTGCCCCAGAGGTCAGGCGGCTGCAAATGCCAAAGCCGTTCCCTCTGAATCGGCCGGGGGATGAGAGGAGAAAAGCGGTTGAATAAAAGGAGAAATGCAAGCTGGGACGGTTGAAAGAGAAGGTGTCGGTGTTTTTGATAGATCCAGTCAGGCATTAAGAGGGGCTTCACACCATGGGCCTCCCGTTGAGAGCCAACGCACACCTGCAGGGGATTGAAGATGTGATCCAAGCCAACCGGGGCCAAACGGATGTGTGTGTGAGTGAAATAACTCAATGTGGAAGAGACATATTCTGTCCCTCGGCAACTTTGTAAATGTGTCACAGTCACTTTTCTTTTACTGAAAGTATCAATTTGGTGAAAAAAGAAACTCACATTTCACTTTACTAATGATATCTTTGATAATGATGATATCATACATTGGATCAGTTCAATTTTTTGATTTGTGAAATTATTTTAATGAAACCGATCTTTTCTTCTTAATAATAACATGAAAAAAAAATGAAAAAATAAAAATAGATTATAGGGGATATTGCCTTGTTTAATTATGCTAAATTACATTAAAATCATTCTATTACAGGTTTATTTTATATAAACATGTTATAAAATGCAAACTGATGTACTGCAAATCTTGTTATATAATATAATATAATACTATATTATAGGGAGTATGTCGTATTTCCTTGTTTAATTGCGCTGAATTACATTAAAATCATTTTATTACAGTTTTATTTATATTTGTTATAAAATGCAAATATTTCATTATATTATATTATTACAAGTAAATGTTGTACTGCCTTTGATTAATATGAAATGAATATAAAAAGGTATTATATTACTGTATGCTTCCATTCATTTATTATACAGTAAATAAAATGTAAAACAATATTATATTATATTATTACATTATATATTATATTATATATTACAAGTATTACTTTTATTGCTTTATTTATGCTGAAATGTAACATTTCTTTTTCTGTAAATTAATTGTAAGTTATACATTTAATCTCATTCTTTAATATAATATAATATAATATAATATAATATTTTGGCTATGTTGTACTGCCTTTGATTAATATGAAATGAATATAAAAAGTTATTATATTACTGTATGCTTCCATACATTTATTATACAGTAAATAAAATGTAAAACAATATTATATTATATTATTACATTATATATTATATTATATATTACAAGTATTACGTTTATTGCTTTATTTATGCTGAAATGTAACATTTCTTTTTCTGTAAATTAATTGTAAGTTATACATTTAATCTCATTCTTTAATATAATATAATATAATATAATATAATATAATATAATATAATATAATATAATATAATATAATATAATATAATATAATATAATATAATATAATATAATATTTTGGCTATGTTGTACTGCCTTTGATTAATATGAAATGAATATAAAAAGTTATTATATTACTGTATGCTTCCATACATTTATTATACAGTAAATAGAATGTAAAACAATATTATATTAATTGTATTGTTTTATATTATATTATATTATATTATATATGTAAATTGATTGTAAATTATACATTTATGTCATGCAATTGTAATTGATTATATATTATATTATAATGCCTTATCAATGTTGAAATGTAAAAAAAATCTAGAAATTGACTAAATTATATGTAGTGCAATTTTAATTTATTATCATATTATATTATAATATTAGTTTTATTGCCTTATTTATGCTGAAATGTAAAGTTTTTTTTCTGTAAATTAATTGTAAATTATAAATTTAATCTCATTCTTTTAAATTATATTATATTATGACTATGTTGTACTGCCTTTGATTAATATGAAATTAATATAAAAAGTAATTATATTACTGTATGCTTTTTCATACATTTATTATACTGTAAATAAATGTAAAACAATAATATAATATAATATAATATAATATATTATATTATAGTATAGTATATTATATTTTAAGTATTACTTTTATTGCCTTATTTATGCTGAAATGTAACGTTTTTTTTAATTAATTGTAAATTTATGTCAAATTTATGTCATGTAATTATGTCATGTAATTTTATATTTTATGTATTATATTAGTTTTATTGCATTATTTATACTGAAATGTAAAAAATCTATAAATGTATTGTAAATTATAAATTTATGTCCTGCAATTGTAATTTATTATATATTATTAAAGATTACATTATTGTATATTGCCTTAATGCTGAAATGTAAAAAAAAAAAAAAAAAAATCTAGAAATTGGTTAAATTATACATTTATGTAATGCAATTTTAAAGTATTATATCATTTTATATTATACTATTAGTTTGTTGCGTTATTTATGCTGAAATGTAAATATAATCTAGAAATTGATTGTAAATTATACATTTATGTAATGTAGTTTTAATTTATTATATTATATTAATATATATATATATATATATATATATATATATATATATATATATATATATATATATATATATGTGTGTGTGTGTGTGTGTGTGTGTGTGTGTGTGTGTGTGTTTTGTAAATTGATTGCAATTTTAATTATATACATTAAAAGTATATAACATTTTCTTATATTATCACCGTTATTGTCTTATTTATACTGAAAATTAAAAAAAAATCTTAATTGACTGTAAATTATAAATGTATGTAATGCAATTTTTTATATTATATTAGATTATATTGTAAAGTATTAGTTTTATTGCATTGTTTATGCTGTAATGTAAAAAAAAATCTGTAAATTGATCGTAAATTATACAGTTATGTAATGCAATTTTAATTTATTATATTATATTATATAATTTTTTCTGTAAATTAATTGTAAAATATAAATTTATTTAATGCAATTTTAATTAATTATTATATTATTTCATATTAGATTTATTGCCTTATTTATGCTAAAACGTAAAAAAAAATATTATATTATATTACAGTATATTATATTATATTATTAGTTTTATTCCATTATTTATGCTGAAATGTATTTTTTTCTGTAAACTGATTGTAAATTATACATTTATGCAATGCAATTATAATGTATTATATTATATTATATTACATAAGTTTTATTGCCTTATTTATGCTGAAATGTAAAACTAAATCTATAAATTGATGTGAATCAGAAATGTATGTAATGCAATTATATTCTATTATAATATATTCTATTAGTTTTATTGTTATTGTCTTATAATTACA
>NC_133367.1:21558742-21692206 GCF_049309525.1 Garra rufa | reverse complement strand
AATCAGTTAGATATAGCAGGTCGGCTGACTTGATTTTCTTCTCATACATTCCCGTAGCGTCACAGTGCATTTCCCCATTGAAGCCCAGCGTCCATTCACTTCAATGGGGCTGCTTTGAACGTTTTTTTTCAGTGCTTTGAAACTAGACGGTCATTGGATAAACGCTGCGATTATGTCCCGCCCACGGACGCTCAGCGTCTCTGGGGGTGAATGAGGAGTGGGCTGGCCTGGACGCTGAGCTTCTGCGTGATGATTGGAGGGTCTGTCGAAAGATTGCATCTCCTTTTGACTGACAGCGATTTTGTCCTATAAGGAATCGCTGAAGCTATTCGTTTGCGCTCTCTGCGGCCGCTCAGTCCCATCGTGGATTTCTCAAGTTCAGTCGAAATAAAAACTGCTGCAACCTATTTCTGTATATTTGCTTGGCGAAATTGCTTGATTTTCATCATACATTTCACACAATTATACACCACATTCCTTGTTTCACTTTTACAGAGTTTAATATTTTTTTAGATCATTCATTCATATGAAACTGCACACGAAAAGTCACTGGAAAAGACGCCTAGTTGGTACGACAGGGTCACAGACCATTTTCTTGAAAAGGAACGTAGGGCAGAATTTACTTTTAAATAAATAGACAATTTTATGATGTAGACCGAAAATGAGCTTCCCCTATTTGACAGACCAGTAGCCGCCACTGGTATATATATATATATATATGTACTGTAGATGTTAGCAAAATCTTAAAATGTGAAAATAACCTTTCTCATTTAATTATTACTGTGTTTCGGTAGTGACAAATTTGCGGAGAGGGCAAATATTCCAAAACATTCTGAAAATGCAACATGAGAATTAACATACAACATGTATATACTGCAATGCTTTTTTTTTTTTTTTTTTTTTTTCAAGACGTTTCCATATCTGACTTTGGACCAATTCTGTAATTTTTATATATATATATGGTTTATTTATTTGCCACATTCTAATGAGCTAATTAAGGCCGCGATCACACCGAACGCGTTTTTGCAGTGAGAGGCGCCTTTTTTTGAATGGTTTTCTGTTGGCAGTGAGCGTTCTGCGCGCTGCTTATGCGCCCCGGGCGAAATGGAGGAGAAACTTTTGGTGTCTGTCGTGGGTGACCCGGAGCTGTATTTTTTAGGGTTTCTGCTAATATGACAGTTTAATTAACAGCAAAAACCAAAGATTTTAGAGCGCTGGCACTATAATCCTTTGATTTGACTGACAGGACAGCTGTTTTGGTCGTTGCCTAGCATCATAGAACAACGGCAGCACACTGCCTTTTTTTGGTGACTTTTAAAAAAAGGCAGTGCTGTGCGCCTCGCGTTTTTAGAACTAAAAGACTCGTTCGCTGTGATTGTGGCCAAACTCAAAACACCTGCAAATGCCTTTAAAGCAACACTAAGTAACTTTTCCCTCCATGCTCCCTCTACAGGTTAGAAGCGGAATTGTCCATTACCGCTGTCGTAAATAATTTAGCCTACCGTCGTGTCACATGCACGTTATTTGTTTGAAAGGCTATCCAGGTGCGGCTTTGGAAATAACGATGTCCAGTGACAAGGTAGAGTATGTTGTATGACTTTATAAAAGTGTGGAAACCTTTTGTGAAGCCTGCCGTGAAGCAAGTCGCATTTGTAGTATCATTTGAACTACAAAACCGCGACCCGACGACCCAAACTTACATAGTGCTGTTATGGCCGATAGAGGGTCGCAAAGCGAATACGAAAGTGCTGTTTCACCCTGTTATGAGTTGATGAACCACTGACATGAGTTCGGAAACATTATTTTAAGGTAAAAAAAAAAAGTTACTTAGTGTTGCTTTAAATGGTTCTCTGTCTAGTTCTGTAGGCTACACAATCATGGGGAAGACTGCTGATTTGACAGTTGTCCAAAACACGACCATTGACACCTTGCACAAGGAGGGCAAGACACAAATGCCTCGTTCAAATTTTTTGATATACATTTTTTTTAAAAACAAATTTGATCTTTTTAAGATCAAAGGAGATTCTGTTTTCTACAGGAGCTTTGAAAAGATTTTTTCAACTACATTTTTAGAACTCTAATTTCATAAAAAAGAGACCAACTATAGCAAGTATAGCTTTGATAGAAACATAGCTTTTGTTTGACAGAATAAGACATACCTGACACAGATTCACTATGGGAGACTTTCCTGCTTACATCTGACTGGAATCATCTGTCAACGGCAGCCGAAAGTAATGCTGTAATACCGCAAAATACCCAAATAACCCACCTGAAGCCTCCTCTGCCCTGTTACCCTTTCTCTCTCTCTCTCTCTCTCTCCGACTACAATAGCACCCTACTGAGGGTGCAGAGACAAAATCAAAGCTTGTAGCGCCCGTCAATGCTGACGAATACATCTGACATTTCCGACGCAATCATGCGTTTGATCGGTTCGTTTGATCAGCGTGTACGTTAGCGTGTGGATGCGGTAATGAAAGCGGGAGCTGGCGTGTCCGTTCTGTCAGGGCAGGTGTCTGGGGAAGTGCTGCGTGCCTCCTGGTGAGACGTCTCCTGTTTTCGTGCCAGGCTGGAAAAGGCTTTGACAGGTGGAACACGCAGACCTAGACTTTCTGAGTCATTTTGCGATTTATCATATAAGAAGAGCTCTCTGATTAAGCGCGGGCTCAGTCTTAAAGGAACAGTTCGCCTGTTTTAATCACCCTCGAGTTCAAAGATCTTCTGTCTTCCTTTTGAATCATTTAAGGTGATAACTTTGAATAATTTAATTTAGTCACTGAGTTATTTAAATTTAATTTGAGTCATTTTAGATGATCACTTTGAATAACTGAATGCAGTTGATGTGAGGTGTTTTGTGTGGAAGCCTGTTTCCCCTCACTAAATTTAGTTATTAAAGGTTATTGTTACTTTTTAACTCACGATTCTGACTTAATAACTCAGGCAATTTCATTTTAGTCAGAATTGTGAAAAAGTGAGTCATTTAACTTTGAATCTTTAGTTACCAAAAATGATTTACGGGGGTTATTTTTAATCATTTAAGGTGATCGCAAATTGACAGTTGAGTCATTCGGTCAGATGTTTACTTGGTGGTTAATTTCAATCATTTAAGGTGATCACATCTCATTTATGATTTTAAATCATTTCTTGTAGTCATTTTAAGTCAATCAAGGTGGTCACAGTGTCAGTTAAAATGCTCTACTTTTAAATCGTTTAAAGGGATGGTTCGGAGTAGAATTGACTTCATTGCTATGCACTCCGCCCTTGTCAAAAAATCCTATTGGAATTTCAGTTTATCCTTTAGGATCTTAGTGGATTCTTAGAATCCTATTGGACTTTACGATTTATTTTAATGGAATTTCACTTTGTCCTGTAGGATTTTAGTGGATTTTTAGAATCCTATTGGACATTGCGATTTATTTTAATGGAATTTCACTTTGTCCTGTAGGATTTTAGTGGATTTTTAGAATCCTATTGGACATTACGATTTATTTTAATGGAATTTCACTTTGTCCTGTAGGATTTTAGTGGATTTTTAGAATCCTATTGGACATTACGATTTATTTTAATGGAATTTCACTTTGTCCTGTAGGATTTTAGTGGATTTTTAGAATCCTATTGGACATTGCAATTTATTTTAATGGAATTTCACTTTGTCCTGTAGGGTTTTATTGGATTCTTAGAATCCTATTAAACATTACGATTTATTTTGGTAGAACTTCACTTTGTCCTGTAGGATTTTCCTTGATTTTTAGAATCTTATTGGACAGTGTTTTATTTAATGGGATTTCACTTTGTCCTGTATTTTATTGATTCATAGAAACTTAATGGGCATTGTCATTTTTAAACGAAATTTCACTTTGTCTTGTATGATCTTAGTTGATTCTGTTGATTAATTACTTTTTTAATTTTACTTTTTTAGAGTAACACTGCATGTTTGTGTGCATCTGTAACCCACAATAAATTGCAGCCTATATGAATACACACAAATATAAACACATAATATGTATTTATTGAAATTTATAATATTAAAGAAAGGCAAAGATAATATATATGATATTTCATAATGTTCGAATGAGTTAAATGTATTACATGTGATTAAGAATTCACAGAAATACGAACATCTACATACGGTATTGTCCTGACTCGGCCCCTTTAAGAAATCCGAACGTAGCGCACCTGCAACTGTAGCGCTCATCATTTGAAAATAACGGTCGAAGAGGAAAAGCAGCGAGTGATTAACGGTGTTTAACTTGTCAAACTTTGATTTCAAATACGCCAAAAATGACGAAATAGTAACATTTATCTGGTCTGCATCCTAAACCAACAATATTGGGTGATCTTGGTGAGTTGTTGAACTCGTGTTTGATTGTATCTGCTGATTAGCACAGGAGTCTGCAGCTTTGTGTCAAAAGCTATGAATCTGTGGTAACGTTATTAGTTATGATAGTCACATATGTTTATGCTACTAATTTTCATTGTATAAAACATTGGAGTAGTGACTGTTCTGCCACCATTTGTAGCTGTTTTAATTAATGTTGTGCTTTACGGCTTTGTAGCGTCACTATACTTTAAGTGCAAATAGCACACGTTGTTGGCGAAGACTATTAACACTAACTCCATCCACCAATGTGTGATTTGGATAGTGAACACTATAAAAGACAGCAGTCTTAATTTCTCCCTTTTCAAATATTTTAATAAAAATGAAGGAAATAATGTTGTGATGTGTATTTGCTTTGTCTTGAGAACAAAAAAGTTGTTATTTTTCTTGTGAAGAAAAAAGGGTTACTACAGAAAAAAAGACATTAAGATTTAGATTTAATCCTAACTATTATTAACTTAATCATTCAGCCCAGGATTTGCTGAATTAAACTAGTACTAATTTAGAAAAGACTGTTTAACCTTTTGTTATGTTATTTATTTATTTATTTATTGTCACAGTAAAGAGTTATTTTTCTTTCCAACTTCTGGTGTCCTCTAAGTTTTATATCTACCTCCCTCACTCAAGTCTAGAACTGCTCCAGTATTTGCATTGGAGGACAATTGCAACATACTGTGTGTGTGTGTGTGTGTGTGTGTGTGTGTGTGTGTGTGTGTGTGTGTGTGTGTGTGTGTGTTTCACTAAAGCTGTGTGCTGCACAAATCACCTCACATGTTGTTTACAATCTTATTGAACAAGGTGATGTAAACAGCAAACTGCAAATACTATTTGATAGTAAAACAAAAACAGTGGAAAAGTGCACTTTAGATTACAAAAAGAACAGGCATCCAATTTGATCCCATAAAAATCCCATAGAAACCATCCTACAGAATATTTATGTCTTGTTAAAAAATCCTAAAGGATAATCCTGTACAAAATTCTTATTGGAATTTCTATCATATTTTGGAACCATTCCTATAGGATTTTGATAGGAATATTCTTATATATTCTGTAGGATCATTCCTAAAGGATTTTTTATGGGATCAAATTGGATGCTTGTTCATGTCTTTATGGGAACTTTTTTATCTAAAGGTGAACTTTTCCACTGTTCTTGTTTTACTAACAAATAGTACTTGCAGTTTGCTGTTTACATCACCCTGATGTAGACGTTGTTCATTGTATGTTGCTTATCAAAAAATCCTAAAGGATTCTGATAGGTAACTTGTACTGGATCTTATGTTGGAACTGTTTTTATAGGATTTCAATAGGAATAGTCTTAGGATTCTTCTTGAAAGATGCTTTAAAATAAAACAGGATCCCATTAAAATCCTGTAGAAATTATCCTACAGGATGTTTATGTCTTGTCCTATAGGAAAATCCTATAAAATAATTCCTAATGGAATCCTTTAAGAATGGTTCCAAAATATGATAGAAATTCTGATTTTAATCCTGTAGAGAATTCCTAGTGGAATCCTTTAGGATTTGTAGAGGATTCCTATTGGAATGTATATTAAGGTGAGTTAAAGTAAACTGCAAGACACTAAACTAATATAAACAATTAAAAAAGCGTATCGTTAGGATTCTTCAAAATTCTTGAAAGATGCTTTAAAATAAATCCCATTAAAATCCAGTAGAAATTATCCTACAGGATATTTATGTCTTGTCCTATAAGAAAATCCTATAAGATAATTCCTAATGGAATCCTTTAGGAACGGTTCCAAAATATGATAGAAATTCTAACTGGAATCCTGTAGAGAAATCCTATTGGAATCCTATGGGATTTTTTGACAAGGGCGAAGCCCATCTAAATACCCCATCCGAAGTTTTTTTTACCTTAGTCGAACATTTATGGAGATATTAGAGTTTTTCGAATTGCATGTAACAGCAGTGAATGGTACATGTGATGTATCTCGTAAATTGCACCACTAAACGTGCAAGTAATCTTACCAAACTTGTACAGTAGTGTAAATAGGTTATGTACTCACAAAACGCTGCATCAGAACATTTGTAAGTCCACCATGAGTGTTTTAAAAACACGTTTTAGCCGATCCCTACTAGTCTCAAAAACTACAAATGGCGACACGTCGACGTCACTTCCCTGGTTTGAAAAAAGCACGTAAAAGTCCTCCTACAAGTTGACATGCACACAGATGTAGTAGGAGGACTTTTACGTGCTTTTTTCAAACCAGGGAAGTGACGTCGACGTGTCGCCATTTGTAGTCAATGGCGATGAAGTCAATTCTACTCCGAATCATCCCTTTAAGGTGGACACACTGAATCATCTTAAGTCCTCGTTTTGAGTCATTTAGGGAGGTCATTGTGTTATTTAATGTAATCACCTTGAATCATTGAGTTGGAGATGTTCACTCCTGAATCATCAGAGTGAGTCATTTAAGAGGGTTATTTTGAATCATTCATTACTTTGAATGATTTAAGGTGGTTATTTTGAGTGATTTAATATGGTCAGCTGTGTCATTCAGGATGGTTGCTAAGTCATTCTGAGAGTCATTTAGGGTGATTACTTTGAATCATTTACATGATCAGAATGAATCAAAGTCAAAAATGATTTACAGTGGTCACTGAGTCAATCAATGTGTTTAATATAGTCACTTGAGTCATTTAACCTGGTCACTCTGGATCATTTAACATGATCACAATGAATCATTTAGGGCAGTCAAGGAGTCATTTAACATGGTCACTTTGAGTTACTCAAAGCAGAATCATTTAAAGTGGTCAGTGAGCGATTTAATATGGTCAGCTGAGTAATTTGGGATGGTCACTATAAGTCATTCTGGGAGTCATTTGGGGTGATTACTTTGAATCATTTACATGATCGCATTGAATCATTTAGAGCATTCAAGGAGTCATTTAAAGTGGTCACTTTGAGTTATTCAAAGCAGAATCATTTAAGGTGGTCATTGAGTGATTTAATATGGTCAGCTGAGTCATTCGGAATAGTTGCCAAGTCATTCTGAGAGTCATTTAGGGTGATTACTTTGAATCATTTACATGATCGCATTGAATCATTTAGAGCATTCAAGGAGTCATTTAAAGTGGTCACTTTGAGTTATTCATAGCAGAATCATTTAAGGTGGTCATTGAGTGATTTAATGTGGTCAGCTGAGTCATTCGGGATGGTTGCCAAGTCATTCTGAGAGTCATTTAGGGTGATTTAATTTGAATCATTTACTTGATCACACTGAATCAAAGTCTTTAAAATGATTTAAAGTGGTAACTGATTCAATCAAAGTGGTCCACTTTAAATCATTTAATGTGGTCATTTGAGGAGTCATTTAATCTGGTAACTTTGAATCATATAAAGTAATTACACTAATTACACTAAATCATTTAGGGCAGTCAAGGAGTCATTTGAAGTGATCACTTTGAATAACTCAAAGCAGAATCATTCAAGGTGTTCATTTTATGGTCAGTTGAGTCATTCAGGATAGTTGCTAATCATTCTGAGAGTCATTTAGGGTGATTACTTTGAATCATTTACATTATTACATTGAATCAAAGTGTTTACAAGTATTTTAAGTGGTCACTGAGTCAATCAAAGTGGTCCACTTTGAATCATTTAAGATTGTCATTTTGAACCACTAAAAGAGGTCATTTTGACCTGACGAGTGATCACTTTGAATCAATAGTCACTTGATTCGTTTAACCTGGTCGCTTTGAATCATTTAAGACTGTCATTTTGAACCACTTAAAGAGGTAATTTTGACCTGATGAATGATCACTTTGAATCATTTAATACAGCCACTTTGAGGTGTTTAAGGTATTCACTGAATCATTTACGGTGATCACTTTGAATCATCTGATGATCACTCTGCGTCATATTATCATTTATTTCTCAATTATTTATTATGTTCACTTTTAATTCTTCAAGGAGGTGTTTTTGGCCCATTTAAACCTGCTAGTCACTGAGTCATTTAAAGCAGTCACTTTGAGCCATTGAAAGGCAGTCTATTTGAATTATTTGATACGGCCACTTTGACTTGTTCAAGGTAGTCACTTCAAATCATTTAAGGTGCTTGCATTGACTCATTTCTTTCAGTTGATGGCAGCCAGTTGGGGGTCACTTTTTAACAATTTTATTTTGAGGACACATTTAGGTGCTAAAGCAGGTTAGCCAGCATTTTGTGTCACATCCGCATTTTTGAGAATGTGTACCCATTGTGTCTCATTATTAATTGAAGTGCTTCAGAAATAATCGTCCTAATTTGGGCCGCGTGTACAGTAAGTCCACTTAAAAAAGCCTGAGTGAGTCATTCTGTCTCTTTCTTTCACATTGTGCCAGAGTTAATGAGAAAAAGGAGAGCATCTGTCAGATATGTGCAGCTCGTTGCCCCAGAAGTACCGCCAGTGTGTGTCTATATATGTGTGTAAATGAGTATGTTTGCCTGTGCAAGCTCTGTGCCCCAATAAGACCAGCTGTAGATTTCAAGGTCTCTACACGGGCTCATAGCACCACTGTATGAGGCCCTCAGAGATCCAAAGAGACGCCTCGTGTGCCACAGTGACAGCTGGGAAAATGATGGCTCAGATAAATTAATAAACTGCCAGAAGAAAGAGAATGCATCTAAATCAGGCCATGCCTCATATGATCAGCTTATATGCTTTATTAAAAGTGCACTGTAGCTGTATATTAAAGAGAAAGCAGGCAGTAACAAGAACCATGATGATAGTGGCTTTGTATGTGAAATCACACAGAGACATCACTTTTTCATTGATTCTGTGCGGTTTTGAGGTGCAAGGAATCATGGGACACTGTTCAGAATAAAAGATGAAATCTCTCAGTCTCATATCGGGCTCATTACGCTGAGAATATTCACTGACTCTCTCTAATTGTCATTTCCCATTTAAACATGTCAAAACATAGCAGAGCAGTCATTGTTAGCTTTAGCTAGTGCGAGCAGTCGTGAACCTGAGAACATGGATTTCTGCCGCTGCTTTTTGTGTTAAATTAGATCTCGCAGCGATGACACATTGTGCTTGCGACACTCTGGCGGCTCAAACATGTTAGGGGACTATATTCAGAAGGAACGCTTGTCAGTAACGCTACAGTGACTTGTTCTCACAGTGTACATAACGAACATGAGTCCTGTGAGAAATTACTTTTGGTAACCAGAGAGAAACCACCTAGCAATGTGCTAAAACCACTCAGTGCACCCTTATAACTGCATATGTGCTAAATCTGGTAAAAATAAAATTGTCAGAATGCATTAGCAACCATAACTCAATGTACTAAGTACACTCTGAACATTGTAGCAACTACTTAGAGATGCAATAAAAGTACTCACTACACTTGCAAACACGTAGTGTGGTAAAGTCAGAACACATTAGAAACCATAACACAGTGTGCTGAACTCAGTAGAAACTGCATAGCTATGTGCTAAAATAACTCAAAACACACTTGCCATGACACATCTTGCTAATATGTTCTGAGAGAAAGTCTGCTTAGAATATATTATTCTAAAAGTCTGCATATAGCAACTGGAAAGCAGTGTTGAAGCAACCCTGCTGTAAAAACAGCATATGCTGGTTAGGTATGTTTTGGCGCTGGGATGCTGGTTTTAGCTGGTTTATGCTGGTCCTTTGCTGGTTTATGCTGGTCCTTCATAAACCAGCAAAGGGCCAGCATAAACCAGATAAAACCAGCATCCCAGCATGAAAACATACCTAACCAGCATATGCTGTTTTTTTCAGCAGGGAAGATAGTCTGAATACACTAGCAGCCATATAGACATGTTAAATACAATCAAAACACTAACAATTGCGTATGCGGTAATTCCACTAGCAATCACTCTCATAAAACACTAGCACTCACATAGTGATGGGCTAAATTGACTCAGAACACAATGGCAACTGTGTATTTACTATTTCCACTCAGAACCTACCAGCAACCGCAGTGTAAGAAGCTAAATTCTCTCAGAACACACTAGCACTCGCATAGTGATGAGCTAAATTCTCTCAGAACACAATGGCAACTGTGTATGCACTAATTCCACTCAGAACCTACCAGCAATTGCAAAGTTAGAAGCTAAATTCTCTCAGAACACACTAGCACTCGCATAGTGATGAGCTAATGTCACTCAGAGCACACTAGCAACCATGTATTAGCTAATTCCACTCAGAACATGGTAGCAATTGTGTAGTGATGTGCTTAATGTTCTCAACTGGCAACTGCGTATGCGCTAATTCCACTCAGAACACATTAGCAACTGTGTATGTGCTAAATCCACTCAGAATACACTAGCAATTGCATAGTGATCCGCTAATTCCACTCAGAACAAACTAGCACATAGCAATGCACTAAATCTACACTAAACACATTAGCAACTGTGTACCATTTCCGCTCAGAACAAACTAGCAATCTTTTAGTGATGTGCTAAATCTACTTATACTACGGGGCCGTTGAATGCTTAAATCTGATTGGTTGATGAACGTTCCAGTGGTGTGCATTATTTTCAGGAAAACGCACAGCGAACATAGTTCCAGGCAGCGCTTGACCGCATTACATGTCTGTATCACTTCACCACACAATTTCGGTTATTTCAAAGGTCCTTACAACCCAAAACAGCAAAATAACCAAAACCCACAAAGACACTGGCCAAACAAATAATGATGCACTAAACCTACTCAAAACACACTAGCAACTGCGTTAATTCCAGTGAATACACACTAGCAATCACATAGTGATGTGCTAAATCTACTCAGAACACACTAGAAATTCATTTAGAACACTCTAGCAACCACTTCCCTGGTGAAAAAACCCCCAGCATATGCTGGTTAGGTAGTTTTGATGCTGGTTATGTATGTTTTGATGCTGGTTTAAAATGGTCCTTTGCTGGTTTATGCTGGTCCTTAGCTAGTTTATGCTGGTCATGTGCTGGTCAAGGACCAAAATAAACCAGCTAAGGACCAGCATAAACCAAAAAAGGACCAGCTTAAACCAGCATCCCAGCATCAAAACCTACCTAACCAGCATATGCTGTTTTTTTTTCTGTTTTTTTTTTTTTTCAACATGCTAGCATGTTCTGAGTAAAATTAGCACATAACCCTGTTATGCTGGTTAGGTAGGTTTTGATGCTGGTTTAAGCTGGTCCTTTGCTGGTTTATGCTGGTCCTTTAGTTGGTTTATGCTGGTCCTTTGCTAGTCTCAGCCTCAGACGTCACGCCCACGGAACGTTGGCTAAACGTCTGATGCATATGGTACGCTTAACTGGAAACACTTCAGGAATGTCGAAGTCGTCATCTGATTAGTTGAATTTGACCGGATTTCCGGAATATGCGAGTGTCGCGTTTATTTTCGGTCCGCCGGGAAATAAAGCGCAGACTGATTTACTCTGCATTTTGCTAAAATGTGCTTATGCAGACACCATTGTTGTTATACACATATGCGATGTTCGCGAACAAATTACTGACTTACTGCTTGTTCTCCCTCTTGTTCGTTCTTTCAATGCTGGTTATTTCAATGACTGACTTGTTGCACGCCAGTCTGTTGTTGTGGGGGCATTTCCACGCACAGAAACGTGACGCTGAACGAAACGAACTGTGATTGGTTGTTTGACATGTCAATCAAACGGTCTTATGGGCGGGACTTGGCCAATGGAAGCTGCCATGAGTTCCAGACCTTCAGCCGTCAGTCTGAAGGTCTGGCTACGCGAGACTAGTCCTTTGCTGACCAGCATAAACCAGCAAAGGACCAGCAACTACCTGTTTATGTGCTAATTTTACTCAGAACACACTAACAATTTACTTAGAATACACTAGCAACCACTTATGCATTATTTTTTCTCAGAACACACTAGCAAATGCATATGTGCTAAATCAACTCAGAACACACTAAGCAACCATATGGTAATGTGCTTAAAAAGCAATGCGCTATACAACCACTCACAACACACTAGCAACAATATAGCATTATAATTAAACCATTCAAAACACTCTAGCAACTGCAAAACAACACCATGGAAATCACCCACAACACCTTTGTTTTGACAGGTTTTTCATTTGCAGCATTTAAGCAGCCAAGATTTCAGATCTGTGTTGATTGATGCAATGCTAAGTCCTGTAACTCTGCTGATCGAGTCCAAGCACTGCAGTTTTGTGATCAGAGTTGAGAGTAAGGGTTGGGTTTTGTTGTGAGAATCTGATCCACAGTGTGTCTTTATAGAGGACTGTTGACAGTGTCGACATAGGCAGGAATATTACATTGTTATATTTGACAGCAGCTGAAGTCTAGCCAGGAGTCGTCCTGAAGTATGTCATTCTGAAGACATTTTCTGCACTGGAGAAAGAGTTCTGGCACACATCAGAGCTTCCTGCTCGCCTAAGTGAACAGTTGTGTTCTGGTGATGTCATGGGTGCAAAAGGGCTTTCTAAGTGACTGATTCTTTTTTCTTTTTCTTCATCTTTCACTGGGGATAGCACTTAATCACCGTTAACTTATTTTCACTCAATGTGGACATACTGTACAGTATATTGCCTTCTCTTTTGTTCAGAAGACAATTATTTTCTTAATCATAAAACACCCATGGTAGTTGTAGAAGTTACTGAAATCAAAAATTAAGCACCACCTGTCCCAAAATATCTTTGACTTGTGATTTCAGTTTGTAATGTTTTGAAAACACTTCAATACACACAAACCTTGGTCATCCATGGTTTCTAAAAGCTTCCGCTTCTAAAAGCTTGAGCCCCCTCCAAATATCTCAGAATGTTCAAAAATAAGTTAATTTCATGCCCACCACCTGGCCAGTTATTCCTACCAGATACCGTTCCCGCTCAATTTCCTGTTGAAACCTGCAGTGCGGTTGCGTATTTGAAGCAAGCTTGCTATAGAAAAATCACACCTCCTGTCCACACCTGTGAGGGCTGCAGTAATAGCGTTTGAACCCATGCTGTGGTCGGCAGATAAACCAACCCAGCATGTTGAGGTTTGTGCGAACGTTTGGCAACAAAGGTGCAGGAAGGTGCGCGGGCGTTGCTATTTCAAGTAGGACGCTGTATCAAGACTTGTTATTTGACACATTTTTTGATTTATATATACAGTCAGGCCCGAAATTATTCATACCCCTGGCAAATTCTGACTTAAAGTTACTTTTATTCAACCAGCAAGTTTTTGTTTTTTGTTTTTTTTTTGACCGGAAATGACACAGGCTTCTACCAAAAGATAATAAGACGATGTACAAGAGGCGTCATTGTGGAAAAAAAAATATTTCTCAGCTTTTATTTACATTTGAACAAAAAGTGGCATGTCCAAAATTATTCATCCCCTTCTCAATAATCAATAGAAAAGCCTTTATTGGCTATTACAGCAATCAAACGCTTCCTATAATTGCTGACCAGCTTTTTGCATGTCTCCACTGCTATTTTTGTCCATTCATCGTTAGCAATGAGCGGTGTGCAGTGTTCGTTGGACTGTCTGCCTTGAGATGTTGCCACCAGCAGAACCCAGATTCATCAGGATGGCCTTGGTGGTGATCCTTGGATTCTTTTGTAGCTCTCTCACTATCCTCCTGGCCAGCACAGGTGTCACTTTTGGCTTCCGACCATGTCCTCTGGGATTTTTCACAGTGTGGAACATCTTGTATTTTTTAATAATACTTTGCACTGTAGCCACTGGAACTTCAAAACATTTTGATATGGTCTTATAGCCCATGTAGAGAGCTTCTGTTTTTCACCTGTTGAGTTGATTAAAAGAGCTGTTCCCAATGAATCAGGATAATTAGGATGCTTTAGAACAGCTTGGACTATTTGGAATGGTATAGAACTCTGGATTTTCCCATAGACTGTGACAGTTTGCAAAGGGTATGAATAATTTTGGACATGCCACTTTTTGTTCAAAATAAATAAATTTTGTAAATAAAAGCTGAGAAATATTTTTTTCCACAGTGATGCCTCTTGTACATCGTTTTATTATTATTATTTTTTTGGAGAAATCTGTATCATCTGTATCAAATCTGTATTTCGGGCTTGACTGTATATGTATATCACACAGAAAACGCTAATAAAAATAGTATGATTAGCATGTTAGCATATCCTTAGAGTCACCTCAAAAACCTATTTCCATCTTCACTGGGACGTGCCTCGTGACATGTTTTCTGAGAGAACGGGTCAATAGTATGTATGTACAGTATGTTAGCTGTTTTGTTGTGTATGTGCGCTAGCGTGGAAAGAAAAAGTCACTTTCATCTCTCTGAGGGAAATATTACAGCCTCTTTAAGCTTTTTTTCCCAACCAATCATCTTGTCATTTTGATTTATCTGAAGTGTGTATCTCCCTGCGTGTGTTTGTGTGAGAGGGAGAGCGGGAGACTATTAGGTGATGGTTTTATGAGGAGAACGGAGGGGGTACAAACGACTTCCACGGGGGATGAACTTATGGCTCTGTCTTATGGCTCTATTTAATTTCTCACCGTCTCTCTCGCTGTGAGTAAGAGTGGAAGTTGCGCGTTAATACGCTTTAAATTACATCAGCAACTTCAATACAGATCCTGCAATTACCACACGCAGGTCCATTTCTCAGAGACTAATGCTAATGCTAATGTAAACGTTTACAAACGGCCACTTTTAATATCGCTACACCCAAAATCCACTTTCATTCAGTGATTCCGGGTTTAATAGAAGTTAAGCTCTATTGCCGCAGAAACTCATTTCGACTGTCTTGAATTTTGTTACCTCCGTTTACCGAAATCAAACAAAAATTTAGTTTACAGTGTAATGGGGCGAGGAAATGTCAAGCAAACGCTGAAGTACAGAGGAAATTCACTTGAATCAGCTCTTTTTAAGATGGCTAACGTGCCTCAACTGCTGATTTAGCGCAGATAGTGCCTGGCTAAGCTATATTGTGGGTTTTTAGTACCTAAATATTGCATTGTAAAGTTGCGCGACTGTTTGGTGAATTTTCCCTATGCTGTTTTTAATGTGTAGCCACAGTGCTTAAAGGGATAGTTCTCATAAAATTGAAAATTCTGGCATTGATTACACTTGTCGTTCCAAACCCGAAAAACCTTCTTTCATCTCCGGAAACTCAAATTAGGATATGTTTTATGAAATCTGAGAGCTTTTTGACCCTGCATAGACAATAATGCAACTACCAAGTTCAAGACCCAGAAACTCTCAAAAATGTGCTTCAAGAACTGACACGGAAAAGAGAAGGAATTGTTGAGTTGAGTGGTTATTTTTGTTTTCTTTGATAATTATGTCATCAAAACATCTTTTCTCATAAAAAGGAGATATGTCGTTAAAATGATATATTTTCTCATAACAAACTAGATGTTTTCTCGTTAAAACTGCATCTTTTCTCGTTAAACAAGATGTTATGTTGTTAAAACTACATAATTATCTTATTAAAACATCTCTTGTAAGAATAAGATGATCTTTTCTTGAAAAAACGAGATGTTAAAACGACAATTATCTCATTGAAACAACATCTTTTTTTCATAAAAACACAATGTTTTCTCATGAAAACTTCATCTTTTCTCATAAAACAAGATGTTTTTTTGTTAAAACTGTAACACAAATGCTCATCTTACACTAGCTCTGCAATGGTTATTTCTTCATCTGTGTACTTCGGTTCAAAAAGGTATAGTAGGGCGAAAAACAACGCATTTTCTTTTCCAACTTCAAAATCATCTGACATTTGTTTTTTGTTTTTTTAACATTATGTAAAGGGCATTTGGCTTTCTTTGTAAACTGGGTCGGTACTTCCGCCAACGTCACTACAATGCGTGAGGTTAAGCTAGTGTGAGATGAGCATTTGTGGTTAAAAAGTATATCATTTTTTTTGTTTGTTTTTACGGAAAATTACGGAATTAAGGTGCTTTTAAAAGGTTTTTCACAGCGATGCCATAGAAGAACCATTTTTGGTTCCACAAAGAACCATTCAGTCAAAGGTTCTTTAAAGAACCATCTATTTCTTAATTTTTTATATTCTGAAGAACCTTTGTCACAAATAACTTTTTGTGAAACAGAAAGGTTCTTCAGATGTTAAAGGTTCTTTATGGAACCATTTAGACAAAAAAGGTTCTTCTGTGGCACCGTAAAGCACCTTTATTTTTAAGAGTGTATAGACTCTTATTTTTGGCGAAAGAAGGTGCTTCAGATTATAAAAATGTAAGAAAGAGATGGTTCTTCAAAGAACCTCTGACTGAATGGTTCTTTGTGGAACCAAAAACAGATCTTCTATGGCATCGCTGTGAAGAACCTTTTAAAGCACCTTAATTTTTAAGAGTGTAGAAGAAACTTTTTTGTCTAAATGGTTCCATAAAGAACCTTTAACAAAAAAGGTTCTTCTACACTCTTAAAAATTAAGGTGCTTTAAAAGGTTCTTTACAGCGATGCCATAGAAAAACCGTTTTTGGTTCCACAAAGAACCATTCAGTCAAAGGTTCTTTAAAGAACCATCTCTTTTATTATTTTTTTATATTCTGAAGAACCTTTGTCACAAATAAACTTTTGTGAAACAGAAAGGTTCTTCAGATGTTAAAGGTTCTTTATGGAACCATTTAGACAAAAAAGGTTCTTCTGTGGCACCGTAAAGCACCTTTATTTTTAAGAGTGTATAGACTCTTATTTTTGGCGAAAGAAGGTGCTTCAGATTATAAAAAGGTAAGAAAGAGATGGTTCTTCAAAGAACCTCTGACTGAATGGTTCTTTGTGGAACCAAAAACAGATCTTCTATGGCATCGCTGTGAAGAACCTTTTAAAGCACCTTAATTTTTAAGAGTGTAGAAGAACCTTTTTTGTCTAAATGGTTCCATAAAGAACCTTAAACAAAAAAGGTTCTTCTACACTCTTAAAAATTAAGGTGCTTTAAAAGGTTCTTTACAGCGATGCCATAGAAAAACCGTTTTTGGTTCCACAAAGAACCATTCAGTCAAAGGTTCTTTAAAGAACCATCTCTTTTATTATTTTTTTATATTCTGAAGAACCTTTGTCACAAATAACCTTTTGTGAAACAGAAAGGTTCTTCAGATGTTAAAGGTTCTTTATGGAACCATTTAGACAAAAAAGGTTCTTCTGTGGCACCGTAAAGCACCTTTATTTTTAAGAGTGTATAGACTCTTATTTTTGGCGAAAGAAGGTGCTTCAGATTATAAAAAGGTAAGAAAGAGATGGTTCTTCAAAGAACCTCTGACTGAATGGTTCTTTGTGGAACCAAAAACAGATCTTCTATGGCATCGCTGTGAAGAACCTTTTAAAGCACCTTAATTTTTAAGAGTGTAGAAGAACCTTTTTTGTCTAAATGGTTCCATAAAGAACCTTAAACAAAAAAGGTTCTTCTACACTCTTAAAAATTAAGGTGCTTTAAAAGGTTCTAAACAGCGATGCCATAGAACAGTGTTTCTCAACTCCAGTCCTCGGGGCCCACTGCTCTGCACATTTTGTATGTCTTCCTCATTTAAGGCACCTGATTTTGATCATCAGCTCATTAGAAGAAAGATTCATGAACTGAACTGAGTGTGTCAGACTCAGAAACATACAAAATGTGCAGAGCAGTGGGCCTCGAGGACTGGAGTTGAGAACCACTGCCATAGAAGAACCGTTTTTGGTTCCACAAAGAACCATTCAGTCAGAGGTTCTTTTAAGAACCATCTCTTTCTTACCTTTTTATAATCTGAAGCACCTTCTTTCACCACATTTAGACAAAAAAGGTTCTTTTAGAACACCTTCATTTTTAAGAGTGTATGGAGAAAAATCCTGGAATGTTTTCCTCAGAAACCTTAATTTCTTTTCAACTAAAGAAAGAAACACATGAACATTTAGTTTGTTTTTATCAGTGAAGTGATGAGTGGTAATTGTCGCAGATGTTAAACTTGTACTGAACCCAGAACGTTCCTTTAAACGCGGCCTACAATCTCGCTCTTATACACATATTCATTAAAATTCTCTCGGTGCTCCTGATGGGTGATTGTTTACTTCCATTACCCTTGATGGCAATAACAGGCGGTTCCCGACCCGCGTGCCAGGAACCTCCCGCTAACATCGCCCGCTTCCCATGACACACTGCGGCCCTGAGCTCATTAAGCAAAGTCAGAGAAGTGGTGATCTCACCACAGAAGCAGCCCGCAATCGTCTCGCTGCTTTTAAAACGAAACAATTAAAAGCAAAAACTTTGTACTTTCGGCTGACCTGGACCATCGACTCGGCTTGCAATTCAATATTAGGAGCTTCCAGTAACTGTAAACCCTTTGTTTACTTCAGTATAAACATCTAAGTATGGTTATTAGTCGTAATTATCCTCAGAAGGAACTAAACGAATGACTTTCTTGCCAACTCAAGCAACTAGCTAGTAATAAAAACAAGGTTGAAGGCAAAAATAGTCCAAATGGTGCGTTAGCAAGAAAAACTAGTAAGGGGGAAAAGCTCTCTTCTGGTTTTTCCCAGAAGGTTTGGACTCCATACGGGTCGTGATATTTTTATGTTAGCCGACTTCTGTAAGCGGCGGAAAGTCGCCGGCCGTGTGTGTAGTCGCTATACAGCCACTGTCATTCTCATTTCTTACATCTATCAATTCCTACTTCACTTTATAAATAAGAAATATGTTTTTCTCATCTTTCCATTTCAACTCTTATGTAAGAAATGGAATAACCAGAAATGGAAAGACGGCGAGGCTTAAAAGTCATTTGGAGCCATTTCCCCACTAACGGGAAAAATACATCAATAATACAACAAAGCCTTAAAAACCAATGCAACCAATTTCAGCGCAGAGGATTCGAATTGTGTAAATGTTGGGGCATTTTATATTGATGGGCCGTTAAAAACAAACCCAGCACTTGAGGAGGAGGGGGGGGGGGAATCTAACTTCTTAGGAATGAAACACAAGGATAAAGCAATACGATGCACACTGGAGGCCTGAGTTTGTAGGCGGTTTATATGGATGTGTGGGGTTTTTCATTAGGGATGTATTGTTAGGGAGAAAATACATGCTAGTTTGTCTTTATCTTGTCGATATCATATTTCAGTTGTCATACAGTAAACTGGGCTGCACAGAGTGCTGCGCTCTATGTGACAAACAATCCTGTGTTATTTGCTGTTAGATCTATTGTTGGAGAAAGTATTTTAACATGCAGTTAACCTACCATGAAATCTATTTAGATTTGTTAGTAGTACAGACTTATAATGTACCTAAGGTTGGTTTGATATTCTTTATTCCAATTCTGGCCATTCTGTTGTTTTATTGTCTTCCTTTGCTTTTGCTTTGCTTTACTATGCCTTTTTTCTTTCGATCTGATTCACTTTGCTTGTTTTGTTTCTCTTTT
The DNA here is from genome assembly GCF_049309525.1 of Garra rufa. Lineage (NCBI taxonomy): Eukaryota > Metazoa > Chordata > Actinopteri > Cypriniformes > Cyprinidae > Garra > Garra rufa. The sequence goes on along the minus strand of NC_133367.1, from coordinate 21,672,524 downwards.
TTTATTTTTAATGCATTTTTAAATATTCACATTTTTGTTTGATTTTTTTTATTATTATTGTTTGTTTATTCTTATGTTTTAGTTTATATTTAATGTTTATTGATAGTTAATTAAAATACAACAAAACAAAAATCTATTATATTTTGGCCATTCTGTGTTTTGCTTTACTTTTGTTTTTGGTTTTGTGCTTTGCTTTATTTATTTTTTTTATTAAATATTGTAATATTGTTATTATTTACTTGTATTTAGTATAAATATATTATACTATTTTTGTTATTTATTGGTGTGCATTCGGTTTTGCCATTCAGGTTAGTTTTGCTTTGTTTTTTGCTTAGCTTTTTGTTTTAAATTAAATTAAGTAAATCCTTAATTTCCATTTTGGCCATTCGGTGGTTTGTTTTTTGTTTAGCGTTGTTTTGTTTTATGTTTGTTTTTGTTGTGTTTCTGTTTTTTGTTTCTGTCTCTTGATTTTACTTTAAAGATGTTTTTAAAGATGTTCAAATAAAATAAAATCTTTTATTTCCATTTTGGCCAGTCGTTTTTTTTTTTTTTTTTTGGGGGGGGGGGTGTTAAGCTTTGTTTTGCTTTACGTTTGTTTTCGCTGTTTTTTTTTTCTCTCTCTCTCTCTCTCTTGTTTGTTTTGTTTTGTTTTTGTAGATGTTTAAATCAAATAAAATCTTTTTATTTCCATTTTGGCCATTTGTTTTTTTTTGTTTTTTTAGCTTTGTTTTGCTTTACGTTTGTTTTCGCTGTGTTTTTTTTTTTTTCTCTCTCTCTCTCTTGTTTTTTTGTTTTTGTAGATGTTTAAATAAAATCTTTTATTTCCATTTTGGCCATTCGTTGTTGTTTTTTTAGCTTTGTTTTGCTTTACGTTTGTTTTCGCTGTGTTTTTTTTTTTTTTTTTTTGTCTCTCTCTCTCTCTCTCTCTCTTGTTTTTTGTTTTGTTTTGTTTTTGTAGATGTTTAAATAAAAAATTTATTTCCATTTTGGCCATTCGTGTTTTTTTTTTTTTTTTTAGCTTTGTTTTGCTTTACATTTGTTTTCGCTGTGTTTTTTTTCTCTCTCTCTCTCTCTTGTTTTGTTTTTGTAGATGTTTAAATCAAATAAAATCTTTTATTTCCATTTTGGCCATTTGTTTTTGTTTTTTTTGTTGTTGTTGTTTTTTGTTTTTTAGCTTTGTTTTGCTTTACGTTTGTTTTCGCTGTGTTTTTTTTTCTCTCTCTCTCTCTTGTTTTTTGTTTTGTTTTGTTTTTGTAGATGTTTAAATCAAATAAAATCTTTTATTTCCATTTTGGCCATTTGTTTTTTTTTTTTTTTTTGTTGTTGTTTTTTGTTTTTTAGCTTTGTTTTGCTTTACGTTTGTTTTCCCTGTGTTTTTTTTCTCTCTCTCTCTCTTGTTTTTTGTTTTGTTTTGTTTTTGTAGATGTTTAAATCAAATAAAATCTTTTATTTCCATTTTGGCCATTTGTTTTTTTTTTGTTGTTGTTGTTTTTTGTTTTTTAGCTTTGTTTTGCTTTACGTTTGTTTTCGCTGTGTTTTTTTTTTTTTCTCTCTCTCTCTCTCTTGTTTTTTGTTTTGTTTTGTTTTTGTAGATGTTTAAATCAAATAAAATATTTTATTTCCATTTTGGCCATTTGTTTTTTTTTTGTTGTTGTTGTTGTTTTTAGTTTTTTAGCTTTGTTTTGCTTTACGTTTGTTTTCGCTGTGTTTTTTTTCTCTCTCTCTCTCTCTTGTTTTTTGTTTTGTTTTGTTTTTGTAGATGTTTAAATCAAATAAAATCTTTTATTTCCATTTTGGCCATTTGTTTTTTTTTTTTTTTTTTTTGTTGTTTTTTGTTTTTTAGCTTTGTTTTGCTTTACGTTTGTTTTCGCTGTGTTTTTTTTTTTTCTCTCTCTCTCTCTCTCTCTTGTTTTTGTAGATGTTTAAATAAAATCTCTTATTTCCATTTTGGCCATTTGTTTTTTTTTTGTTGTTGTTGTTTTTTGTTTTTTAGCTTTGTTTTGCTTTACGTTTGTTTTCGCTGTGGTTTTTTTTTTCTCTCTCTCTCTCTCTCTCTTGTTTTTTGTGTTTTGTTTTTGTAGATGTTTAAAATAAAATCTCTTATTTCCATTTTGGCCATTTGTTTTTTTTTGTTGTTGTTGTTTTTTGTTTTTTAGCTTTGTTTTGCTTTACGTTTGTTTTCGCTGTGGTTTTTTTTCTCTCTCTCTCTCTCTCTCTCTCTTGTTTTTTGTGTTTTGTTTTTGTAGATGTTTAAAATAAAATCTCTTATTTCCATTTTGGCCATTTGTTTTTTTTTGTTGTTGTTGTTTTTTGTTTTTTAGCTTTGTTTTGCTTTACGTTTGTTTTCGCTGTGGGTTTTTTTTTCTCTCTCTCTCTCTCTCTCTCTTGTTTTTTGTGTTTTGTTTTTGTAGATGTTTAAAATAAAATCTCTTATTTCCATTTTGGCCATTTGTTTTTTTTTTGTTGTTGTTGTTTTTTGTTTTTTAGCTTTGTTTTGCTTTACGTTTGTTTTCGCTGTGGTTTTTTTTTTTCTCTCTCTCTCTTGTTTTTTGTTTTTGTAGATGTTTAAATAAAATAAAATCTTTTATTTCCATTTTGGCCATTCGTTGTTGTTTTTTTTTAGCTTTGTTTTGCTTTACGTTTGTTTTCGCTGTTTTTTTTTTTTGTCTCTCTCTCTCTCTCTCTCTTGTTTTTTGTTTAGTTTGTTTTTGTAGATGTTTAAATAAAATAAAAAAATTTATTTCCATTTTGGCCACTCGTTTTTTTTGTTTTATTTTTAGCTTTGTTTTGCTTTACGTTTGTTTTCGCTGTGTTTTTTTTTCCTCTCTCTCTCTCTTGTTTTTTGTTTTGTTTTGTTTTGTTTTTGTAGATGTTTAAATAAAATAAAATCTCTTATTTCCATTTTGGCCATTCGTTGTCGTTTTTTAGGTTGGTGTTGCTTTACTTTTGTTTTTGCTGTGTTTGTTTTTTGATTCTCTTTCTCTCTCTCTCTCTCTCTCTCTCTCTCTCTCTCTCTCTCTCTCTCTCTCTCTCTCTCTCTCTCTATAAATATATATGTTTTGTTTTAGTTTGTATTGTTTCTCTTTTTAAAAAATAATTAATACATTTGTAGAAGCTTCAGTCCCTATTTTTGACCCCAATGTAAACTCTGTGTAAAATATAATGTGAAATAGTGAAAGTTACTTTCAAAAGTAATGCATTACAGTTTTGCGTTACTCCATAAAAAAGTAATTAATTGCGTTACTTGGTTACTTTTATGGAGAATAATGCATTGCGTTACTTTTTGTCACCTGAACTGGACTTACTTGTTTATTTTTAATAACAAACAACCCAAAAATCATATTTTCGGTAACTGTAAAAGCTCTTTCACACCAAAATGAAAGTAATAAGCTTCAGGCTGAAGGTAGTGCCTCTCTGAATTTCTCTCAACATTTGGACAGGAGAGGTGTCAGTGAATAAATGGGAAAGCAAAGTTGCTTGCTTTACTTATTTGAAAGAGTACCTCAGTTACTAGTTACTTGACAAAGTAATCTGATTACATAACCTGCACTAATTGTAATCCGTTACAATAGAAAGCCATCACTGATCAGCCTAAAACCACTGATAAATTTGCTAGTGCTTATTTGTGCAATGTGGCATTCACATTTGCACAAACGTTTGCATTAAAGCCAAACACTGATTTAATTCGGATAGAGCAGCAGGGTCACAAAAGGGGAGAGTTTGTTTTTCCCCCTTGTTAAGCACTTGAAAGCCGGCCCATTCTCACCAATAGGCTTTGCAATCAGAAAACTGTCTGTCGGCCGTCCAAACAGAACCGCCTCTCAGCTCCATTAATCTGGCAAAATCCATCAGAGAGCGTTCATCAGGACCCAAGCGAGCCGTCTGTCAGCACGCCTGTCTTAAAGAGACAAGCGCTGTTTGGGCCTGACAAACAAAAGACGTTATTTTGACAAATTGCCCACAGATTAGGGACCTCTTTGAAAGCGGGGGCCCCTGGAGGTGAGCCGGGAGCGAAACTGCTCCAGGTGTTTGTTTGTTTGTTTGTTTGTTTGTTTACTCGGGCTGAATGTGGGGCAGGGCGTGATGGAGCGACTGACAGAGCCAGGGACCCCGGCTCTGTAGGGAACATGTAAAGATCAATGGTGGCCGTGTTTGTCACTCCCGCATCAAAGAGAGGTTCCCAAAACAACTTAAGTCGACACTCGAATCAGAAGCGTTCCGTATGTAGAGCCTCGCCTTGCTTTGATTCAAAGTCAGCATGGATTTGATGCTTTTATGTGCGATTATTTTGAGTTTGTGTGTGTGCACGCTAACAAAATACAGGCGGGAAATGGGTAAGTCTCGTTTCAGAGACTGTTTTGCTACTGAAGGTATCAATCTGTCAAATTGTTTTCTTTTTGTAGAATCAGGTTGAATTCTATTATATATATATATATATATATATATATATATATATATATATTAATTTAGGCCTAATTTGTAATGGTAATGAACTTACAACTCATTTGTCATGTAGTTTTTATTTTAATAAAAATGATTATATTATATTATATTATAGTATATTATATTATATTAATTGCAGTTCTTTGAATGGAATCTGGTAGAATTAATCAACTTTAAAACTAATTATTTATTAATTATATAATAACATAATTATTACAGCTTATTTATAAATAAATAAATAATTATGTACATGCAATGCCACAATAAGTAACAGGGGTACAAATTAGTCCTAAATTAAGTTTTATGAATTCACCTGTATTTTTTTTTTAAATAAAAAGTAGTAATAAAAATAATAAAATATAATAATAAAATAATAAAATAATATCCACTATACATATAATATATTTTTTACATTTAAAAATTGAATAGTATTAATAATATTTAGTAATAATAATATTATTTATTTATTTATTTATTTGTATTATGTATTATCTATTACTTTTATTAATATAATTTATTTATTAATATTTTTAATACTATTTATTTAAATATTTTAACTTTATTTATTAATAATATTATTTATAATTAATATTTATTTATTAATATTAGTTATTTCTTTGTATTATTTATTTATTATTTTTTATAATATTAATTATTTATTAATATTTCTTTATTGTAATTACGTGTTTAAACATTTTAACATTTTAAAACTTGATTTAGAATTAATTTGTAATTGTTTCTTATTATTATTTTAATTTCTATGAACTTAACTGTATTGTAATATAATAGTGTTTTTTATTGTAAAAAATATATAATTCTCTATGTAAATATATATATATATTATCCAGTATATATTTGTTTTGTTTGTTTGTATTGAAAAAAAGCTGTAATAATTATATTGTTATTGTATCACTTATTGTTAATTTCAGACTGTTTAATTAATAAGCATTTTAAAATGTTGTATTTTTTTGTAATTTATATATATTATATTATATTATATTATATTATATTATATTATATTATATTATATTATATTATATTATATTAGTAATGGAACCTGGTTTAATTAATAAACTTTATATTTATTTATTTATTTTGATTTATTTATTTTACTATTTATATTTAGAATTAATTTGTAACCCTGTTTCTACTTCTGGCATTTTTCATTAATTTGTTATAATAATAATAATAATAATAATAATAATAATAATAATAATAATAATAATAATAATAATAATAATAATAATAATAATAATAATAATATTATTATTATTATTATTATTATTATTATTATTATTATTATTATTATTGTTGTTTAATTTTAATGTATGAATGTATGAATACAAAAATACATCATCACACTCATATACAAACATTTATGACACACACACTGTAATGCAAAAATGCAAATGTAATTTCATGTTTTTAAAGAACAATTATTTTCCATCTGTTTTTCAGCCACTAACATCACAGACGCCATAGAGGACCCCGCGATCGGTAAGAAAAGACTTTTAGCAATTTATTCAGCTCACATAACCCCCTTCCCAACTGAACGCAGCTGAGTTTTAACTAATTTAGCAGAACCGTAAACACCAAAGGAACAGGAACAATGCACGGGTCTGCAATGCATCTCCACAGTGAGACAGAGAGAGAGAGAGAGAGTGTGTGTGATCTCGCATCCAACAGATGGACGTGTGTAAATGAGGCAGTGACTGATGAGATGTAGAGCTGCTGACGAGAGATTTAATGAGGCTTGGAATTGGGGTGGGGGTACATAGAACACAGAAGAGGAAGAAAAAAAGGAAAGGCAGATAAACGCAGGAAGAGAGGTGGATGGAGGGCAAAGGGAAGGATTCTGGAAAACATCTCACTTAGAATTGCATTTGTGCTCTTTATTCACTGAATTAATCAGCTCCAGAGTTTTCTCATTCAAACACACACACACACACATACACACACACATACAGACACACACACATGCTGTGTTCCAAAACCTACTGTGTCTGCTTGCCGACTGCATATTTAGGCAGCTGCCCTCTAAAAGCTCTTTTGCCGCAAAAAAGCTCCTGGAAGCTGTTGGCTTTCAGTGAGAGTTGGCGATATGAAGCGATTTGAAGCAACATGAGCGACCTTTTGGCATGTCTCTACAAAGTTTACAAAAGTTTAACTTTTAAGCAGTTAAAAAGCCACCCTAAATGCAAGTAAAAACAGTGGAGCTCGTGTGGTACATTAACATTCCTGAGAGACGTTACTGTAAGAAATTTCATTAGTCCATATGATCTCTGCCCAAAAAATGCTACAATTTTTAATATACAATATAATATAAAACAGATTAAGTAAAAAAATTTAAATATAGATAGAATATTCCATTTCGTTTTTATTATATCTTTTATCTTTCATCTTTTTTTGTCCAAATTGTTAGCATTCTCAGTGACTTGCATTTAGTTAGTGTTTGTTTGTTTGTTTGTTTGTTTGTTTGTTTGTTTTGTTTATTCTATTTCATTTTATTTGTGTTTTCAGTTTTGTTTGTTTGTTTGCTTGTTTTTACGATATTTGGAAAACCATGTCCAAAATTCTTTGCATTGTGAATTTGCAATGCGTTTTTATTTTATTTTATTTTATTATTTTTTTGTTTGTTTGTTTTGTTCCATTTTGCATGTTGTCAGTTTTGTTTTGTTTTAGATATTTGGAAAACCATGTCCAGAATTCTTTGCGTTTGTTTTTGTTTGTTTGTTGTTTTTTTTTTTTTTTTTTTTTTTTGTAGTGTATTTATTTTTGTTTTATTTCGTTTTATTTGTTTTTGGGTTTGTTTGTTTGTTTTGTTTAGAAAACCATGTGTGAAATTGCATTCTAACTTGACATGCTTTTCTATTTTAATTTAATTGTATTTTAATTTATAAAACAAGTTGTTCAAAATACATATTGTTTGCATAATAAATGCGTTCCATTAAGTTTTTAATGATATTTTATCATTTTTATCTTTATCTTTTTTTTTTTTTTTTTTTTTTTTTTTGTCTAGAATTGTTAGGATTCTAAGTGACTGTTTTGATGTTTTATTTGATTTTTAATGTATTTATTTTTAGTGTGTGTGTGTGTGTGTGTTCGATTTATTTGTTTGTTTTTATTTATTTATTTTAGATGTTTAGAAAGCAATGTCTTGATTCTGATTTTGTTTTCAGTTTTGTTTGTTTGTTTTCTTGTTTTTAAGATATTTGGAAAACCATGTCCAGAATTCTTTGCATTCTAAATGACTTGCATTTGTTTTGTTTTTTATTTGATTATTTTTTTTGCAATGTATTTATTTTTGTTTTAATTCATTTTATTTGTTTTTGGTTTGGTTTGTTTAATTTTAGAAAACAATGACTTGACATGTTTTTTATTTTATTTAATTTTATTTGTATTTTCAGTTTTGTTTTTGTTTTTATTTATCCGATTTTTTTGCATTTTTGCAATTTTTGTTTTGTTTTAGATATTTGAGATTTTTTTTATTTTATATTTTTGTTTGCGTGAAATTGTCTCCATTTTATTTCATTTTAATTGTGCTAAATGACTTGTGGTTGTTTTATTTGTTTTGTTTTAGATATTTAGAAAACCATGTCCAGAATTTGTTTGCATTCTGAATGACTTTTTTGTTTTGTTTTTATATTTTATTATTATTATTATCATTATTATTATTGTTTTGGGGTTTGTTTGTTTTTTGTTTTTGTTTTTTGCAGTATATTTATTTTGTTTCATTTTATTTGTTTTCAGAACCATTTGTTTGGAAAACCATGTCCAGAATTATTTGCATTCTAATTGACTTGTGTTTTTTATGTATTTATTTTTATTTTCTTTTAATTTTATTTGTTTTTGATTGGTTTGTTTTTGTTTCGTTTTAGATGTTTAGAAAACAATGTGCAAAATTGCATTCTGACTTGACATGCTTTTTTTTCATTTTCGTTTTAGTTTTTTTTTTTTTTTACAAGCAATGCATCTAATTTGTGATATGATTTTTAATAGCTGTGGCAAATTACCCAGCCGCCAATAATGTAGAGTAGTAGGAACATCCAACAGAGCCACTCAGCAACCTGAATCCATCATCATATAAAATAATGCAAAAAAAAAAAAAAGAAGTGCATTTAATCATGCCTCCAAACCTCAATGATTCATTATAAAAAGTTACATTTTTCAAATTGCATTATTTATTTTTATAAATAATTGTTCAGGTCAAACAATTTTTCATCTCATTATTTTCTGTACTATTAATTGTTCGGGTCATGGGCATAATTAAATGTTTGCTGTATTTTTTCAAATAATTGATTTGCTCTAAATTACCATGTTAAATTGGCAGCTGCCTACATTTTGGCACAGCCTTTGCATTAGGACTGTCTGTGATGCCTGGAAATGCTTCCTATGTTGTTATCTCCAGATTTTGGAACAGAGCCACTCTTTCTCCTCTTCAATTCAAGGTGCTTCATTACCATGATGTCCTCTCCTAGCCGCCCCCTTCTCTCTCTTATTGACGCTTGTTGTTTAATGGCTCTGAGTGGGCAGTGCATTTTAAGCTCTGATTAATGGAGCAGTAATGATAGGCTAACACCTAGATGTAGCAGGTAATTAAGCATTAATGAGCTGTGCGAAGGCACTCAGACACACGGAGACTCGATCACACGTAACAGCACATCACAGCCAAGGGCTTTAATTGTTCAAAGGTTGCTCCTTCATTGCTCAGGAGGCCTAATTGAGATCTCACCGGTGGTTCATTCATGAAACTTGTCTGAGATGTTTCTTCTTCTGGAGGATTTGTGTAACCAACTTGAGCTACAGACACTGACAATGCGCCAGCAGACAAGACAGAGCAGGTTACTTTTGGTATGAAACAAAGTCTTAGCTTTCAAATTTGGTAATTTTTTTAAGAAACTCTATCAAACTCTAACAATAAATATTGTGTATCAGTGTAGCGCCTCAGTTCAAGCAGAAAATGAACCAATCATCTCTTCCTCTTTACTAGTTCTTATAGCACAAAATAAAAAAGAATGAACATTAGAATCTTGTTTTAACTGTGGAAAAATGTTACACACAATTTGTCAAGTTCAAGTCCACCAACGTTAATTTATGAACTCTCCTGTCTGGTTTGTTTGTCGGACAAAATGGCAGATTCTGGGTTATGATTGGTCAAATCGCCTGTCAATCAAACACCTGATGAAGGGTCAATTGTAAAGACCCTTTCACACCAAGAACTATAGCAATAACTATATCTTTAAAGTTCGTTCTAAGTCAATGAGAATGGTCCAGACCACAACTATAACCATAACACAGGAATGATATCGTTAGAATCCCTTTTATTTATTTATTTTTTTTTTTTAATTGACAACCAATCAGAATCAATCCAACTTTAAAGATCTTACACATTTAAAACGGAAGACAACAAAACTTGGGGGCCTGAACATGCAAACTTTTTTAAATGGGTTTCAAAGTCTAAAGGCCATTGCACACAGAGTACAAAATTTTCATATGCATTTTTAGTTTTTTTTAGTTTTTTTTGTATTGGGCATCCTTTTCTTTCAAAATGCTTTCTACGAATGCGCAAAACTCAAATCTAATCCAAACTTTTTTTGATGGACAAAAGTTTCGGAGGCAGTGTGGAAAGGCCATTGCACACTGTCTCCGAAACTTTCGTCCACCAAAAAAATTCAGATTAGGTTTGATTTTCTGCGTTCTCGCATCCGTAACAAGCATTTTGATAGGAAAGGATGACGAATGAGAAAACCGAAAAACGCATAAGAAAATTTAGGACTCTTCAGGACTTTTAATGTGATTGACACAACATGAGGTCGTATTTATTTTTTAACGTGTGAAAAATTCGGACGAAAATTTCGTACTCTGTGTGCAGTGACCTTAAGGTTTGAAAATGATGCCGTTATTGTCTCAGTGTAAAAGGCAAAAACTCAAGCTTGTGAGAAGGTGACACCATGCACATACATATTATGTGTTCGATCTACAGTAGTCAACATTCGAAGTGGATCAAAACCTTTCATCAAATTTGTCCTAAAACCAAAAAGAATTGTTCTTATCTTAGAACAACGTTCTTATCTTAGAACAACTTTTGATTAACTTTTTTGATCCACTTCGAATGTTGACTACTGTATAGGTATGTGCCATATGCGTAGTGTTTCTTTATACAACTACTGGCCTGACATGTATAATACAGCATTTTTAGTCATTTTCACAGATCCTTGTGAACAGGGATAATTTTGATGACGTTGTGATCAGTGTGCAAAATTTTTCCAAAACACAATGTTAAAAATTTCAATGTTTTTAGTACATTATTGTCGTGTAAATGCACCCCTAGTTATCGTTGGTGTGAACGGACCTTAAATGTAATAGCATCTTAAAAATATAGAGCTCTGAGCGTTAATGGCAGTTAAAAGGCGCTGTGACCGACACTGACAAAACACCTTCAGTTTTCCCGGAACATTCAGTGACGCCACTAAGCGGTGATGCCACAACTATAAGAGTATCGTTTACAAGTTTCTGCATAGATTGCAGCCTAGGGCACAGGTTTTCAAACCCTGGGTCAAAATTAGCTCACCAGGATGGTGGAAAATTAAAAAAAAGTTACATTAAAAATAAAATGTGTCACCGAAGAACCGAGAACCAAGATGACAGAACGCGCATCTTGTATGTTTGCTTTATTTTACAAAAGCACAAATGTTGTTTGAGCATGCAAAAATAAAAGTAAACACTTAAACACTTAACACGGTTTTGAATTATGTACAACTCTTGTCTGTATGACCAAAAATAGTGGAGTATTTTATGTTTTAGCTATTCAATTGCGCCGTTGGTAATGGTAAAGGCAGGGCAGCCAACAAATATGAAACAAGGAAACAGTCCAGGGTCAAAAACACAGGCAGGGCAAAACTAGGAAAGAAGAAAAACATGAGCGCAAACACAAACTACAACAGACTAGAAACAAACAATACTCAGCAATGTGTGTGTGTGCAAGAGCGCAACTTAAATAGTCCTCCTGATAGGAAATGGGAGGAGTCCGTAATTGGTTAGGCAAAAGGGTATCTGGGAAATGGAGTGCAGAATGTGTAGCAAAGTAAGTAAGGGATCTTCCTTTATCTTTTTTCAGCTGGATACACTATTTTTTACTTCAAACAAACAATATCTGAAATGTTATCTTCACAAAGCTATTATAAAAACTGAAATTGAAGTAAAATCAGCACCAGGTTTGATATCTTTTTGTCAGACGCCTTTGGTTCTTCTGGAGTCCCTGTGCCATGTTTAAGTAAAACTTAAGAGCTAGATTATAAAACATGTATCATAAATATTATTAGAGTTTCACAGAAAATTTTCATTGAATGTGTCACTTGCAATTGCTGAGTGAAATTCCTACACTATCCTACTGTAAGGTGGAGGCGTGACAATGGATAAGGACAATTTACTCCTGCTTCGTTGGCAATCGTAAGGGCAGGCAGCAAACAAATATGAATCAAGGAAACAGGCCAGGGTCAAAAACACAGGCAGGGCAAAACTAGGAAACTAGCAGACAAGGAAAACAGGCAAACGCGAGAACTTTGAAAGGCTAGAAATAAACAATACTCAGCAATATATGCGTGCAAGAGTCCAACTTAAATAGTCCTCGGGAGTCCATAATTAATTCCTAGGTAGAGAGAATGGTAAGGATGAGGTTTAGTGTACTTGAAACAAACAATACCTAAAATTCTATCTTGTTTTTCTCACAAAGCTAATGTAAACACAGTAATTTAAGTCAAATTGGCACCAGATTTGTAATCTTGTTGTCATACGCCTTTGATTCTTTTGGTGACCCCGACGTGCCTTGTTTAAATGAAACGTAAGAGCTAGACTATAAAACATATATCATAAATATTATTGGAAAAAGTTTCACAAAAAATATTTAAGTCTTTCTATATCAAAATTTTACATTTAACATGTAACTCGCAATTTCTTATTAATTATTCATGAAATTCACTAGCAGTTTCTGGGTGAAAAAAACATTGCCTGAAATTTTATCCTGTTTTAATCACAAAGCTATTGTATGACTTCAAAAGACCTTGAATGTAGTTCACAAGTGGTATGAACTCTCTCAACATCTATCTACATTACGAAAAAAAAAACTAATTGAAGGCTTTTGAAGGACAAGAGGCTGAATAAATGCGTTTTAGGTACACTATCCCTTTAGAGCTCACATTTGTGTTTTTTTTTTTGTCATGCGGAAAGCCCTGCAATAAGAAAATGTGCTATCTATCTAAATCCGAGTGCAAACATCTGCTCTCCCCTCCATAGAATGTCTCCATCACCCAAATTATCCTCTTCATGGTGCTTCCTCTCCAAAATCTCTGCTCCCTCCATTAATAATACAACACTTTTGGTGTTTTCAAGTGCAGCATTGAACCATTGAACCAATTCAATGAAAAAAACTGAATGTTTTTGACATGGTTTTGTTTCAGGCATAGCTTCCAGTACCGAATCAGTGGCTGGTGTTCTGTTGGGTAAGAATGCAATCATATTCGAAAAATGATCTATTTATCTACAACTCTTTGAATCATACAAGACCACACTGAATATACTGTATAAGAGTCTTGATAGAGGTTGAATTATTCTGTAAATTAGCTTTATTGTTAATTCAACCTCACGGTTTTCTAACAGCTATGCCCACTTTCCACTATCCACTATCCAAAAGTTCTGTGCTCTCTAAAGTAAATACTGTTTTGTATAGACTGTATAACTATTATCAACTTGATTTCTTTTTTTTTCTTGTCTTCTTGTGGTTGTTCCCTCACCCAGGTGTCTCTGTAATAGCAGTTTTTGTGATGATACTGGTAATTATTTCAGTGATTCTTCGCTTCATGGCCCACCAGAAAGGTACATATTACACCCGCGAGGAGGCCTTAGCATTTAAGAGCGACCCTGAGGTGCAGGAGTTCACAGAAGATCCAGAAGATCCGGAAGATCCAGAAGAAGGTAAGAGACCTCTAAACTTCCACTACTTTTCCACTCTGAGGCTGCCTGCTAGAAAACTTATTAATAACTTTTTGTCAATGACGACAGTCGTATTTCTCATAATAATGTCGAAAATCTGTTTTGCAGAGGAGCCTTAGTATCTCCTGGCGGGAAGCCTTTTGGGACGTTTCCTGTGTGAAATGTATCACTGCGAGCGACAGAAGGATCTGTCGTGGTTCCTCTTCCTTTTCACTCTCCAATCACATATGCCTTTTCCAACAGATGTCCTTTTTCTGACGGCTTCACACTCAACCACTCCAAATCTAAAATAGATTCCCATGTGGAGAAGCACTTGTGTGCTAATTATCTTACTTTGTGTGTTATCACAGTACTTAAGTTATATTAAAATGTGAGTTTTTTTAATACTGTAAACTATTAGCCTTATGAATTAACACATTAATGTCTTAATGTAGTTTTTTTTTTTATTAACATACTATGAAGTTCATAAATTATTTAATTTACGCCAGCTTTAGTGATTGGTTGACACGTGTCTCTTTGTAGAAACTCTTTCGCAAAGATTAAGACGCACAGAATTGGTAGCATGAATCAAACTCCACGTGACTCATTATCCAGACAGTACTCTGAAGGTTGTCATCTATGCCAGTTGTTTTGTAACATCTGTAGTAACTCAAAAAATATTCACAGGTGGAAGAAGAGTAAGAGAGCCTTCGGCTCCTGTCGGCAACTGTCCATATTTTACTCAATTAAAATTCTGTCATTTTTTACTCACCCTCATGTCATTCAAAACCATCTTTTTTCTGTGGAACACACTAGACATTAAACAGAATTATTATTTAGCTTGGTTCCATAAGGCCCGTGTGATGCGATCTAGGAAAACCCAACACGTGGTGAAATTTTACTTTTTTAGGTTTTGATACCACTTTTCAAAACTATTTTGTCCATACACTCTTAAAAATAAAGGTGCTTTAAAAGGTTCTTCACAGCGATGCCAAAGAACCATTTTTGGTTCCACAAAGAACCATTTAGTCAAAGGTTCTTTAAAGAACCATCTATTTCTTTCTTTTTTTATAATCTGAGGAACCTTCTTTCACCACAAAGAACCTTTTGTGAAACAAAAAGGTTCATCAGATGTTAAAGGTTCTTTATGTAACCATTTAGACCAAAAGAGTTCTTCTATGGCATTGTGAAGCACCTGTATTTTTAAGAGTGTAGCTTGAGTTGAACATAACAAAAGTTATCTTAATTTGGCTGATAGCTATGATTTTCAGGAATGGCATTTTGAGGAAAAACAGGTTTAAAGTAAGACTTTCACAGGTTTAACAAGAGTTTTCTGTCAAGTCATTACACAAAGACTAACATCTGTTTTTCGTTGTTTATCATGGGCATAGTCTCTGAACTTTTGATCAGCTCTTGTATGTTTAAATATTAGAAATAGTGTATCTTGCAGTTTTCATTTAGAGAAGCGAGCGCAGCGCAACTGTTCGCGCACATTTTCATTTAACAGGCTGTCATCAGATTCCTCCTCTTTAGTAACATCATCCGATCCTTCATCTCTGGATGTAAAATCATCCAATATAACATCGTTTAGGGCACTGAGCAGATTGAAACGAGTAAGATCGTTTATGTGAGCAGCTACAGTACTAAAGCCTGTATTGTTCTAATGCGCTCCGCCATCTCACAATATAAAAAAATAAAATAAATAAACGGTGCGTGCCATAGTTTACACAGAACTGGCTGGGAATGTGCATTGATACACCTTTATTAAATGTTACGTGGTTTATTTTGATAGATTAGGCTAAATGTTTTTGTAGTGTTAAAGTTGCTTGCTGCAATAAATCGCTATTATTCTGCACTACCCTGCTGGGAAAAAAAAACAACAAAAAAACAGCTAAAACCAGCCTAGGCTGGTTGGCTGGTCTTAGCTGGTTTAAGATGGAAATAGCTGGTTTCCCAGCCTGACCAGCTAAGTCCAGCCTGACCAGCCAGGCCAGGCTGGGAAAGTGGCCAAAACCCCTCTAAAACCAGCCTGCTGACCAGCTATGACCAACTAAAATCAGGCTGGTTGACCAGCTAAAACCAGCCAACCAGCTTAGGCTGGTTTTAGCTGTTTGTTTTTTTTTTCACCAGGATGAACAGGTGAATTTTTTCAAGATATTTTCAGAGATGATAGACAAGATGTTATAGAATAATAATTTAATGAAAACGTAATTTTGACCCTCCAAAAAAAGACGTTTGACCGGCCTGGTTTTAGCTGTTTTTTTTTTTTTTTTTTCGTTTTTTTTTTTTTTGTTTTTTTTTCAGCAGACATCCAACGGGTTTTTTGAGATTGCATCATATATAGAATTTCTAAAAAGTTCCAAAAATAACAATACAAACAACATGAGAGAGAGTAAATAATGACAGACATATAGTCTACCGTTCAAAAGTTTGGGATTTGCAAAGATTTGCATTAAACGGATCAAAAGTGACAGTAAAGACGTTTATAATGCTGTTCATTTGAATTTCCAATTCTTCAGAGATTCCTAAGAAAAAAAAAAAGTGTCACAGTTTCCTTAAGATATTAAGCAGCAAAACTGTTTTCAACAATGATAAGAAATGTTTCTTGAGCAGCAAATCATCATATTAGAATGATTTCTGAAAGTTCATGTGACACTGAAGACTGGAGTAATGAACAAATTACTTTTTTAAATAGAAAACAATCATTTAAGAAAATCTTACAGATCTCAAACTTTTGAACTGTAGTGTGTGTACCCTATAATATACTTTTATATTTGTCAGTGGGTTTGATTTTTGATTGCCTTTTTAGTGGCATGAACCTTTTTTATTGTTTCTGTGGTTTGTTTGTTCATCTATTTCTTAAGCTTACACTTCATTTTAAGCTACAGTATGTTTTGCTTCAGTTATGAACACAATTAATGATACAGCAAATGATAGAAGGACATTTAAACTAATCCTTGAAAATGCATGTGAACAGACATAAGTAGATAAATATTAACATTCTTGTAATATTTATTGTAGAAATCCTTGACAGATTACGCCGCTGGCACCAGTGGGGTTAAAATAAAGCTAAAAATAGAAACCATGCTATCTTTTATTTATGTCATATAGTTGTGTGTGAATGTCCACAGAGCACTCATTTTATTGACTCTCCAAATCTACAGAAATATAGAAGAACCCAAGTAAATAAAACTAAGACTTGATATTTATACAATCTGAAACACCTAGCTGAGGCTGCAATATTTGTTTGCTGACCTGAATGGCATGTGGATACAGTAATATTCTGCTAGAGCTCTAAAAATACACATTTAAGAGACACCGCTAATGCTAATGTAAACAGTGTGCGACGGTCCACGCAAGGAACAAAAGGCAAACAAACAAAGACTGCGGTTAAAGAGTTTAAAAAATAGCCGACTAGGCAAATCAAAAGCCACATCTCCCAAATCCGAGAAACAAACCAAACATCTCGAACACACAGCTCTCCCTTTGTCTACAGCAGTTTGTGGAAACTGGTACATCTCGCTATACGACAGAAGCCAGTGACCTGATTAGGGCTGGATGAAAACAGTTTCTAATTAGCGGTGAACAGCGTCACCCCCTCGGAGAGTTGAGCTGAAATAAAGTGTCAACAACAGCAGGAAACTTTCAAAGAAAAACTCCAATATAGCATACGCGCTAGGGGAATTAGCCCGTAGTCGAGCTCGCAAATATCATACGACCATGCGAAATACAATTTAGCAGGGAGAAGGTCAAACAAAGAGCGGATGGGCAAATACATCAAAAGAAACGGGTTATTTCTGAGCTATTTACTCTGCGCCTAGGCTCTCCGGAGATGCTACGGCGTGCGCCGTTCAGACCACCAGTAAACCCATTGCCAAAAAACAACGTCTAATCATGCCAACTCATGTTTGATCCAGCGGAGATGGTGTGATGCCTCAAAAACATGTCAGAAATCTAATAGCTTCGCAAGATGCGGAAATGAACTTTTCCGAGGTGTTAGCGACTGTTTTGTTTATTTGTATTAACTAGGTTAATGATATCCCCGGAAAGTAATTTCCGCCAATTTTCTGCTGCGGACACGCAGCAAACGAACCCGAACGAAGCCTTTTTTTCCCTCCCCAAGAAGGCGACACAATAAGGGCAGTTTGATCCAGCTCTGTTTGGACGTGGATCACCATCAAAAGCGTCAATTCGCATTGATTTCTCATCTCAGCGGAAGCCATTACAGGGAATAAAAACGACAGATATGACAGAGCGAGTTTCAGCCCTCTTTAGAGAGGTCGACCTTTGTCGGGGGAGTCTGAATCAAGGCCATCATCTCTCAAATATCATGTAAATGTAGCAGGATAAGACTGGGAGACGCATAATGCCGCACATCAATAGCTGCGTAGGGAACAAAAGAAGTCTGCTTATTTTGCTGCCTTCAAGCCATTTGTCATAAGATTAAAGGAATAGTTCACATAAATACGAAAATTGTGTCATTCACTCAGCCTTGTGTTGTTCTTTTTTCAGCTCAATGCAAAAGGAGATGTTTTGTGCACAGTATTTGCGCTTTTTTACATTAGTTGTTCCATGTTTGCCAAGGTCCAAAGTGGCTATATTCAGTGCTATATTCAACATCTTCTAATGCTATAGGCTTTGTGTGAAAGAAACAGCTAGTTTTGTAGCGATTTTGAGGCACCGCATTTTCAGAAAGACCTTAAGCAGGTTTGGAACAAAGTCAGGGTGAGTAAATTATGATAGAAGACATTTTGAACAAACTTTATGCTCATTTATAACAGAAATTATATTAAAATGGCTGCATGGAGACCTTTGTTGTATTTTCATTTTAGTGCATTATTTGTGATTCCTTCCATTAGCTGTTTAAAGTGATGATATGTGCCAAGGTCCAAAGTGGCCAAAAATACTATAAAAGCACTGTAAAAGTGGTTCCTTAGATTTGTGTGCTATATTCAACGTCTTCTAAAGTTAGATGATATTTTTGGGGGAAAAAAAAAAAAAACAGAGAGAAAAACAGCTAGTTTTGTAGAGATTTTGAGCCACCACTTCTTCAGAAAGACCTTAAACAGGTTTGGAACGACATGGAGGTGAGTAAATGATGATTAGAACAGGTTTTAAACAAACTCAATTATATGCTCAATTATAACATAAATTGCGTTAAAACAGCTGGATATAGAACTTTGTTGTATAGCATTTCTTTGTGTACTATGCTAGGTTGTTGTTGTTTTTTCACTGAAATGAAAAGGGAGATTTTTTTTGTGCATTATTTGTGATTCATTCCATTAGCTCTCCATAGCAACTATATTTGCCAAGGTCCAAAGTGCACTGTTAAAAGTGGTTCCTCAGACTTGTGTGCTATATTTAATATAATCTGAAGTTATATGATAGCTTTTTGTGAGAAAAACACCTTGTTTTAACAATTTTAAAGTACCACGTTTTCAGAAAGACCTTAAAGGGATAGTTCACCCAAAAATGAACATTTGATGTTTATCTGCTTACCCCCAGGGCATCCAAGATGTAGGTGACTTTGTTTCTTCAGTACAACACAAAAGAAGATTTTTAACTCAAACCGTTGCAGTCTGTTAGTCATATAATGGCAGTTAATGGGCACCAAACCTTTGAAAGTAAAAAAAAAAAAAAAACATGCAAAGACAAATCCAAATTAAACCCTGCGGCTCGTGATGATACATTGATGTCCTAAGACACGAAACGATCGGTTTTTGTGAGAAACTGAACATTATTCATATCATTTTTTTTACCTTTGATACAGTACTCAGCAATGTTCAACTGTCCTGAGCGCATGCTCAGCATCCCGCACGTTACATGTGTACGCACTCTGGCAGAAGGGGAAATCGATGAAAAGTCAACAGTCTGGATAAGTTCGCTCAAGCAAACATAATCTTTTAGCTTTAAATCAGTTTTGAAAAATCAGGATAAGCGCAAGTAATTACCATTTTGAATAGCCACTATACACAATCTCTATGCACTGTGTAAACAATGAGTGTCGTATACACGCGACAGATCGCTTCCGGCGTTTGCGTATACTACGCCAGAGTGCATACACATGTAACGTGTTGGACAGTTGTTGGACATTGCTGTGTATCAAAGGTAAAAAATAATGTAAATACTGTTCAGTTTCTCGCAAAAAAAACTGTCGTTTCGTGTCTTAGGGCATCAATGTATCGTCACGAGCCGCAGGGTTTCATTTGGATTTGTCTGTGCATGTTTGTTTGTTTTTTACTTTCAAAGGTTTGGTGCCCATTAACTGCCATTATATGACTAACAGACTGCAACGGTTTTATCATTTTTATTACACCTTGATCCCTGACTTTGTTGTATAGCATTTGTATACTATGCTAGGTGTTGTTTGGCTAAAGTAGCACAGTGAATTCTCTCATTAGCATCTGCAAATATGTTTAAATTTTCATTTTACTGAGAGAAGTTAGTTTATTCATCAGAACATCTGGATGTTCGGGCTGTTGATAAGGGTAAAGGTTTTTAGCCCTAAATAATGTGTTAATGTGATTTAGCAAAGCAGCTTAGCATGGATTTGAGTCTTTTCTATTTTCATGATGCCAGAGTTGCGTGTGCGTGTGTGTGTTCATAAGTCCAGAGGGCAGCTGTGAGTGGCATGAATTTAATCCAATTTCTCCATCTCCAGCGCTGCGGAGCAAGCCGTAATTCACCCCAAAACGGTCTCTTCCTGTCACGGGAGTTCATGCTAATGAGAAATTAGGACAGGTTTGGTGTGTGTAAAAATGTGTTAATTCCATCATTGTTTAAATATTTGATCGATTGCCATTGGTATTCCCATGCTCTATTTGCGCCGTCCTCAGTCCCACTCCAGGGTCAAGGGGGCCACATATCCTCTTCTAAATGGGATAGCCAGAATTAGCGATAAAGCATTAGCATAGGCCACCATGGAAACTTCTTAGCTGCTTTGTGAAAACGATGCTATTTCCAGACTCTCTCCAACTAGGATCATGTTTGTATAACTCCTGGTCACATTTCCAGAGTAATACAAGGACTTTGATTCAAAATCATTGGCTAGAAATTAAAAGGTGCCTTGGGTTTCTGTATCTGTGTCATATTTAACCCCGATTTTTGAATTAATTTTATATATGAATCTAAAATTATTTATGGCACAGTACAGTGTAATGCAATAAAATGTCTTTAACGGCTCAACTCTTCTGGGACTATTGTCTTTATAAAAGCTGACGTCTTACACTTAACATAAGGTGAAAAAAGAGACAAGGTAAGAGTTCTGTTTCATATTTTTGGCTCCCCTATGGGTTTGAAGAAGTGGGCTAGAGGAGAGCCGCTCAACATTACGTCAGCTGGAAACAATAAACCAAACGGAGTCATCCATCATGAGCGTTTGATTCCGCTGACAGCACGTCAAATCCCATTGATCTCCGGGAGAACCTTCAGGATCGCTGATGGGACTCTGGCGGCGCTCTGATGTGACAAAAATTCAGGTTTACCTCTTTCTGGCAAACTTTTTATGACATGACCTAAAAAATGATGTAAAAGCTTTGTAAAAACGTATTATGATGATATCGGAAAGCAAGTTTTCTTTATTTAGTGTTAACCAGTTTATCTCCCTGATTCAGTATTGTCAGTGGATCGTTTATATGGTTTTTATGATGCTTCACTGTATTTTTTAATGCTTTTTGAAACTCAAAGCAATAATTCGCTCAAAAATTAGGCCATCCAAGAAGCAGATGAGTTACTTTCTCCATGAGTTCTTGTTTCTAGCATTACATCACTTGCTCACCAATGAATCCTCTGCAGTAACAGTCCAAACAGCTGATAAAAACATCACAATAATCCACAAGTAATCCACACAACTTCAGTTTATTTTTAGGGTGAACTATTACTTTGAGGATTCCATACCATTCATTGTAACTGGATGGAAAAGAGCAACCAGCACAATCTTTGAAATTTCTTCTTTTTTGTTTCACAGAAGAAATGTTCATACAGGCTTGGAAAGACATGATGATGGTGAGTAAATGGTGACGGAATCTTCACTTTTCTGTGAAATAAAATATATATATATAAAGAGCCCATTTTTAAAGTAATGACCTGGGAGCACCATTTTGATTAAATCCAATGTCAAAATTAGCTTGGGGGTAGGGTTGTCCACCCCACTCACAACTGCAGCTTTTGTCTATATTCTTGATAAGAAGTACGTTTATTTAGTCACAGAATGTCTTTATGACCACATCAAATGGGAGACTTTTCAGACACGCAATCCAACTTCAATTCAGCACCAGGCACTAGTCAAACTCCAGTTGAAATTACGAGAATAAAGTCAAAATGTTTCAAGAAAAAGGTCGAAATTACGAGAATAAAGTCGAAATTATGAGAATAAAGTCGAAATCTTTCAAGAATAAAGTCGAAATTACGAGAATAAAGTCGAAATTTTAAAGTCGAAATGTTTAGATAATAAATTTGTAATGTTTAGAGAATAAAGTCTAAATATTTTGAGAATATAGTCTAAACATTTCAAAGGAACACTCCACTTTTTTTGGAAATAGGCTCATTCTCCAACTCCCCCCGAGTTAATAAGTTGAGTTTTACTGTTTTGAAATCCATTCAGCCGTTCTCCTGTTCTGGCTATATCACTTTTAGCATAGCTTAGCATAGATCATTGAATCCTATTAGACCAATAGCATCGCGTTCAAAAATGACCAACGAGTTTCGATATTTGTCCTATTTAAAACTTGACTCTTCTGTAGTTATATCGTGTACTAAGACCGGTGGAAATGCAAAGCTTCAATTTTCTAGGCTGATAAGATTAGGAACTACACTCCCATTCTGGCGTAATAGTCAAGGAAGTTTGCTGCCGTAACATAGCCGAAGCAGGAGCAGTAATACCACGCAGCACATGTGCAAATGCTAAACTAGCTGGGAACTCATTTCTGATAATACTCCGCTTGCTTCGGCCATATTACGGCAGCAAACTTCCTTGACTATTACGCCGGAATGGAAGTGTAGTTCCTAATCTTATCAGCCTAGAAAATTGAAGCTTTGCATTTCCACCGGTCTTAGTACACGATGTAACTACAGAAGAGTCAAGTTTTAAATACAACAAATATGGAAACTCGTTGGTCATTTTTGAATGTGATGCTATTGGTCTAATAGGATTCAATGATCTATGCTAAGCTATGCTAAAAGTGATATCACCAGAACAGGAGAACGGCTGAATGGATTTCAAAACGGTAAAAAATCAACTTATTAACTCGGGGGGGAGTTGGAGAATGAGCCTATTTCCAAAAAAAGTGGAGTGTTCCTTTCAAGAATGAAGTTAGTGTTTCGAGAATAAAGTCAAAATGTTTCGAGAATAAAGTCAAAATTTCTAAAAGTCAAGATTACGTGAAGTCTAAACATTTCAAGAATGAAGTTAGTGTTTCGAGAATAAAGTCGAAATTATGAGAATAAAATCTAAATTACGAGGATAAAGTCAAAATTACGAGAATAAAGTCAAAATGTTTCAAGAATAAAGTCGAAATGTTTCGAGAATAAAGTCAAAATTTTGGAAATAAAGTCAGAATGTTTTGAGAATAAATTTGAAATGTTGAGGGTAAAGCCGAAAAATTTCTAGAATAAAGTCAAGATTACGAGAAGTCGAACTGTTTCGAGAATAAAGTCGAAATTACGAGAATAAAGTCGAAATCTTTCAAGAATAAAGTCGAAATTTTTCAAGAATAATGTCGAAATGTTTAGATAATAAATTTGTAATGTTTAGAGAATAAAGTCTAAATATTTTGAGAATAAAGTCTAAACATTTCAAGAATGAAGTTGGTGTTTCGAGAATAAAGTCGAAATGTTTTGAGAATAAAGTTGAAATGTTTCGAGAATAAAGTCAAAATTTCTAAAAGTCAAGATTACGAGAAGTCTAAATGTTTCGAGAATAAAGTAGAAATTTCAAGAATAAAATCCAAATATTTTGAGAATAAGGTTGAAATTACAAGAATGAAGTCGAAATTTCTAGAATAAAGTCAAGATTACGAGAAGTCGAAATGTTTCGAGAATAAAGTCGAAATTACGAGAATAAAGTCGAAATGTTTTGAGAATAAATTTGAAATGTTGAGGGTAAAGCCGAAATGTTTCGAGAATAAAGTCAAAATTTCGGGAATAAAGTCGGAATTTTTCGAGAATAACCCAATAATAGGGTCCGTGTAACGGTTTGCAGTTCTTTGTTCAATTTGCACCATCAAAATTAAACAGATAAAAATTGGCTTCAAACTGTCATTTTTTCATTTTTTTTTTTTTTTTTTTCAAATACTTCAAAAACGGAAAATTGTCTCTCTGTTTAATTTTCTTTTCTACAATTTTAGGTTGTGGCATCTGTATAAGATTTAAAAAAAAAAAAAAAAAAACATAACTCATTATTCAGATTTTCCATTTTTTGTGTGTTTTGCACTCGCGGTTGGTCCGTACCATTACCGCCGGGGGAGGAGACGGGGTGGCTGGATAGCCTACAGCCAGAGCGCTGCTGCTTTGTGTATAGTATAATTTATTGTCTAAATCAGAACCCAGTAACTGTGACTGCGTTAACAGCCACAGATTGTCTGTATGATAGTGTGGTAAATTTGGTTTTAGTTTCGATATTCGCCGTACTGCTTTCATTTGCCACTGTTCAAAGATATCGCTATCACGATTAGTTTTAACAATTATATAGACATGAAAAAATATTTTAAAACTGTTGTATTGCAACAGCAAACTTAAACTGGAAAAAGCTTTGATGCGCTATCGCAGCACTTGATGTGTGACGCCTGTTTCACACACACACTCCGTATTCAGTGCGTATGCGCTGCGTATTTTTTTCCGCACCCATGTAAACGGATCAGAGCGTTCATGCTGCACGCGGTTGCTGTCCGGCAGTGCGTTCCAGAAGCGGAGCGTTTGCAGCAGTGCAGCGATCATTTCCGCACCAAGTCTATTTTTTGCTGTGCTGTATGCACTGCATGCCCTGAATTAAAATGACAGCGCATTGTTCGCTGTAAAAATGAACATGGATTGACACGGAATTTCCGTGACGGAAATGTAGTGATAACACCATAAATGCATATAAATAAAGTCTACTGTGTTTCACAGTCAACGCGTTGCTTTTTGGTTAGGTTTAAAACAAGGAAAAGTACAGTTTTAAATAAACAAGGCAACATAATAGATGCACTTGTCCGGGTAGAAAAGTTCTTTAAAGGATTGTTTTTAATAAAGATTTAGTGCAAAAGAAAGGCACAAGAGCCGACTGTTTCTGTCTGTGGTAAGTTTTAATTTAAAACATTTGTGATAGCCCAATTTCAATAAGAAAATGAAGCTATACCTATGCTGTGTTTAAATGTGTTGCAACTTGCTTGAGCAACTTAATATACAAATCTAGTCAAGTGCATTGAATAATACGTTGTTTATATTTATTGAGTTTAAACGGGAATATGTATATTAACGATTGTATTAATGTACTGTGATAAAAGAGGATCACAATGCTGAAAAAGCACGTTTGGGCTACAGGTGAGACTTTGTCAATATCTCCCTTACTGTATGTACAGTATACAAATATTTTCAAGAAATAATTACTGTAATTTACCAAAAAGGTTTTATCATGTTCCAAAGGTAATTGTGTACTTCACACATATGAAGGGAGGTACTGGAAAAATCTCACCTGTAGTATGTCAGTCGTGTATCTTGGAACATACATACTACAACTATTTTTTTCTAAACTTATTTTTATTCACTGTACCTACAGTAATGGAGGTTTCAGCAAAATTTCACCTTTCATAAGTCAGTCTTGTAACTGCAAAATATTACAACCTTTGCAACATGAAAGAAAACTGTATATATGAAGGAAGATATTGGCAAAATCTCACATGTAGTAAGTTAATCTTGCCACTAGGAACATACTACAACCTAGAACATGAAAAAGAAATATTTTGGGAGTGTATAGTCAGATTTTTTGATAATATTTGAACACCGCATATACAGTAAGGGAGCTATTGGCAAAATACCACCTATACTAAGTCTGTCTAGTCACTATAAACATACTACAACATTTGGAACACAAAAAAACCCACTGGTAATTTACTGTAAGTTTTTCATAAATTGTGTACTGTACATACAGTATAAGAAAGATATTGACAAAATCTCACCTGTAGTAGGTCAGTCATGTAAGTAGGAATATACTACCTTGGAGCATGAAAAAAAAACTCTTTGGTAAACAACATTTGTTTTCTAAAAATTATTTGTGTACCGTTCACACAGTAAATGAGCTATTGGCAAAATCTTCTGGTCACTAGGAACATCGTACAACCACTGGAACATAAAAACTGTTTGCTGTTTGTACTTCTTTCTTACAAGCTTTACAGTTTAACAATGTGCTTTTTCAATGTTAAAAGTCATTTTAATTAAAATACTTAGACGTTTTAACCCAGTTGAAGGAATTGTCAGACGGTCCCTTACACATCAAGCGCTGCAAAAGCGCGTCAAAGCTGTCTCCGGTTTAAATATATATATATATATATATATCACTGGAATTATATTGGTAATGAAATTCATTATTCAATTAAAAAAAAAAAACACACAATATTATTTTAACTGGCTGCTGCAGGATGCATGCACAGTTGGAGTATGACAGCCATAGGATGCCTGACTGAGGTAACTTAAATTCATTGAAGAAGCAGCATCCCTGCCGCCAAACAATTAATAATGTCACAAAAATCTTTCTGGTGGAGAGAAAAGAAAACGGGAGAAATCAGAAGAGAAAAAAAACAGCAAGATAAAGGCAAGTTTAAAAAAATAAGTATAAACACAAATTCTAAGGAAAGTGGAATATTGAGATGGAATGTACAGTTGAGTTAGTTTGTCTTTTCATATAAAAATACCCTGTTTGTATTTGACTAATTTGTAGTTCTTTGGTATTTAGCTTTATATTTTATTATTTATTATATTATTTATTTTATTGTAGTTGATTGTATTGCACTTTTTACATGTTGCAAAATTTTCTGACCAAAAGTAATTAAAGTGGTTAACGTTAGCCTTGTATTTTATTATTTTATTTGTAGTTGATTGTATTGCACTTTTTGCATATTGCAAAAAAATAAAGTGGTTAAAGTGTTTACAGTAAGAGCATTGTCTACTAGTTTATTTTGCTACTTTTCAGTACACCACATTAAGTATGCCAACTGGTACTGCAAGACTTTGAATGCAAATTAACACCTGTCTACTCCTGTGGGTTTGCTGTTACAATTAAAGATCATAGCAAGAGAAAAAACATTGGCATGATGTAAGCAATACAGCTACAAAAAATAAAATTTATATTGGGTGTGTTAGATTTATAGTGTCCGAATAATAAAGGATTGACCATAATTAGTCATATTGGTGGCACAGAGGGGCCCCCAAATAAAATTCTGCTTAGGGCCCCCTGAAGTCTTGGGCCGGCCCTGCTGCTACAATACACATGGGCAGTTTTGAAATAATTTTTTCATGTTTATATAAATTGGTTGCATATTATTAAAACTAATCCTGATAGTGATATCTTTGAACAGTGGCAAGCGAAAGTAATCCAGCAAATATCGAAACTAAAACTAACTTTACCACGCCATCATAAATGGCATAAATGGTTTCCATTACATATTTGCGTAAAACTTTGGCAAAATTTTATACATTTTTTTTGTTTCTAGCTGCCTTTACATTACCCTTTAAATTGCACAAATTGAAACTGCGAATTGAAAATAACGCGCCCAATGTTACTGAGTTCTGACCAGTGGTATACGCATAATTTATTCCTCGGGATAAATTATTCACTAGCTGGTTTAAGAAATTTCCAACAGTAAAAAACTGCTTCTTTTCATAAGGTAATGTTTTCATTGCAATATACTGATCCAAATTGGTAGTCGATAATAATTATTATTTTACGCGCATCCCCTGACCAGAGCCGTATAGAGATCTCTCTATGGTTCTGCCCCTGACATGCTCTTGCGTACTATGAACACGCAGAATCTGGGTGGAGGAGTGGACGGAGCAGGCGCATTAGGCATAATCATGAATTAGCTATTCATGTGGTGCACTGTCATGATTTTTGGCTAATGCAGGACACTACTGAATCATGCGCATCAGAGTGATTTAGAAGTGGATATATGGAAAGGCGACTGATAAAGTGGGTATACGCCGTATACCTATGTATACCCTGCACTACACCACTAGTTCTGAAGTATCCATTAAATTATTGCATGGTCAAATCAATGAACCTCATTCCAATACATAAAGCGGCAGCGTTCTGGCTGTATAGGCTAATCCAGCCACCCAGTCTCCTCCCCCTGCAGTAATGGTACGGACCAACCGCAAGCACAAAATCAGAATAATGACTCATGTTTTATAATGTTAAATAATCTTATTCGGATGCTACAACCTAAACTCGTAGAACACAAAATTAAACAGAGAGACAAATATCTGTTTGTGAGGTATTTGAAAAAAAAAAAAAAAAAATTAAAGTTTGAAGCCAATTTTTATCTGTTTAATTTTGTTGGTGCAAATTGAACAAAGAACTGCAAACCGTTGCACGGACCATAATAGCAATAAGCTTTGTGCTTTTGGTACTTTCATTATAAAACAAAGTCTAAGCTTTCAAAATTTGTCAGGTTTATAGAAAAATACAAACAATGTGTTTTTATATGCAATTTAAACTAGATCTGTCACGCCACATTAACTTTATTCTCGTAATTTCGACTTTATTCTTGAAATATTTTGACTTTATTCCCTAATATTATGACTTTAATCTTAGATTTTTTTTTAAGTGGTACTGAAATGCCATCATATTATACTGTGCTCATAGTGCATGCTCTTCAATTGCACACACAAATACAGTGACGTACACTGTAGCCTGTATCATTTTATATTAAAGAGTAAATTAAACTATGAGTATGCATGTCAGATCCACGTCAAATTCAGCAGCGGAAGCTCTTAAAGTAACAGCCAAATAGCCTAATAACCCAGCTACTGTGATGTGTCTATATATATATATATGTGTGTGTGTGTGTGTGTGTGTGTGTGTGTGTGTGTGTGTGTGTGTGTGTGTACTTCAAGTGGTTTGGCAAAAAAAAAAGTGATTTCCCCCACATGCTTTGCTTTTGGTCCCTTTATGGGATTTTCAAAATGCCATTTGAAATGGAAAGGTGTTGTGCAGTTTGAAAGAACAAAAGTTAAGTTGCTTTTTCTCCCCTGCTCATTTAAGTACAGTGCATATACCATCATAATGCAAAAATAAACCAGGCTGTTAAGGCGAAAACTCTCCAGAGTTTTGAAGTTTTTTATTACTGCCTAAAAGTACCCCCCTGTATGTGACAGAATTCAAAGAACAGCCTTTCCTTTTCCATCTAAATTATAGTTATTGAAAAGATAGGTCAAGGGAAAAATTTGAATGTGTGAGTCAGTGTAATGACTATGGACTCCGCACTTGTTCTACTGTTATAGGTCATCAAGTTACATATGCTTTTACACTTCGCTTCCAGCTTAAGTTACTAGAAGCTGAATTCCTGGTGCATAAAGTCTGGTGTGAATACACCTGTAATGTCTTAAAAAGCAAATCTATTAAAACTGTGGTGTGAATAGATTCAGAGTTGCACAGGTTTCTGTATGAATGATGTGGAATCACAGTGATCTAATTGAGATATAATCACCTAAAGAGTCCCAGACATTTTTATATTTGCTCTGGAGTCATTAACGGTCGAGATTTGTAACACCTGCTTAGGAAAAGTGCTGTGTCAAGCAAAGAAGATTAAAGCCAGGAGTTCTTTATTTCTCTGCGAGAAGATGTCTGCGCACACACACACACGCATGCTCGCAAACACACACCCTTGAGGCCCAGCACATTATCTGTCCGATGTGTAAAATGTTCCTTAGAGCGATCGATGAAGATCAGGTCCAAGGAATTGATAACCTTATAAAGCCCGTAATTACTTTCCTTCCTCAGCAACGAGCAATAAAGTTTTTATTATAGATCTCTCCGCTCACTCTGCGAGTCTTAGACAGTGAGAGATGTTAGAAATTAAAACTCACAGACTGTGATTGTTTCACCGACTGAGGATGCACATGTACAGTGGGCTGAAAGTTCACTGAATTTCAAGGGCAACCTGAGCTCCCATGTCGTTCCTGTCCATGTGGAGGTCTGGGAAGAAGCTTACAGCTTTTCATTAGCAGTAAAAATGTAAGTCAAGGTCAGATTGGTTTTTCATTTGAAGTATGTTATTTAAATGGATCTCAATCCGCTTCCAGGCAAACTCTGGTGTGGTTTGAATGAAATATAAACACAACATAGACCAAATACTTCTAAATGAACCAAAAATAGTAAGTAATGACGAAAAAGATGTGACAAGATTTCACGAAGGGAACAAGCAGTGTATCCAAGCAGTGAATGGGTACTTTGATGTCATACACCGCAGTGCCGCTTTAAGTCGAACGCACCTTTTCCTTTTGTTTGGAGTGTTCGGTAAGTTCTGTCATAAAATATAAGTCATTTAACCCGGCCAATCAGGTTGTGAACGTATCACTATGCCTTTAGGTTCTTAATCTTTAGGTCTGCTGTCAAAAATGCCAGTGTGAACGCAAAGCGAACCAGGGCCAAATGTATCATTTTCCTTTTTGGTTTGGACCTAATGAACCAAACGAACCGAACTACACTGAAAGATCACAACAAAAGATTTAAATTACAAAAACATTAGAAAGAGGTAAAAGGAAAGCCATTTCAGAGACTATGTTATTACATCTGAATAAAAGATTACAAAAGAATCCCTTGGAATTATGTGCAATACAAAATAAGTCCAAGTGCATGTGTTAAATAGTAAATAGGAAGTAAATAGGGTCATTTTTTGATTTCATATTGACTTAATGTTCATTATCTTGAAATTAAGTAAGAAAGACCTCAAGCTTTCAGACTTTAATCGTCCACTAAATTCATTGCAGCTTTCATTCTCTCATTTTCTCTCCTTTGTAGGCCTGCTCTAGATGGGAACATTGCTGAATCAATGCTTAATCCCACTGACAAATGTATATTGATAAAACATAATGAAATAACAGAGTGTGAACCCTGAAAAAGCCAGTTAACAGATTTGATGTCAGTTGTCGGTCAGGCGCGGTTGTAGTCGGCATGTAATTGGCACTGGAGTGAATGAATGCTGGAGTGTGGGAGTTGTTTTTTGAATTGTCCTCTGTGGAGGTTATGAGACTTGGGGCAAATGAGCTAACGTCCTTCTTTCTGGGGTCTTAATAAATACAGCAAGACCTGTCAGTCAATCTGGACAAGAGAAAAATAGATTATGTAGAGGACAAATGGAGATGTTTAGTGACTTCGGTCAGAAAAACACCCCAGTAATTTCACTTGCGTCTCCTCAAAATTTATAGAGATGTGTCTCCAAAACACCAGACAAGACCAGAAAAGATCTTAACAATCTGAACCATGCTGTATCTACTGTAGGAGTCAGAATAACATTGGAGATTTGGGACTTTAAACTTGGTGCTAGTGAGCAAAAACACCTAATAAACACCTAGATCAGGGTTGTCCAAACTCGGTCCTTGAGGGCCACTGGCCTACAGATGTTACCTCCAACTTGCCTCAACAGACCTGCCTGGAAGTTTCTAGTATGCCTAGTAAGACCTTGATTGACTGGTTCAGGTGTGTGTACTTGAGGTTACAGCTCAGCTCTGCAGGAAACCGGCCCTCCAGGAGCAGGATTGGATACCCCTGACCTAGATCAGGGGTTGATAAGTTCAGTCCTAGAGAGCCACAGTTCAGCTCCAACCCTAATCAAACACAACTGAACAAGCTAATCAGTGTCTTCAGGATTACTAAGGCTATTAGGCAGGTGAGTTTTTTTCAGGGTTGGAGTTCAATTCTGCAGGACCGTGGCTTTCTAGGAATGAACTTGCCTAGCCCTGAACTAGATCAACCACTAAATGAACCAATTAGCATTGACAAGTTTTGCAAAGGCAAGTACCACTTGCATTGTCTTGGTGAAAGTTCTGAGATTAAATTGATATATATACACCTCCATTCAAAAGTTTGGGGTAAGATCATTTTAGAATGATTTCTGAAGGGTTGTGTGACACTGAAGACTTGAGTAATGGCTGCTGGAATTACATTTTTTAAATATTCAAATAGAAAAGTTATTTTAAGCTGTAAGAATACTGGTGAACATAAGATACTTTTCCAAAAAAAAAATAATAATAATACATAAATAACAAAAATCTTAGCAAACCCCAAACTTTTGAATCGTAGTGTACATGAAACATTGTTGGGGAGTTCATTAAGTTTTGAGGGAACAACGTCTGCGAAATAAAATTTTCATCTGGACATTGGGAAAGAGCAGCAGAAATTCTCAATCAGACAGTTTCCTTCAGACAGCTCCTGAAGGAATTACCTTATTACTGGGATGTTCATGTGCTCCATTCTGAAGTGAACCAATAACTTCCAACACGGAAATCACGGTTCCTTTCACGTTAGGATGAAATTTATTTAGTCTCTCAAAATATGTCTGAATCCATCTCAGTCAGAAGTGAGCCATATATGACATAAATGAGAAGCGACGGACTTCTTTTCGAGCCAGTCTGTAGCGAGCACATGCCTTTCTGATAGAGCAAATCCATTTCAATTCTATTGAAAGTATCAAAAGAATAGATATGTGTTCATTTCATACTCCACTCGAGAGCTCAAAGTAATCTGGGCTTAGCGAGTCCCTCTCATGAGAAGCACGAGAGGGAGGGCGAAGAGGATAGAAACTGTTCAAACAAAGTGAAGTGGATGAGACATTAAATTAGAAATGTTCTATTTGGCAGCCGGGCGGATTCCAACTGACGTGAGTGCGAAAAGGGCTTTACATAATCGTGAAACAAAAGGTGAAAGACTGGCACGGCTTTAGCTAGTTGTTTGACTCTGGAATCCGTGTTGGCCGCCGTAATGAAGACGTCCTCTGTGACATTGTTCGGCCACAGCGTCACTAAAGGAGAAGAGGTTGGACGGCCGCTACTTGAAAAGCCATTTCGGCTTTGATATGTCACAGCCATATAAGGTTCTGTAGGATAAGCAGTTCCCGTCGCAAATTGCACAACAGAGAGAGAAAGTACTTGCAGAGGACTTTGTTCAGTGGAGCGTTGCCGCTAGGGCACTAGGTTATGAAGTTTAATATTTTTGGCGACCGTTCAAAGAGAATAACACAAGAGAAGATGGATGCTAGGCCGCTACTGCCAGGCACGACAAAATCCTTAGTACTCTTCTGAATGTCACAGAGACTGAGTGCGTGTGGTGTTTTCATTCCTGTGTTTGGCTAATTAGTATTAGAGATAGGGAGTCGACTCCAAAAGAGTCGATTCCTCGACTCTCACTAGCCCTAGTGTCGGAATCAACTCCAGGTCAGGAATCGACTCCCAGTGTCGAGTGTTTTTTTCAAGTTCAACACAGCAACAGTTCATTATAACGAAAAGATTATAATGAATGTAAAGATACAGAAATTAAAACAAAAAGATAAAGAAATGAGAGGAAAAAATAATTATGCCAGGAAAACAGAGAACAATAATGTATAGATAGTTTTTTCTGTTGGGTCTGTTTTGCGGCTCAATCAATCATGATGTGGTTCAATACAGTCAATTGGTTGTGATTGGCACAAAACACTGCAGTAGGTTTTACGAACCAATCATGTACCAATCCTCAGGGTGAGAGTGGGACATGCCCATAATTGGCAAGTGGTGGTTGATTGAGTGATACTGTTGAGTGATGACTGTTTTTGAATCCAGTAACGTTAACTTATAATGGCAACCCCGATCTCAACCGTGTGGAAATATTTCAACCAGACCGAAGACAAAACTAAAGTTCATTGTGATATTTGTAAACGTTGTTTAAAATTCAACAGTTCAACGTCGTGCATGTGGAAACACTTGAAAGCGTTTCATCGAACAGAACTCGCAAGTCTTCAACGGCCAAGCACCACTGCCAGTCAAGATGAGATGGATGAGGTAAACGCTGTAACGCTAGTTATATGTTTTCCTGTACAGTCCCAGATAAATATTTAATTAAGATAAAACACGTAATTCAGCTAATGAAATGTAAATCCAAATAAGGAGTTTATTTAGGAGTTAATGTCCATATATATCAAATTTAAATGACAGTAAAATCACCTACAACCCTTACAAAAATACGTCACTTTTAATTCAAAGTAAATGGAGTCGAGGAGTCGATTCCACCGACTCCAAAATTAGGAGTCGGGAGTCGGAGTCGACTCCAAAAAAACCGGAACCGAACACCCCTAATTAGTATGGCCCGCTTAGCATCTTAGCTGCTGAAACAAGTGTGTCGCAAACATCCTGAAAACTGAAACCAGAACATTTTGATCGCCATCTGGTGGCTGGACCCAGTATAGGTCATAAACCTTCTCCCTCTCCATGTAAACGAATGGAACGTGAGCCAAACTAAATAAACAATTTTAAGATTCTATAAAAATGGGGTGTGGTGTCATGATTGTGTGCTTGCGTTTGGGTCGGCGGGAGTTTAGGCGGGACTTTGGCACTGCAGCTCATGCTCACGATAACTATTTGGACTCGGGCTCCAAATTAATCAATACTGCGTAGACTAGTGATTTGCGGATGGCGGTTATATCCGCGGGCGCTGCGGATAATCCGCGGGTCGGGTGGGTCGGGTAGTAAAAAAAAGCATTCTGATTATTTGCGGGTGGATGAGATAAATCAATAATGATGCTAATAACTACATTTTCTAAAACTTGAACGTGTTTTAAATACGTTTTTCATCAGGCAGACGATTACTTTTGTGTGTGTGTGTGTGTGTGTGTGTGTGTGTGTGTGTGTGTGTGTGTGTGTGTGTGTGTGTGTGTGTGTGTGTGTGTGTGTGTGTGTTTGCCTGTTTGAGAAGTTTTTGGTGACAGAAACGGTGACATTCCATATAAAGTTTGAAGGGAGTTATGCCTGTGCTAATGCTATTGAGCACGGTAATACAGTGGTGTTGTAGTGCATTGGTCGGCTTTGCGTTTACCCACTTCTCTGATGCGCATCATTCAGTAGTGTCCTGCTTTAGCCAAAATCATGACAGTCCAACACATGAATATCTAATTCAGTCGCATGTTAATAAATTGAATTATTCCCTAAAAACACCCAGTAAAGACAGTGAAGTGGTCAGGACCATGGCGCCGGCTTCTTTTGAAATATATTTGACGATTGTGCCTAATGCGCCCGCTCTGTCCACAGATGCTGCCTGTTCATTCATATGCGAGAGCATGTCAGGCTAGGCAAGCAGTGGTATAATAATAATTATTATTTATTACTTATTTGAATAAGTAAATTATAACGAAAACAATACCTTAAAAATGAAAGAAGCAGATTTTTACGATCAGACATTTCTTAAACTGGTGAAACCCTGTAAACTTCAGTCCAAGCATGCGTTCAAATAGTAAGTTCAGAACGGCTCTAATACAGAGAAAACCCGACCGATTTCGTCAGAGATTGCGGAGAGTCGCATTCAGATGTCAGCTAACGTTATTCTTTTCTGCGAGGATTTGGCTTAAAATTATATATATATATATATATATATATATATATATATATATATATAAGTGTGCAGTGATGTGTAGTTCAGCTGAATCAATTTGCTGTTATAAATGAACCATCCATTTATCATATCATCTTACAAAACTAAGAATTATCGGAGAGCGGGGCACAACCTAACACTTTTTGAATTTTGCGGTTTATGTAAATCCACTTGGGGTTCAGAGTACAATTTTTATCCATATTATTTTCACACTTGTCTAGTACAAATATATCACTTTATTTCATACTTACAGTGTATACGTTTTTCGTTATTTACCTCAAAAGAAAGGAAGTGAAACATGACAACATGCCCCGTAGGTGGGGTACATTGTAACATCTGAGGGGCACGTTGTAACACGACCACATGACAGCTTAAAATGTTATCTGATCGAATGAAAAAAAATACACAACAAACTAATATATTTTGTCAGTAAAATACATGTTAACTTTTTCATATGAAGTAATGACGTTTTTTTTTTTAAATAAAAATAATCTAATTTTTTAGTTTGACAATGAACACATCGCAACCATGCTTAGAAACGACCCTGATCGCAACACACAGCTGTACAGTAGTTCAAAACAATGTGGACAAATAAATGAAACACATTTAGACATTCAGAAAAACACTCTCCTCCCTCCACACACAGCTCTCATAATATGGTGCTTTTCCACTACACAGTACCAGCTCGCCTCGGCTCGACTCGACTCGGCTCGACTCGGCTCTGTTTGGTTTTCCACTGTGTAAAAGTTGTACCTGTACCTCTACAATAGTACCTGGTTGTCATAGCGATGCTGCAAGAAACTACCGTGATGTAATCTTCTACGCGACACACACCCGCTGTCTGCACCTCCTCGTTTGACCACGGCGTATTCTTCCGAGTTGCCATAATATGTAATGGATTGGATATGTCACGCAATCTCTGGCCAAACTTTTTAAAAATGGCGGGGTTATTCTGGATACTATTGCTGGCGCGTGCAATGATGACGCAGTGAATAGTGACGATTCTCTCTGACCAATCAGCAGTCTGCTGTGTTTTCACGTCACATTTTAGTATCGCCTCAGCTCGCCTCAGCTCGCTTGGAACCTCGCCGGAGGTGGTACGAAAAAAAGTACCTGGAAGCCGGTACAGGTACAACTTTTACACAGTGGAAAACCAAACAGAGCCGAGTCGAGTCGAGCTGAGGCGAGCTGGTACTGTGTAGTGGAAAAGCGCCAATAGAACACACACATAAATGAGCCAAAATGCTTTACATTTCTTGAAATAATAACATCTAAACATTAAACATTGATTGTCAGCCTTTATTCACCTGTTTCTTGTGGTTTCTTATCAAAATCCTTAGAAGTAAATAGTGTTAAAGTAAATAAATTGCATTGCTAATGTCATAGAGTAGCACAGTTTAATACCAGGGGGGCATATTGTCACACAGTGTTACAACGTTCCCCATCTGCGCGACTGGGGTTTAAAGCAGGTTAGTGTCTTCTGCTGGTTTGCGAAGCATTAATAAACTATCTAAACTGATAAATAACAAATTGAAGATTAAAATAATAGCAGTTTTGTCTAATTTTAAATGAATACTAAAAACTGAAATGAAAAGTTTACTTCAGCCAGAAATGTTCTTTTACTATGGTAAAATAAATATTCAGCGATATCTTCAAAATGCTTTTGAATTTTGGCGCTCTTTTTTCTCTGCATAGTGTTGCTATGGCAACTAGTAAATACCGTAATTTGGTTATGCTAGCATGTGTGGAAATATTTGAACCACGTGTGTAACCCCGCTTTAGGTTGTGCCCCGCTCACCCCTACAATAAGTGTAATATGACGATCGGGTGCGGGTCGGGTGCGGTTATCTAAATCAGAGAAAAATATAGGTGCGGGTGGATGGCGGGCGGATAATTTATTTGAAGCTGCGGATTCGGGTGACGATTGAGCCCATCCGCGCATCTCTAGCGTAGACACTTCAAATGATGTCACTTTTGAAAGATGACAGCGTCCAAACTGAGATATTTTTGTCTTCACTTTTCTATAGTTTTTTTTACAGTCTGTATGCTAAAAAAACTGAAACCAGCCTAAGCTGGTTTTAGCTGGTCTTTAAGCCTGGTCATAGCTTGTTTTAAAGTGGTTTTGACCACTTCTTTGGCTGGTCAGGAAGAGATCAGCTGAATACCATCTTGACCATCTTAAATGTGTTCAGCTTAAACCTGCTAAAACAAGTCATCCAGCATAGGCTGGTTTTAGCAGTTTTTTTTTTTCAGCAGGGAAATGCTAAAACCTATTTTAAGGGGTATTTT
This sequence comes from Garra rufa, assembly GCF_049309525.1. Classification (NCBI taxonomy): domain Eukaryota; kingdom Metazoa; phylum Chordata; class Actinopteri; order Cypriniformes; family Cyprinidae; genus Garra; species Garra rufa. The sequence goes on along the minus strand of NC_133367.1, from coordinate 21,635,242 downwards.
ATTCATTGCCTTCTTATAAATGATAGAAAATTGCTATACCATGTATTATTAATCATGAAAAGATGTTAATGTGTTTTAAGTACACTGTAATAAAGTACACTGCTGTTCAAAAGTTTGGAATCAGTAAGATTTGTAATGTTTTTTAAAGAAGTTTCTTATGCTCAGTAAGGCTGCATTTATTGGATCAAAAATGTTGTAATATATTTTGTAACATTCTGAAATATTATTAGGATGTAAAATAATGTTTCTATTTTAGTATACCTTGAAATCTAATTTATTCCTGTGAATGAATCAAAGCTGAATATTCAGCATCATTACTCCAGTCTTCAGTGTTACACGATCCTTGAGAAATAATTCTAATACCTGTGACATGTGATACTTTTTTCAGGATTCTTTGATGAATAAAGAGTTTAAAACAACATAATTTATTTAAAATAGAAATCTTTTCTAACAATATACACCACCTTTCAAAAATTTGGGGTCAGTACATTTTTAATTTAATAGCTAATATTAATAGCTGATGAAAATTCAACTTTGCATTAGCAGAAAAAAATATATATTTTAAAGTACATTAAAATAAGAAACCAATATTAGAAATTGCAATAGTATTTCACAATATTACTGTTTTTCTCTGTATTTTGGATCAAATAAATACAGCCTTGATGAGCATAAAAGACTCTTAGACACTTGGACTGGTAAAGAAACACCTAACAAGCCAAGTAACCCTCAAATGTTCTTACTCTACATTTTTACTTCAATAATTGTCTCATTTTACTATTGTTTTACAAGTTGATCATTGTATTTAGTAAGCTTTCTTATGAGATTATTCCAGGAAAATTTAATGTGTAAATATAAAACATCTTGTGTAACTTTAATCTATTGTGTTTTTCTATTTTATTTAGATTTTATTTTATTGTATTTATACAACTCCTATGTAACTGGTAGAAAATGTACAACACAGCTCTTTGTGTTGAAAGCTCATGAAAATAGCCTCAGCTTCTGACTACTTACCTAAATACCTATTATTTTTATTCATCCAATAAACTTTTATTGTTAAGTACTTAATTATTGTATTATTTAAATTATGCATCACATATCACTTTATACAAAGCTAAAAATGGTCAAATAAACATTTGCATGTGTTTTCAGTTAGCCTTCAATTAAAGGCCAAGTCACACCACACACACAAACAGCAACAAACACATTTGTTAGGTGTTGTTGGATCATTGTGTTACCCGTCGGCATCTGTTGCCATTGGTCGAAGTTTGTTGTCACCCAACTGAATATGTTTAATTAGCATTTGTTGGAGTCTGTTGGGGCAGTGTGAACATGACAGTTATTTTTTATAAAATTCTAAATCTAAAGGCCAACTTGTTTTTTTGCTGTTTGTTGGCATTTGTTTGTGCACTTTGAATTAGCCTTAAGAAACTAACAGCTTAGCTTGCTGACTTAGCATAGCACTAAAATTAGCATTTTAGCCTGATCTCATGATAAAAACGTACCTGTGGTACTTTTTCGCAAGACGCAAAATATGTAGCACCATGTACGTTTCATGACGTATTCAATGTGAAATGTCCACAGAGTGGTGCTAAAAGAATTGTTTTGAATTGGCCTTAACAAACTAACAGCTTAGCTTGCTGACTTAGCATATCACTACTACTTCCAACCAGATTCTATGACAAAAACATACCTGTGGGAACTTTTTCGCAAGACACGAAATACGTAGCACCATGTACATTTCATGCTGATTCAATGTGAAATGTCCATTGAGCAACACTAATCGAGTGTTTGAATTGGCCTTAATAAACTAATAGCTTAGCTTGCTGACTAAGCATAGCACTACTACTTCCAACCAGATCTCATGACGAAAACGTACCTGTAAAAACTTTTTCACAAAAAGCGAAATACGTAGCGTCATGTACATTTCGTGACGTATTCAATGTGAAATGTCCATGGTGTGGTGCTAAAAGATTTGAATTGGCCTTAACAAACTAACAGCTTAGCTTGCTGACTAAGCATAGCACTACTACTTTTAACCAGATCTCATGACGAAAACGTACCGGTGGAAACTTTTTCGCAAGACACGACATACGTAGCACCATTTACATTCCGTGACTTATTCAATGTAAAATGTCCTCTGACTGGTGCTAAAAGAGTGTTTATGAATTGGCCTTAACAAACTAACAACCTAGCTTGCTGACTTACAGTAGCATAGCACTACTACTTTTAACCAGATCTCATGACGAAAATGTACCTGTGGAAACTTTTTCGCAAGACGTGACATACGTAGCACCATTTACGTTTTGTGACTTATTCAATGTAAAATGTCCTCTGACTGGTGCTAAAAGAGTGTTTATGAATTGGCCTTAACAAACTAACAGCCTAGCTTGTTGACTTAACATAGCACTACTACTTTTAACCAGATCTCATGACGAAAATGTACCTCTGGAAACTTTTTCGCAAGACGCAACATACGTAGCGCCATGTACGTTTCGTGACTTATTCAATGTGAAATGTCCACAGAGTGGTGCTAAAAGTGTGTTTTGTATTGGCCTTAACAAACGAAAAGCTTAGCTTTCTGACTTAGCATAGCACTACTACTTCCAACCAGATCTCATGACGAAAATGTATCTGTGGGAACTTTTTTGCAAGATGCGAAAAATGTACCACCATGTACGTTTTGTGACGTATTAAATGTGAAATGTCCACTGAGTGGTGCTAAAATAGTGTTTTGAATTGGCCTTAACAAACAGCTTAGCTTGCTGACTACTTCCAACCAGATTGTCACGTGGATATAAAGGAGGTCAGGGTCCAAATGCAGGGAAGTATTTTTAATTAATAAAACAATAAACAAAAACAAACAAAAAGCCACACGGCAGAACATAAATATAAACTCAAATACTAAATAACAAAACCAAGGCCAGGATACAGGAATGCAGAGCAGACAGAGAGTTGACAGAAGACAATGCAGCCAGGATGATGAGTGGGGAAGAAGGGTTCTTATAACCCAGATAATTGTGACCAGGTGAGAGGTAAATGATTGCTAATGACAAACAGGTGTACAAATCAAGGGAGTGTAGTCAAAACAGCGACCTCAGGTGGCTGAGGGAGGCCCCACAGCCCAGATCATGACACTACCCCCTCCCCACGGAACGACTCCCAGACGTTCCACAAGTCTGGAGGGTGGAGGAACGGGGGAAGGCAAATCAGGGGGAGGGACGGCGGGCCAGGCCCGTGCAGCGCAGTCACCGCTGCGTCAGGAACAGAGAGTGCGGTTGCCTCCGCGTCCGGAACAGAGAGCGCGGTTGCCTCCGCGTCCGGAACAGAGAGCGCGGTTGCCTCCGCGTCCGGAACAGAGAGCGCGGTTGCCTCCGCGTCCGGAACAGAGAGCGCGGTTGCCTCCGCGTCCGGAACAGAGAGCGCGGTTGCCTCCGCGTCCGGAACAGAGAGCGCAGTCGCCTCCGCATCAGGCGCAGAGATAGCGGTCATGGCCGCGTCCGGAACAAAGAGAGCGGTCACCGCCGCATCAGGAACAGCGAGAGAGGTCACCGCCGCGTCCGGAACAGAGAGAGCGGTCACCGCCGCGTCCGGAACAGAGAGAGCGGTCACCGCCGCGTCCGGAACAGAGAGAGCGGTCACCGCCGCGTCCGGAACAGAGAGAGCGGTCACCGCCGCGTCCGGAACAGAGAGAGCGGTCACCGCCGCGTCCGGAACAGAGAGAGCGGTCACCGCCGCGTCCGGAACAGAGAGAGCGATCACCGCCGCGTCCGGAACAGAGAGAGCGGTCACCGCCGCGTCAGGAACAGAGAGAGCGGTCACCGCCGCGTCCGGAACAGAGAGAGCGGTCACCGCCGCGTCCGGAATAGAGAGAGCGGTCACCGCCGCGTCCGGAACAGAGAGAGCGGTCACCGCCGCGTCCGGAACAGAGAGAGCGGTCACCGCCGCGTCCGGAACAGAGAGAGCGGTCACCGCCGCGTCAGGAACAGAGAGAGCGGTCACCGCCGCGTCAGGAACAGCGGTCTCCACCCCCTCCGCAAAGCAGGGGCGCTTCCGCACAGCCTCGGCACTGCGGGTGTCCATCGCCGCCAGGCAGGCGTAGATGAATTCGAACCTCTTGGCCGACGCCGCCTCGAACGACATCCCCGCCGTGTCGGGAACAGAGCTGGTGGTCGCTGCCCCCAGGCGGGGGAACGCCGCCTCCTCAAAAAAAAAATTCCTCCCTGCTGGACCCATTAGTGCTGGCTGCATTCTGTCACATGGAGATAAAGGAGGTCAGGGTCCAAATGCAGGGAAGTATTTTTAATTAATAAAACAATAAACAAACAAACAAAAAGCCACACGGCAGAACATAAACATAAACTCAAATACTATATAACAAAACCAAGGCCAGGATACAGGAACGCAGAGCAGACAGAGAGTTGACAGAAGACAATGCAGCCAGGATGATGAGTGGGGAAGAAGGGTTCTTATAACCCAGATAATTGTGACCAGGTGAGAGGTAAATGATTGCTAATGACAAACAGGTGTACAAATCAAGGGAGTGTAGTCAAAACAGCGACCTCAGGTGGCTGAGGGAGGCCCCACAGCCCAGATCATGACACAGATCTCATGACGAAAACGTAAATACGTAGCGCTATGTACGTTTCAGGACATAATCAGTGTGAAATGCCCACTGAGTGGTGCTAAAAACCTAAACCTACCAATAGTATGAACAAAAGTGAATGTGATGTAAAAACTTAATCGTAAGCATGCTGTTTTAGCTTGTTTTTCCATCTCTCATCTTTCAACTCTTTTATTGTGAGTCAGGTTTTTCACGGGATTTGTACGCAAGTATTCCATATCCTAAGTCCAATTCCGTGCCAGCTGAGCTACAGAGCAAGCTTGTTGTGTCTAGTAATCGAAACATATGGAGCTGTAATCAAATCACTGTTTTACCACCCCTAGTGTTCATTTCTGTTGGAAACTGCAGTGATATGTACTTATTGGTACACTGTAAAAAAATTACTGTAAAATTTACAGCAAGTTACTGGCAACTTTGGTTGCCAGTAATACTGTAAATTTTTACAAGTGCACTGTAAATGATTAACTACAGTTTTACTGTTAAAATACAGCAATTTTACAGCAATTTTACAAGTGTACTGGAAATCATTAAATAACGTTTCACTGTAAAAATATTGTACTACTTTAAAGTGCCCCTATTATGCCTTTTCAAATATGATATTTCATGTAGTGTGTCATGTAGCTGTATGTGAACATAAACTATCTGCAAAGTTGTGACGCCGACAGTGCACTATAAATGAAGTTTTTGTCTAACAAAAAAAAGAGTCGGCTCACATTCGCCTAAACGAGTCGTCAGCAATTCGAATCTTTTTTCTGTAACGGCCACACGTCACGAGCTACACATTTGCGTAATGTCCGCCCACGTTCAATTTCGCGAACAACTTGCCCGCCCACAAACAGTAGGCCTACCATTTTCACGTGGATTAACGTTACATCATGTCAAGAAGACGCCCTGCGAGTGAATTTGTTTTATATGCCCTTCCGAAAGATGAAACTACCAAGGATGAGTGGTTAACATTAATTTTTTCAACACCTCAGCAGTCCAATGCCAATCTTGTGTTGTGTTCGCGTCATTTTACTGATGACTGTTTTTCCAATCTTGGGGAGTAACGTTACAACGCGAGATTCACCAAACGCTTGGTTTTAAAAAATGGATCAGTGCCCAGTTTATTTGGACCGGCTTGCTCCTCTGAACTTCTACCTGTAAGTATGATTAATAATTGATGATTGTATTTTCTAGCGATTGTTCAAAATACGTCTTTGTGTACGTTATGGTGTGTAACAACCCCGCACATGTCTTGGTAACCGGCTAACTTGCGTTTCTGTAGTTCTGTTGTTCAGCTGTGAGTGCAATGTAGTCTAAAAATTGTGATTGATGCAGCTTGACTGTCTGTCTGCCTTATTAGTTTAAGTAATGATAATGATAAACGATGGCTTAACGCAGTGTTATGGGTTGTATGTTACAGTGTTGAAGTTCACAACGTAGAGGTGTGCCCGGTTCGCTTACAAAAGCAAATTGCAAGCACTTCCCACAGTTATAATATGACACCCACTGAGAAACGTCCTGCTCCAGTCGTGCTTGCAAAACAGTTTCTTGTCTATGGCCACTTCAACCGTTTCATCGTCAGACTCCGGCTCGAATTGATAGGGTAAAATCGAGGCTATCTTTTCTACGCATTAACAGGTCTCCACAGCTGTCATTCAGTTATGCCAATGGGCGTTTCGTTTTGCGCTGAAGCGGTAGACCAATCCAAAAGGACTGCACCATCTGACAAATCACAGCGGTGAGGGCTCACGGAAAGGAGGGGTTTAGAGAGACTGATTCTTCGAACTGCTTCACACGAGTCGTTTACGAATCATTTAGAAACGGGGTAAAATTAAATCTAATTTTTGAGAAAACTAAAGTGTTTTTTGAACTTGCATACATGTAAACCTGTTTTAAGAGACTATTACAACAATATTAACTACCTTTAACATGGCATAATAGGGGCACTTTAATTTGTATATTCTTTATTTGCTGTATTTATTTTCCAGATTGCTGAATAATAATGACTAGCAATTTAAACAATTTATTAACTGCATAAGCTTTAAACAATATTTAACTGCATAAAGTGTTGTATAGTATGAAACTCAGTGCACCTATTATTTAATAAAAGCAAAATAATAATAATTTGACACATCTTAATCTTGATAAACAGGTCCAATTTTATTTAACAACTCTCTTATTTAATAACTCTCAAATTTGCATGAAAGAAATGTCATAGAACAGTGTATTCAGTATTATTCTGAATTCCAAAATAAATTGGGCATGAAAATATTTACTTGAAACATATTACCCTGCTAAATTTTAAGGTTAACCAATATTTAGCCAAAGTTTAACCAACATCAAGTTAACCAACATGGTCATGATTAAATGGTTCGAAATACCACAAAGACAGTGATGAATTTTCACAACTTCATGAACAGTCCAACACGGCCAAACAACAAGGCCTCAAGTGAGTCCAACAAAACTTCTGATCGAAAAAGGAGAACAGTTCAGCTCCAGATGCTGTTCCATCCCAGGATGCAAAGAGTGGCTAAAAATATAGAAAAGAACAAAAAGGGCAATACATTAGATATTTTACAAAACAATGATACAGTCAGACACAGACAGAGGGATGACAGATACAGTCAAATGCAGAGAGACTGATGATTGTTACAGTTAGATCAGTATGATATTAAACAGTAAAACACTAAAATTGTGAAAAATTATTACAATTTTTACAAGTTATTACAAGTTTTATATTTTACTATACTTTCAAATATAATTTATTTCTGAGATGCAAAGCTGAATGTTTAGTATCATTAGTACCAGTGTTACATGATCTCATTAGTACCAGTGTTACATGATCTCATTAGTACCAGTGTTACATGATCTTTCAGAGATCATTCTCATTTATTATCAATATCCTGATTTATTGTCAATGTTATTGTCAATGTTGTCAGTGTGTGTTTTGGAGCCTGTGATACTTTTTCAGGATTCTTTGATGAATAAGTTTCAAATAACAGCAGTTATTTAAAAGATAAATTTTATCTAAAAATATAAATCTTTACAATCAATTTCAATGTAACATACTTGTTGGATATAAGTAAAAAACATCCATGAAAGAATCCTGAAAAAAGTATCACAGGTTATTAAAAATATTAAACAGCACAATTGCTTCTAACATTGATAATAAATCAGCATATACAATAATTTCTAAAGGATCATGTGACACTGGAGCAATTAGAAGACTAGAGTATTGATGCTGAAAATTCAGAAATAAATTACATTTTTAAGTATATTAAAATGGATAAAACATTTTAATAATATTTCACAACATTATAGTTTTTTCTGTATTTTTTATCAATTAAATGCAGCCTTTGTGAGCAGAAGATACTGTACTTATTTCAAAATATAAAACCTACTGATCACAAACTTTTGAACGCTAGTGTAGATAAAGGATAAAAGAATATAATAAAATGAAAAAGATCTTGGTGTATGTGTACTTACATGTCAGTAATTCCACTGAAAATCCTTCGCATTGCAAAGAAGACTGGTAACTTGGGCTCACTTTAACTGGTTTCTTCTGTGCCCTGTCGTTTTAGATGGGTCTTTGCCTTTCAACTTCTTTGTTTCTCTCTCAGGATAAATATCTACAAAACAGTCAGGAAGCAGACGATATGTAATTCACATTAGTTTTAGCTTTTGTACATCTGAATTATTCTCCCTAAAAAAAACTCTCGCTTCTTGAGTTGAGAAACATATTCTATCATATCTACATGTAAAATGCAGGTACTCAGATTGTTAGAATACAACTATTACCTCTGAATGAACTCCAAAGCTCCGTCTGTCTCCTCTTGATAACGTTAGTCCAGGATATGCTGCGAACAGGACAGACAGGACAATGGGCTGGATTAACTAATTCTTCAAATCAAAGTTAGCAAAAAGCATTAATGTTACATTCAAACAATAAGCGAATAAGCAAGTTATCAAAGGTCCTAGTACATCTCACTGCTTACGTTAACCACTTTAACAGCACTGTTCAGAGTTTACGTGACACACACATCCTCCGTGAGCGGCTGACCACGAATCGCGAGCCCTAAATACGCGTTTTATTTCGGTGCCCGTGTTGCGAGCCCTAAATACGCGTTTTATTTCGGTGCCCGTGTTAACAGATGGCTGCCTGTGCAAATTTGTTGTACATCATAAAATAATCACGAGAAAGTATGCTGATCAGCACGACGTCGCCGTGAATCACATCTTTTGCCAATTAAGCTTGTAATTCTTAACGTATAGGAACCCAGAGATGTTACGCCTATAGCCGATATAAGGCCAGGGAATGTGTGAAATCCTTCCGCGACTGTGCTGCCGAATCCCCGCACAAGTCTCTCTCGTGCTCCGCGGACGGAGGATTCGTTAATCTGCGGTTACCGCGAATGTTAATGACACCTTAATATACGAATAAAGTTACGAAATATGAAAAATAAAACAGAAATAAGAGACACTTACCACAGTTGTGAATCGTTCTTCTTGCTGCTCCCAAATGTCGACCGTTGAAGATAATCCCGCCTCTTTAGATTTGAAATTTACCAGAATGCATTGCGGTTTACAGCAATATGCTGTATTGGCTGTATTATAAGAAATACAACCCGCTGCTGTAAAATATTGCTGTAATTTTTACAGCAATTCGTTACAGTGTACGTATTTCGCGTCCTGCGAAAAAGTTCCCACAGGTATGTTTTCGTCATGAGATCAAGTAGACTACTTCTTTTACTAACTAAAATGTGAAATATTGATAACATTCTGTGTTTTTGATCAAGCACTGAAGATCCACCATCTGGAACCTAAAAGCAAATCTACATTGGTGTTTTTTTAAAATTAATTTTTTTTTCAGGCAAAGTATTTTATTTTTATTTTTATAGTTTTACCAGATTTTTTTTTTTTTTTTCAAAGGCTTTTTTGTAAAAGTTAAAACTCATAATACTATATAATACTCAAAACGCAGCTAACATTAAGTTAAAGCCACTTTAAAGTAAAGGAAAGGAATGAACAAAAGAAAGACAATGTAGATAAATGAACCTGGAGTTTTAATGAATACCTTTGTTGTTCTTTTGAAATTTAAAGTAGGTCCCATCCCTCGTTCCTCAACTTGATGAAGAAAACAGCCTGCCACGCTCAGAGCAGAGGCGGAGCGATCTGTCTTCATCGAACCACAGAGGAGCGAATTCCTCTACGGGGGAAAGCGCTAATTGCAGTTAAACTTTCTCGCTAAAGTACCGTCTCGGCGAACAATCAGTCGTTCTGCCGCAGACAATGGAGACAAATCAAGGAAAATTCTACCTACATAAAATAATTAACCATCCAAACATCAGCCCTGCGCGCAGAAGGGATTGTCTTCTGTGATGAATGTATTCTTGACTTGAGATAAGAGGTGAATAAGTCTCGAAAGGTTTCATCTTTTTGAATTTCTTTGCTTTTGAATAGAAAACTCGATTCTCTTTTGACTTCTGCGTAAATTCTGGTCCATATTGCAACTAATTCTGACCAAGAATCGCCCACTTAACCAGAAAGTGATTGACTGGTTGACTTTAAAAGTGGACTCGAACACACAAAAATATGTTTTTTTGAGCGCTAGGATATCAGAGAATGTGTGCGTGTGCATATGTTGTTGAGTAAGCGTACTCCACAACTGCAGTTTATCAAATCACACCTTCAAGGTCACTATTACAGCACAGACTCTCTCTCTTCTTCTTCCTCGCTCTCTTTCCATTTCCTCTGGAGCATTTTTCAGTTGTGCTCTGTTTTCTCAATGAGATAACGTGCCGTTTTTCCTAGCTGTCTCGGCGGCTTTAAATGCATGACTACCCATTCCAATCTCCCTATAGGGGAACAGAATGAGTCTACTTTATTTCAGTGGGGTCTGCCGCAGGCCGGCGAGCCTCTCCAGGGGACAACGAGTTTAAACACGGTGCATCCCACAAGCATCAGCTGGAGAGCAGATTTCACAAATCATCATATCAGTTAAAAGCGAAAAATATGCGTAATCATGATACACTGTCATTTTTCATTACACGTAGACTGACAGATATATCCAAGCGGCGTACATACACTGATTTTCATAAATCAATGTGTTCTGCCTGCCTTTTGTTTTTAAAAAGCCAGCATTTCTGATTTGAATTTAATCAAAGATAAACACTAGAATGTTTTTGTAACAAAATGTAGCATTTAGTTATATTTTCTCCTTATTTTATCAAAAGTATGACATTAAATTATCATTAAACTAAATAATTAAAACCGTATAAACTGACATTATATTTAATTAATCATCAAATTAATTACATTCATTGCAACAGAAGTCCTCTTTATAGATACAGTTGAAGTTTACAAAAGTTTACATACACCTTGCAGAATCTGCAAAATGTTCATTTTTTTAGGGGAATCACACAAAATGCATGTTATTTTTTTATTTCGTACTGACCTGAATAAGATATTTCAGATGAAAGACATTTACATATAGTCCACAATAGAAATTAATAGTTGAATTTATAAAAATTACCCCATTCAAAAGTTGATTCTTAATACTGTGTTGTTGCTTAATGTTCCACGGCTGTTTTTTTAGTGATAGTTTTTCATGAGTCCCTTGTTTGTCCTGAACAGTTAAACTGCCCGCTGTTCTTCAGAAAAAATCTTCAGGTCCCACAAATTCTTTGGTTTTCCAGAATTTTTGTGTATTTTGAACCCTTTCCAACAATGACTGTATGATTTTGAGATCCATCTTTTCACACTGAGGACAACTGAGGGACTCATATTCAACTATTACAGAAGGTTCAAATGCTCACTGATGCTCCAGAAGGACAAACAATGCATTAAGGTTGGGGGTGAAAACTTTTGAACAGAATGAAGATGTGCACATTTTTCTTATTTTGCTTAAATATCATATTTATTCATTTAGTACTGCCCTTCAGAAGCTACAGAAGGTACTTACAAAATAAGATTAAATAAGTTAAATTTACCCTGATCTTCACATTTAAAAAGGCTCTTAACTCTTTAACTTTTTTTTTTTTTCCTAGAGCATCAGTGAGCATTTGAACCTTCTGTAATAGTTGCATAGTTCCTCTGTTGTCCTCGGTGTAAAAAGATGGATATCAAAACCATAGTCATTGTTGGAAAGGGTTCAAATACACAAAGATGCTGGAAAACCAAAGACCTGAAGTTTTTTCTCTGAAGACCAGCAGGCATTTTAACTGTTCAGGACAAATAAGGGACTCATGAACAACTATCACAAAAAAAAAAAAAAAACAGTATTAAGTATTAAGTCTATGTAAACTTTTGACTTCAACTGTAGATCATGATTTATGCTCCTTCATTATCATGATTTGTATGGTCTATTTTGTCTCAAATTGTGAAGAAAAAGTTTGGATGTTTTAGCTAGAAACAGAAGAACAAGTGAAAAATATAAGATGTTGAAGACTATGACATTTTTTAAGAATCTTAATAATATCATGTTTTTGTTGTGTATTATTAATGTCCTAAGTTATCTGGCTGTCAACATTACATATAAAATGAGGTATGAAATATCAGGAGGTAAAAGTAAGTTGAAGTCATATAGAGGATTTTGTACCTTTCCTAATATATCGTATAGATTTTTCACAGAGCAAATATGTGCGTGTGGCATTTGAGTGCTAATGCACCTGAGCCCTTGAAACAGGATGCATGATAAAAATAATCCTCTGTGGAGCCAGCAATGCTAATCAATACACTTCCAGGCTTGGCTGCTAACATTAGCTTGGAAGGCTAAAGTGGCTAGATCTTTCAGATTAAATTCATTGTGTCGGCTGGGACTTGTTTTGCCGTTGCTTGCATTTGTGTGTAATCAAACGGACAGGTAGTCCCAGTCGACTCATTTAGTTCTGTTGTTGTTGTAGTTTAAGTGTGTTCTTCGCTATTTGTTCATTTATGTGTGTGTGTGTGTGTGTGTGTGTGTGTGTGTGTGTGTGTGTGTGTGTGTGTGTGTGTGTGTGTGTGTGTGCGTGTGCGTGTGCGTGTGTGAGCGCATGTTGCCATTTTCTGCTCATTATCTCAAAGGGCTGCTGGGAAAGATTCACCTGAGTCTCTCGCAACCTCTTTGCCATTTTTGTTTTTGTAAATGGAGAGAAAACACAGCCCCTGATCAGGCTATCAGTGTTCCTCAGAGCATGAGAAAGCCAACATAATGAATGATCAAAGGAAACAAGCTAACCTGCTAATGCAGGAGAGGTAGGCTGTTCGTGGTTTGTTGCAACGATTTTGGCAGCACATACAAACAGTAAAATTTAAGCTGTTTAAGATTGCTAATAGACTATTTGCTGACAGGCAAACTGACAGGAAGTGACTTAGCTACCTACTGTATCAAATATAGCCTTCCAACTGTTGTTTATTAGTCTGACATTTAGTATTGTCAGAGTCATGAACAAATCATTTTTGGGCAGTCAACTCTTTTCAATAAAGCATTTTCGTGTCATTTTCGAAAGGAAGTGATGTGAGAGAATGAGGAAAAGACCCAAAAAGTACCTAGCTATCTATCAAAATTAACCTTCTAACTATTGTTTATTAAGATGTCAGTCATGAGGGAATCATTTTTGGGAAGTCAAATCTTTTCAATGAATCATTTGAGCCAGTTTCAAAAACTGGTCTGAACAATTCGTTCATCAATCTGACTGAAACAGTCTGAGTTATTTTCGGGTCAATAACTGATTCGTGAATCCAAGAACTGCGTCTTTCAAACATCTGACTCACAGTTACCCAAGGATTTAACAAGATGCTTTATTAGCCAAGTACCAGAAATGCTAACAAATAATACATATTACATTCCAAGATACGTCATTGTTTCCTGTCTAATCCTAGTAGCAGATACGACCGTAAGTTAAAAGTTTCATACGAAAAAGCTAGTGTAATATTTTCTTGTGTTAGTTTAATCACAGCTGCTGATAATTGAGATGTTTAGAGATTAATGTTTGATTCTGAAAACTGGCATGAGCTAACGGCTAACATGCTAACGGTGCTGTGTAATACCTTTTTATGCAAGCTTTTGTTTTGCTGACAGAAAAACTGACAAGACGTGATGTGGGGAAATGAGAAAAAAAAAACTGATTTGAGCACTTAGCTACCTATCAAATAAAGCCTTTCAATTGTTGTTTATTAGTTTGACATTTCTGTAGTAATGTCAGAGTCATGAACAAATCATTTTTGTGGAGTTGAATCTATTCAGTGAATCATTTGAGCCAATTTCCAAAACTGGTCCGAACAATTCATTCACAAATCTGACTGAATCAGTTTGAGTGATTTTCAAGTCAATAACTGATTCATGAATCCAAGAACTGCATCTTTAAAAACATCTGAATTACAGTAACCCAAAAAAACAAGAATTTGACAAGTGGGCCACATAGCAAGTTTCTTTATTTGCCAAGTAGCAGAAATGCTAACAAACATACTGGAAATATGTTAATGAGTTGACTGTATGACATTACTGAGATGTTTAGAGATTAGTGATTGATTCTGAAAGCTTGCAGCTAACGGCTAACATGCTGCGCAATTGTTGCTAATAGACTTTTTGCTGACAGAAAAACTGGCAGGAAGTGATGTGGGGGAATAAGAAAAAGCCCCAAAATCGATTTGAGCACTTAGTACCTATTCAATGTAGCCTTCCAACTGTTTTTTATTAGTTTGACATAGGGTTGGGTCGATAGACGATGCCATCGTCCATCGCCGATGGCCGATAGACATCACGATGCTGAGCCGGCATCGCGATCCTCCGCTCCGCCCCCGCTGCAGCAGCAGCAACCTGCTCATGAAAAACACACACTTGTGCTGTGTTCCAGGCAGGTTTTTTAACTGGTAAATCACCACTTCAAACCACGACTCACGACTTTGTAGCGTTCCAGGCAAGTCAAGCCAAACTGCCTGGGCACATTTATGAATTATTATTATTTTTATATTATTATTTATTTGATTGCAACGTTATATTGTCCTAAGCTCTATTTTTCCACCGTGTACTACTTGCATAAACACCGCACCCATTAGGGCTGACATTGTTGTTTCGCGGGCTATGTTACGTCAGAACTCGTAACTGGGAGTACATAGATCTAGTACGAGTTCACGAGTGGGAAGTCACGGGTTTGACTGCAGTTCCAGTGCACTTTCACTGGTAGAAGGTTGGAAAAACACGGGTTACGGGTTGCCTGGAACGCGACATTAATCACACTATATAGCCAAATGAAATGCATGCTTTCAATTTCCGCATCTTATTTTATTTCATGATTTTACCATAACGAACAGAGCTTGGAACAAAAAGAGAATATATTTTTTTTCCATCGAAAGAACCATCGAAATAGGAACGCACAATATAAAGCCTACATTATAAATAACAGTTTATGATTCAAATACATTGGGAATATGGAAACACTTGGATTTGTGCCGAATTACAGAGGTACGTGAGCCCAACGCCTGCTATTTTTAGTTTCGCTTTGTTTTGGTTTCTTAACTTTATATATTTTGTTTCATTCCTGTTCTGTTCTGAATACCGTTACATTTAAATGATTCGTTTTGGAGTCAGGGTAACTAACTTATAGCTATGTTTATAGTGTTTATGTTAATACATAATAATATTTCGGTTGATTTGGTATTATTTCTGATATTACACTTTCTCTCTAAACATTCCGCTGCTCATTAAATGCGTTTGGAGAGTGGGTTAAGCAGTAAGCAATCAATGAGAGCGATTTTGAACCTAAAAAAGCTGACTGGTCGAAAATATGTTAAGGGCCAACACACATCCTCCAAATACATCTACATATGTCTTGTATGCACGCACGCACTGTCACGATCTAATGCACTTGTTAATGCCGGATCTTTAAAAACAAATACCGGAACACATTTTCCGGAACAGAATCCGGCTCAAAAGCACTGGTGGAAACGGTAGGCAACAATTCATTAATTCGTTATGAATTAATTATTTAACAACAACCATCCCTTACCCCCGCCGACGGTCGTACAATGCCAAATGGGTCGACATCGCCCAACCCTAGTTTGACATTTCTGTAGTAATGTCAGAGTCATGAACAAATCATTTTTGGAGAGTTGAATCTTTTAAATGAATCTTTTGAGCCAGTTATTAAAACTGGTCTAAACGATTCGTATTCGAATCTGACTGAATCAGTTAGATTGATTTTCGAGTGAGTAATTCATTCATGAATCCAAGAACTGCGTCTTTCAAATGTCACAGTTACCCAAAAACCAAGGATTTGACTGGTGCGCTGAACAGCAATTTTCTTTATTAGCCAAGTAGCAAAAATGCTTACAAACAAAACATATTGGAAATATGTTAATGAGTTGACTGTATGACAGTTTCAGGATAAATACAGAAGGACAAAACAGTAAACAGCATATAATTAAAAGGTGAAAAAGGCTAAACATGATGGATTTAGTGTTGTTTAATCTAAATAAGAATTATATTTAGGAGCCTAATGTCTTTTTTTAATAAGCTGAGAGTGTCAAAGCAAATCAATTTTTGGGATTGCATTTGGTGCTGCACACACACAAAAAACATTTTAAGAAACACTCGAAGTCATTAACAGCTGTTATAATTATAATACAGACAGCCTGAAACAATCTGTTGAACCCTTTTTCAATTCTCTAATTCAGTCTCACAGTGAGCCACAAATCTCTTATTCACGTTAACAGAATTTCAGGCTACAGTACAACCCAATTTAGCAGGGAAACTCCCATAAGCATGAAATATTGTTGCCACTACATTTCTGTGGCTTGTCTCATTATGGATTCTTATCACCATGTGAAGTTTCCATGCACAGTATGAGAGCGCGAGATAAGGTTGGGTTTAAAATCATTTTAGGCCTGGCCATTGTGATAAAAAATTATAACCTCTCCTCTTATCTTTCAAGCGCAAGAGAGGAATCATCTGATGTAAAGGTATGTTTTTGCAAAACGAGACTACAGAGTGCTGCTTTGTTATTGGCTGAGCCGTTGAGCTGCTTTGCTGTCATTGGCTCACTCATTCTGTGCTTCACTCTGATTGGCTCACAGGTCGCCCAGGCCCATAGCGACGACTGTTGGGGATTACCAGAAAGCTGCCAGAGTCGCTGTTTACATTTGTGAGATACCCTCAGGTTTCTGTTTACCTCAGATGCTATGAATCCCTGCAGTTACGTGTCCATTTCTTTTTGTATGGCCCGCAGGCTAATATAGAAAGATTTAGCAATAGGAAGTTAAATTACAGCAGGGAAAGGGGGGGATACGTCTCTCCTGTCCCACCTTATGGTGAGTGACACTTCATATTAGCACATAATGAGGAGCATGATCATCGAAAGACGTGGACAAAAAAAGGATTTATGGCTTTAATGACTTCAAGGAGGGGATATAACTGCTCAGTTTAAGGGGAAAATATACTATTTATGCATACATATATATATATATATATATATATAGTGCCCTTCTCTAAAATCCCTGCTGAAATACAACAATAGAAACCATCACAGAATTTGTTTTACTGGTTATAATGGGAAATTGTGCTGGTTTTAATGGAAACTATTGGTGGCTTGTTAAAACCACTAAATCCTAATGGAATATGTCCCAAAGCACAGTACAGGAATGTTTTTTTTTTTTTTTTTGTAATGTTTATAATGGTATTTGTAGTGGAATCCATTAGAAATTCTGTGACGGTTTCTATAGTTTTTTTCAGCAGGGATGACGTCTCAGGTTACGTATGTAACCCTGGTTCCCTGAGGGAACGAGACACTGCGTCCTGAAACGCTATGGGGAACGCCATTGGCGGGCCGCACTCTGAGTCATAGTCCAACGTCCAATGAGAAACGGGAGTGACGTCACAGGCGCGGTGACGTCATCGACCAGGAAGTATAAAAGCACGTGCGTTTGAAGCTGGCGTCAGCTCATAGGCATGAAGCGAGCGCAGCAGGGATGCGGGAATTATGGTCCGAGACGCAGTGTCTCGTTCCCTCAGGGAACCAGGGTTACATACGTAACCTGAGACGTTCCCTTCCGGGAACTCTACACTGCGTCCTGAAACGCTATGGGGAACGAGGTATCAACGCCCCCATAATTTCCGCACCCTGCCTAGTGTCTGCTAGAACAAGGGGCGGAAAAAACAGCGTTACAATGCAATACAAACCTCAGCCTGGGAATCCGCCAGGACATGGGTGGTAATACATCTCTGACTGTGGAGCCCACCAGATCAGAGGAAAAAGAGACCTCGGCCCTCGAGCCGAAGAGGTCATGTCATCCTTCGTCTGGTCTCGCAAGACCGAGAAGGGACAGTGTCTAAAGAAATACTTACCTGATGAGACACTGTGGTAACTCCGCCTGGTGGTCTTGCCAGGACGCGAGTGGTAATACATCTCTGTCTGTGATCCATCACCAGACAAGAGGGAAAATGAACCTCGGCCCTCAGGCACTCGAGGAGAAGTGGCGATCCGTTGTCTGCATTACAGCCAGTACAAGAGGGACGCAAGAAGTGCCTGGTGACCTTGCCAGGGCACTGGAATTCATCTCTGTCTGTGATCAGCCACCAGACAAGAGGGATAGAGTAGGCCTCGGCCTTAGGCACATGAGGCTAGGGTTCTCAACCGCTGCCTGTCATCAGACCAGTGCAGGGGGAGAAAAAAGCTCCTCGGCCCTCGGGCGTACGAGGAGAGATGGTGGTCCTTTGTCTGCATTACAGCCAGTACAAGAGGGACACGAGAAGTGCCTGGTGACCTTGCCAGGGCACTGGAATTCATCTCTGTCTGTGATCCACCACCAGACAAGAGGGATAAGAGACCTCGGCCTTAAGGCACACGAGGATAGGGTTCTCGACCGCTGCCTGTCACACGACCAGTGCAGGGGGAGAAATGCTCCTCGGGCACTCGAGGAGAAGTGGCGATCCATTGTCTGCATTACAGCCAGTACAAGAGGGACGCAAGAAGTGCCTGGTGACCTTGCCAGGGCACTGGAATTCATCTCTGTCTGTGATCAGCCACCAGACAAGAGGGATAGAGTAGGCCTCGGCCTTAGGCACACGAGGCTAGGGTTCTCAACCACTGCCTGTCACCAGACCAGCGCAGGGGGAGAAAGTGTTCCTCGGCCCTTGGGCACGCGAGGAGAGATAGTGGTCCTTTGTCTGCATTACAGCCAGCACAAGAGGGACACAAGAAGTGCCTGGTGATTTTGCCAGGGCACTGGAATTCATCTCTGTCTGTGATCCATCACCAGACGAGAGGGATAAAAAGACCTTGGCCCTCAGGCACACGAGGATAAGGTTCTCAACCGCTGCCTGTCACATGACCAGTGCAGGGGGAGAAATGCTCCTCGGCCCTCAGGCACACGAGGAGAAATGGTAGTCCGTTGTCTGCGTACAGCCAGTACAAGAGGGACATAGGGAGCGCCTGGTGATCCTGCCAGGACACTGGAACTCATCTCTGTCTGTGATCAACCACCAGACACGAGGAATACAGGCCTCGGCCCTCGGGCACACGAGGCTGGAAGGAATATAGAGGAGAGTCATACGCCTTTGTCTGGGGAACTTGCCAGAACAAAAAGGGGTAAAAACTCTTTTCCTTACTCGAAGGAAAGCACCTTTTTGACCTCTTGAGCCTAGCCTTTGTGCTAGGGCTGAAAGATGACTGAGCCCGGAGTGGCTCTGAGGTCTAGTTCGTAGAATCTGACGAACGTAAGAGGTGAGGACCAACCCGCCGCACTGCAGATGTCCTTGATCGGGACACCTGCCATCAGAGCTTTGGAGGCTGCGACGCCTCGAGTTGAGTGAGCCTTGACTCCCATCGGGGATGGGAGACCAGAGGACTCGTATGCAGTAGAGATGGCATCAACGATCCACTTACTGATAGTAGGCTTGGAAGCCGGGCACCCCCTCTTAGGGGGGCCGTAACAGACAAACAATTGCTCTGATTTACGCCACAGGGCAGCTCTGTGGACATAAGTGTCTAGTGCTTTTACTGGACACATTAAGTTATACTTCCTCTGGTCGTGCTCCACGAATGGAGGAGGATAAAACGCTAGCAGCGTTATTGGCTGTGGTGTTACTGAGGGGACCTTGGGTGTGTACCCAGCTCTTGGGTAGAGGAATGCTTTGGCCAACCCTGGGGCAAAGTCAATATAAGAAGGGGCCACTGAAAGGGCCTGCAGGTCACCGACTCTCTTAAGAGATGTTAGCGCCAACAGCAGTGCTGTTTTTAGGGTAAGCATCCGATCGGAGGCCTCCACCAGAGGCTCGAAGGGGGGCTTACACAGCGCTTCTAGTACCACAGCCAAGTCCCATGTAGGGACTCTCGGTCTTGCACCAGGCCTCAGCCTGAGTGCACCGCGGAGGAAACGTGAGACCAGGGGGTTTCTGCCCACTGAAAGGCCGCCCTGAGGGGCGTGGTAAGCCGATATAGCCGCCACGTACACCTTCAGGGTGGAGTGAGCTAACCCAGCGGACAAACGAGTTTGCAGGAACTCCAGCACTGTACCAATCGGGCAGTGGACTGGGTCTGAGTGGCGTTCATGACACCATGACGCAAACAGGTTCCACTTTAGGCCATAAAGTTTCCTCGTAGAGGGAGCTCTGGATTGAAGGATGGTCTCAACAACCTCAGTTGAGAGACCAGCTTCTATGAGTTGTGTCCCCTCAGGGGCCACACCCATAACTTCCACTTCTCTGGGTGGGGGTGGCAGATTGCGCCCCCAGCCTGAGAAAGAAGGTCCCTCCTGACAGGAATCTCCCATGGAGAACCGTCGAGGAGGGCGATTATATCCGAGAACCATACTCGGGCCGGCCAGTATGGGGCTACTAGCAGCAGCCGTACTCCGTACCGGCGTACTCTTTCCAGAACTCCCGGGAGCAGAGCGATCGGGGGAAAGGCGTACAGACGAAGCCTCGGCCACGTCTGTACCATGGCATCCAGTCCGAGAGGAGCTGGAGGAACTAGAGAGTACCAAAGGGGACATTGCGATGTCTCCTGAGTCGCAAAGAGGTCCACTTGGGCTTGACCAAAGACTCTCCATATCTGCAAGCATCCATTCCCCGGGCCTCGGCCCCTGCCTTGACAGGACGTCTGCTCCCACATTGAGACGTCCGGGAATGTGGACTGCTCTCAATGAGAGAAGCTTCCCTTGTGACCACAAGATGATCTGGTACGCCAGCTTGTATAAGGGGCGTGAACGCAGACCTCCCTGGTGGTTTATGTAATAGACCACCGCAGTGTTGTCTGTGCGGACCAGCACGTGACGGTTTCTTAGGTCTGGAAGGAAATGCTTCAGGGCTAGGAACACTGCCAGCATTTCTAAGCAATTTATGTGCCAAGAGTGATGCCGGTCGTTCCATAGGCCTTGGGCGGAGCGGCCACTCATGACCGCTCCCCACCCGGTGAGGGATGCATCTGTCGCTAGCGTGGCGCGGCGGCAAGGAGCTCCCAGCACTGGACCTTGTGATAGGAACCAGGGCTTTTTCCACATGACCAAGGCACGTAGGCAGCGCCGCGTGACCTTGATCTTGCGGAATGGGTTCCCCCTCGGGGAAAACCCTTTGGTTTTGAGCCACCACTGCAGTGGTCTCATGTACAGCAGTCCAAGAGGTATCACGTTGGATGCAGCTGCCATAAGACCTAACAGTACTTGGAACTGTTTGACAGTGAGTAGCAGGCCTAGCTTGACCGCATTTGCTGCAGTAAGGATCGACTCGATCCGAGCAGGTGACAGTCGTGCCTGCATCGTGGTCGAATCCCAGATTACACCTAGATAAGTGGTTCTCTGTAATGGAGACAGCACACTTTTCTTGGCGTTGAGTCTCAACCCCAGCTTTTTCATGTGAGCAAGAACAACATCTCGATGTTGAGCCGCTAACTGTTCTGAACTGGCTAGGATGAGCCAGTCGTCTATGTAGTTGAGTATGCGGATGCCCTGGAGTCGCAGTGGAGCCAGAGCAGCATCCACACACTTCGTGAAAGTTCGGGGTGAGAGCGCTAGGCCGAACGGAAGAACTCTGTATTGGTAAGCTTTGCCCCTGAAAGCGAACCTGAGAAACTTCCGGTGTTGGGGAAGGATGGAGACGTGAAAGTACGCGTCTTTCAGATCTATCGTGACAAACCAGTCCTCGGACCTGATTTGATACACGACCTGTCTGACAGTCAACATTTTGAACTTCAGTTTTCTGACTGAGAGGTTTAGCTGTCTGAGATCTAAAATGGGCCGCAGGCCCCCATCCTTCTTGGGAACAATGAAGTACCGGCTGTAGAACCCGGATTCTCTGTGCTGAGGAGGGACCACCTCGATGGCCTCCTTCCTCAGGAGAGTGTGCACTTCTTGTTCTAATACCAGAGCCTGCTCGGGATTTACCATGGTAGGAAATACCCCGCTGAAAGGCGGCGGCTTGGCGCCGAATTGAATGGAATAACCTTTCTCTACAGTACGCAGGACCCACATAGAAATATTTGGCAGTAGTTTCCACGCTGCCAGAAATTCTACTAAGGGAACCAGCCTCTCGAGACTGGTCTCTGGATTTATTAGAAGAGCTAACTTGGTGACCTGTAGCAGCGAACTGGCAGGATGCACCTGAAGTGAGCGCTCTAGAGACCCCCGTGGGGGTGGCGAACTCTCTGGTTCCGCTACGTTTCCTGGCGGAAGGACCAGAGAATGATGTTCGCGGGAGACTGCCGCGCCCTGTAACACCGGCAGGGTTAGCTGACGAATCTCCTGAGGGCCCCGAAGAGAGGTGGTCACCGTACTCCTCAGAGGCGGTGAGGCACCTGGCTCTTCGAGAGGGGCTGCCCTCATTGGCCCTGGGCCACGACCATCAGGGCCGTTTAGCCGCGGCCCTCTTAGACTGTAGGACGACCCTCAGGTCGGGCCTAGTCCTCGAGGGCCCCGGCTTGGAGCGTTGCTGAGCCCGCCCTCTAGGCCGCGCCGGAGGGGCACGGGTAGCAACGCTCCTTTTCTGGGTCTCCCTGTGTGAACGGGGGGGGCGGTTGTGGGAGGTCAACGCTCTCGATGTCAACCTCCTCAGAGGAAGACAGGAGAAGCGTTGACTCCTCCTCTCGGAGGGAAGGAACCGCAGTGCGGGCTTCCTCATCCAAGAGGAGGTCATACGATCCGCTGGGTGAGGAGAGAGATAGGGGATCACCCGTCTCAACTCCCTCCAGCAGATCTAGCTGCGAACCCCACGAGTGCAGCTGCCGCTCCGCCTCGACGGAAGCGGGGCCAGACCCGCGGGGAACGCTAGTGAAAGCCCCCTCCTCAAAGAGGGCTTTCCGGGAACGGAGCAACCGCAGCGGCATCCGCTCGCACTGCAGGCAGTCAGCCCCCTCAAGGGCTGACTTAGCGTGCTCCGCTCCCAAGCAGACCACACATAGATCGTGTGTATCCCCACCAACAATGAAGCGTTGGCAGGAAGGGACACACCGTCTATGTGGCTGCTGAACCGCCTTAGAACGTTCGTTCTTAAAAGAACGTTTTCCCCCTGGCATTTTGCTCAAATAAAAGTAGTGCAAACTGGCACTAAAAAACAGCAAAATGCAGATGAGACAGACAATAACACAGAGCGCTCTCGCTGAATGACAAAAGCTGACGCCAGCTTCAAACGCACGTGCTTTTATACTTCCTGGTCGATGACGTCACCGCGCCTGTGACGTCACTCCCGTTTCTCATTGGACGTTGGACTATGACTCAGAGTGCGGCCCGCCAATGGCGTTCCCCATAGCGTTTCAGGACGCAGTGTAGAGTTCCCGGAAGGGAACAGCAATATTTTTAGATTTTCCAGATGTTCTTACAGTGTTTGTTTCATTTTTGTAAGCTGTACTTTGATTCATTTAAGAGGTTTGTATGTGACATCTAGTGGTGAAAAAAATGCAATGCACTTCTTTATAGAACGTAACAGGAAACCTGTCGAGTAGTAGAAGAGACGACTTTTTGAATGCAGGTCATTGTTTATCGTCTAATCCTTGGATATACGACCGTAAGTTATAAATTTCATACTTAAAAGCTAGTGTAATGTTTTCTTGTGTTAGTTTAGTCAAAGCTGGTGATTATTGGGATGTTTAAAGGTCAATGTTTGATTCTGAAAACTGGCTCGAGCAAACGGCTAACATGCTAACGATGCTGTATAACTTATTTTTTCCGGCTGAATGTCTGACAGAACGACATTGAACACATTGTAGTTGTGTCTGCCTTGTTTCAATTTGACTAAAATGAATCATAGTGTTTTAAAGTTGATACAGAAGGTTTGAATTTATGTCACGGTTTGGTCAGTTACCTGGATGCGCGGTCATATCGGAGATACTCGGGTGTGAACAACAGCATGGATGGCACGGTTAATGTACTACTGAATACGTTGTTCTGCTAATTTATGCTGTGTAAACCACAGATAAAATGTGTGGAACCTGTTAAATCATATTGACAATGACTTAGTAAGCAGAAAAGGGCGCAATATTTTGACAAACTAAAGTTAATAGGTGGTAAAGATACATATAAGCGGTATTAATTAAGATATTAGCCTAATATTTCACCTACCTGACTGGAAATGATAAGAACAAACACGAATGTTGTCA
Source organism: Garra rufa (assembly GCF_049309525.1). Lineage (NCBI taxonomy): Eukaryota > Metazoa > Chordata > Actinopteri > Cypriniformes > Cyprinidae > Garra > Garra rufa. Next base: position 21,611,077 of record NC_133367.1, on the reverse strand, counting down.
AGATTCTTGCCCTGGAAATCCTGGTTTAGTTTGGCCAACCACAAACCTTCTTTCCTCAGACAGTTTTTGCACTCTTCTCCTTGATTTGTTATAACTTTTTGCAGTCTATAGTACTCCAAATGTTTTTCCCAGTCTGACCAATTAGTACAGCCCAAAATATGACAATAATTGACTATTTTCAGCAGCAATAATCAGCTAAATTTAAGTTTTGTTCGGTTCTGTGGCATTGTTTACGTTCAGTGCCGCCAATTGATGGCTTGTTTTACGAAAATTTGCTTGCAAATTATTTGTATATTCAATGAAAATGCTTTAATACATTGTATTGACCACCCCAAAAAACTATTTTCAATGTTTTGTCAACTCGAACAATCAAAAAGCCACAGTCTGGCTGCCGTTTAGTCTGACTGAAGTATATTTACTTGAAGTCAATCGAAAGTGATTTACCCTGTAAATGTGGCACTTTTCTTTCTTTTATCTGGTGAGAGTTGCCTGGATGGTGAAAAGTTTCTCTATATGACAAGTGTTTGGAGAGGAGGGGCTAAAAAATAATAGGGATTGATGATGTCAGAGAGAGAAGATTACGAAGACGAATATTTCTTTCTTTGGAATAATGTGCTTCGTTCACAATAAGACCTTAAGAACTGAGAAAGTAAATTGGGGCAATTTCAAGTTGACTTAAAAATTCTAGTAATATCCTTTCCTACTTTAGTTTTCATAGTTTGCTTCTGTCCTCACTTGAATGATTTCCTTTTTTACTTTTACAGACACGCACAAGACTCAAAAGGCGCAGAGGAAGGAACAAAACAGAGATGGAGAGCGAGCGCTAAGATCCATCCTGTCAACGTAATCATTCATAATGTGTTTTTTTTTTTTTTTTTTGGAGACGTAACTCACACAGTGTCTCGGTGTCAGTCTATTTTGCGTCTGTTGTGGCTTCTGCAATCATCTCCGAGGAGGTGAGTAATGGCCACAGCGGGGAAAGAGGAAGGCATCAGATATTCAACACATCGAGTCATCTCTCCTCTGCTGTCGGTACCTCAGGAGGATCCGCGAACTTCAAGAAAACATTAGCCTTGCAGATAAAGATGGTCCCCTAAAAAGCAACACAAGAGAGACGCTTTTGAAGATGAAGGCGCCCATCCATCTTCATCAGATTAACGGAAAATTGAACGGAGATCGTAAATGGCGTGTTTCGGATCCCCTCAGTAGTGTTGCGACTGTAGTTTATTTGTAGCCCAATCACAAAAGAACATGCAAACATTGGGTCTCATTGTGTTTGTCACCCATCAACCGTAGGAAATTATTTGTGAAAACTCGTTCACGCAGGAAGCAGCCGCACAGCCGAGGGTATTAAACTTACCCATCCAGTCGAATTTGTTATTATGAACTTCGGGGCCGATAACTCGCAACCCAAGCGTCCAATTACGCAGTAGACTGCGGGGCCACTTTAGATTTAATTAAAGGCAAGAAAACTAATATTACTTGTCACCGCACCTGACGGAGCACGATCTTGGTGAGGCTTGCTGCTCATTAGCGGATTTGGGCAGGAAGTCGCACCTCAATGATGTACCGTTAGCATCATCCTGACAGACCATCACTGAACATTATGCAATATGTATTCATACGCTGAAAGTGAGAAAAGAGGGAGGGAAAGAGAAGGAGAGAGAGAATTGGTGGGAAGAAAAGAACAAATGGTGCATCATCATTTGGTTTGAAATAACTTCATAAAGCTTGTTAATATTTACTAGGTTATTTTTAAAATCAATACAAGTCAAAAGTTTTTGAACAGTAGGATTTTTAATGTCCTGCAAATCTGCATTTATTTGATCCAAAGTATAGCAAAACCAACACAAAATGTTGAAACATTTACTATTTGAATATCTTTTAGAATATAATTTATTCCTGTGATTTCAAAGCTGAATTTTTTTGCATCATTACTCTAGTCTTCAGTGTCACATGTTCTTTCAGAAATCATTCTAATATTCTGATTTGCTGCTCAAAAAAACATTTATTATTATCATTAGTTTATCAAGTTTTTTCAGGTTTCTTTGATGAATAGAAAGTTGAAGAACAGCAAGTAGTTCACTTTCAGAACAAAGATTTACAGATAATTTACTCACCCTCTTGTCATCCAATATGTTCATGTCTTTCTTTCTATGGTGCCCCTGAGTTTGAACTTCCAAAATGCAGCTTTAAAGGGCTCCAAACGATCAGAGGAAAGAAGGGTCTTATCTAGGGTTATTTTCTAAAAACAATTACAGTTTATATACTTTTTAACCTCAAATGCTCGTCTTGTCTAGCTCTGCAAGAAGAGCGTCTGAGATTTAAAAAGTATATAAGTTGTAAATGTTTTTTTAGAAAATAACCAATCGTTTCGCTAAATAAGACACTTCTTTCTTGGCTGGGATCATTTAGAGCCCTTTGAAGCCACATTTAAACTGCATTTTGGAAGTTCAAACTCAGGGGCACCATAGAAGTCCATTACAGTATATGGAGAGAAATCCTGAAATGTTTTCCTCAAAAAACACCATATCTTTACGACTAAAGAAAGAAAGACATGAACATCTTGGATGACAAGGGGGTGAATGTAATTAAAACACAAATATAATCATTTTTAATTTATGTACATTTAAAAAATGTCCCAAAATATTTAAATTATTCCAAGTTCTCAATTTTATATATCTGATTTGTAAAAAATTGTGCATTGAAGTGCATCGACACCAGGTTTGCTGCCACAAATTTTCAGTAAATAACATCCAAAATTTTTGGTCCTTACAAACAGCTAAATATTCTTCAAAATGTCTCTTTTTTTAGATTTTGCATGGTAAAATTACGTATGGATTTGAAATGACATGAGGGTGAGTACATGATGCCAGTTTTTTACAGTTTTGCATGAGCTATTCCTTTAATTGGCATGAAAATGACATACAAACTATATAAAAAAAAAAAAAACTGCTCAAAATATGCTTTTTTTTCTTTTGATTTCAGGATTATATGTGACCTGGACATGTTTTCGTGAGATCCACCCTGAGGCTCGTAATAACCTCACTAATTGGTTTCGGTCAGTCACTACTGAGTATATCTCCTATAAAATGGCGAAAAAAAATGAAAGCCAACAAAATGTATTTCTACTCATTACAACCATCTCGCCATGGAAGACCTGCGTAGATCCCTGAGATGTCAATTATGATCATCTCTCTTTCATAACATACAAAAACCATGAGTCAGGGATTACAAGGAAGGCAGAAAGAGCGAGACAGCGCCGACTATATGGCCTCTAAAGACTGCGGAGGTTTTAGGATGTATTATAAGCCGTGTCCCTCGCCACAGCTTTAATTGGCTCAGTTTCTCTTTTGTGTCAGATTTCACAATACCATGAATTAAGGGCTGCTTTATTACCGCCCGCATCTCCGCCACACGAGCTCTTCCTGACTAATTGAAAAGTGGTGGAACAAGGAAAGCAATTTACTCACCTAGAAATTACTTTTCATGATAACAATGCCATTTTTCAAAGCCAGGCGCTCCCGTCCACAGTCCCACTTCTTAAGAGGGAACCATTATTTGTGTCGGTGGGAAGAGAAAAGCCTATTTGCATTCCATTACAAGTCCAATTGGCACCCGGCAATGAGGAAGAGTATGGCGGGAAAAAACGGAGAGATACATATTTCACACCGTCTTGGGAAAATCTTGCACTTTGTGCTTAAGTTGCGCTGATGCAGTGTTATTGGAGGAAAAAATCTTTATAATACAAATTTGATTTTTCACCCAATTTTGTACTTAATGCTACTTCTATGTATAGGTACAGAAACAGGGCGAAAGCAGGATGTTGAAAGCTAGATTCAAAGTGGCATTGTCCAAATACGTGCTACAAAAGGTTTTGTAATAAATTGATCTTTTTTTCGATAACTGTGAAACAAATCATAAGAATATACAAAGTGCAATCACAAGCCACAAAATATGTCACAAAAATCAAGCAAATAGGAAAAACTAGTTACTAGTTAATGTGAAAATGTTTGAGTGGAATCTGAAAATGGCAAATGCCTTTCGTTTTTTCTTCATTGGATGGAAAACGGCAAGGACATTGTGTCTAGACATATCATTTCAATGCAACATATTTTAGTGCATATCATTTTTCATTATATATCACTTCAAAGCAACTTTACAGTAAATAGTACTTTAATGCCTCCAGTAACCAAGCAAAATGTAACTGTAACACAATTTTGTTTCCCAGCAGACTAATAAAAACCTGTGCACCTGGACTCCTGGAAGTTGCATAGCAGTTGGGCAATCTGTTTGGAGCTTGTGATTTTTACAAATGTGCTTAAGTTTTGTGAGCAGAACACATTAGACAATGAGCTATGTTTTAGGTTAAGACACAGAATGAAAAACTGTTAAAACCTTCCCGTGTGGGCAGCTCAACAAGGAGCTATGAATATCAAACATTGTATTTTAGTTCTGAAGAAATCTATATTCACTGTTATAGGAGCTTAAAAACCATATTTACAGTTTTTCAGAGATCACATCCAACTCTTTGTGTCATTAGGATCAGACAGGTCAGGGAGTGAAAGAAATTAATTCATGAATATATTAGTCTGTTTGAGCTCATTAGAGTGATGAGATGCTAATTTATGACGAGTGAAGGTTTATTTATAGCCCAAGAGTGGTGTAAGCAAATCTCTTTAGACTTCTAAGTGAAGGATAGGGATCTTTCTCTTTGCAAGCAATAAGCGTCTGATTGTCCGTAGCAAAACCCTGGACGGATGGCCCATTCTGGTACTTAAAGTTTAAGGCCCCGCTGTGAAACTGTTTGCTTGGAGAACTCAGGTTTAATTCCTCCAACGTGGACACGAGAGGAATTGTATCCGTCCGACGTGGACTCAAGAGGGAAATAAAGAAAATAATTGGCTTTTGGGTTTCCAAACAAGAAGCACAACTTCAGCTGAGCAAGACAAACCCGACCTATCCCAGAGCTCGTGGGACAGTTGGCTAAACTGTTATAGCTAGAAGTTTATTCTCAGATCAAAGAGATGAAGTAAGTAAAGCACTTTGGATATTGCATTTTTTGAAAATTCCATCTCGTCAGTCACACTTTTTCTGTACATTTCAGGTTCGATAACTTCATAAAAGTGTGATTACACTGCATTTTCGACGGAAGGAAGAAGTGCTTCAGAGGTCACTAGAGGTTGAGTGAGTACATGTGCATTTCCCGCTTGGTCTTCCCCATGGGATCGCTCCACAAATATTGAAGATTTTCTAGGTTTCTGGGTCTCGAAACAAACTAAACCTTCAGCACTCAGTGGGAGGTCACGTATCAAGGAATAGCCTTCATGTTCACTAAGGCTTCTCAAGGATCTTGTACAATGTAATTCGTACTCCTGTTGGCTCCAACTGCATCGTTTGTGCCGTTGTGTGTGCAGGTCAGTCATCTTTGCCAAACCACCCAATGAAGCCTCAAGTTGAGAAGGTTTCGGTGATGCACAAGTCTACAGGAAACTCAGGTATGCATAGGAAGCATTGCCGCTGAGGTGACCTTCTACAAGATTGCCTTCAAAACAATTTCTACTGCCCCGATGGTCTCGATTAAAGTCGTGGACCAACTACAAACTCTTTACCATTCAATGTAGCCAACCCTGCTCTTGGAAGGCTACCATCCTTCAGAGTTTAGCTCCAACCCTTGAAAATAACCAGCAGGTGTGCTGGAGTAGGGTTGAAATAGTGTGAACATACATGTCATTTTTCCCGGACACATCCTGACCAGGATTTCTATACTGCCAAAAATATCCAGGATTTAGTTTTGTTTGCGCTGTGCAGGGCGATTGATGTATGACATCAAAATACCATGAGTTTCCTTTAAGTCGAACACATCTAATATATAAGCGTATTTGCATCGCTTTGACTATTCTCTGTAGATCCCACCTTCTCACATGCCACGATTGGTCAATTATGTATAATGCCTGCATGTTATTGGTGAAGCTATTGTTCTGTAGGGGCTTTTGCACCATGTAGTTCTAGGAACTAGCCAGCATGGTGGTTCCTAGAGAACCAGTTTTCCCCCTCATTTTCCTGGCTGCATTCGCACCGGCAGCAGGAACTCTGAAGTGGCTGACAACGATGTCTTTATTCACGGAATTTACAAACGGAGGATGCCATGATCAGAGCTGTTTTTTTTTTTTTTTTTTTGTATGTCGTGGATTTTGTGATAAAGAAGATGAAATGTAAAAGCAAAGTTTACACAATCAAAAGTTCATAAAAATCTGACTAGTTCTCCTATGATAACTTGCAGTGTTACATATCATCAAGTCTGAGAAAAGAAAATGATGCTGCAGACAACAGGTAGCTAATTGCCGTTATCTGTTTTTCATGTTCGTTGGTTACATTTTTTTACATGGATTTTTAAAAATTCCAGGTTGCCGGTGTTTTGTATGCGTTTGGCCAATCAACATCCACTTATGGGGGCAGCCGTGGCCTAATGGTTAGAGAGTCGGACTTGTAACCCAAAGGTTGCGGGTTCGAGTCTCAGGTCCGGCAGGGATTGTCGGTGGGGAAGGTGAATAACCAGCACTCTCTCCACCCTCAATACCACGACTGAGGTGAGTCCCTTGAGCAAGGCACCGTACCCCCAACTGCTCCCCGGGCGCTGCAGCAATGGCTGCCCACTGCTCTGGGTGTGTGTTCACAGTGTGTGTGTGTGTTCACTACTGTGTGTGTGCACTTGGATGGGTTAAATGCAGAGTACAAATTCCTAGTATGGGTCACCATACTTGGCCTCTCTTCACCTCCTTTCCTTTCCTTTCCTTATGTTACTGGTAGTCCCTATAGAACTGTTTTAGACCCTACTCTGAAGAAGGAGCTAATTTAGTTCCCCCTAACGTTTCTACAACCAAATACAATCTTAGTCAAAAAGCGAGTACTTCCACCAGTAGTTCTAGGAACTGTGAAAATGTTCCACCGGTGCAAAAGCCACAAGTATGAAAACAGGAAAACAAAGCCAAAACCTGGATATTATAGGCAACATAAAAATCCTGGCCAGGACATGTCCAGAAAAAAATAGCACATAGGATCATCTTAGTTCAGGGGTCACCAAACTTGGTCCTGGAGGGCCAGTGTCCTGCAAAGTTTAGCTCCAACTTGCCTCAACACACCTGCCTGGAGGTTTCAAGTATACCTAGTAAAACCTTGATTAGATCGTTCAGGTGTGTTTGATTTAGGGTTGTAGCTAAACTCCGCAGGACACCGGCCCTCCAGGACCAAGTATGGTAACCCCTTCCCTAGTTGAAACCAAAGTCTGCAGAAAAATAACCCTGTAGGAAATGGATGGGCAACTTCAGTCCTGGAGGGCCAATGTCCTGCAGAGTTTAGCTTAAACTCTAATCAAACACACCTGAACAAGCTGAACAAGGTGTCTTTGAGATCATTAGAAAGCTACAGGCAGGTGTGTTTGATTAGCGTTGGAGCTAAACTCTGCAGGACATTGGCCCTCCAGGACTGAAGTTGCCCATCCCTGCTCTAGGAGTAAGGTTGGCTACCCTTGATCCAATGCAGGGGTCAACAGACTCGGGCCTGGAGAGCCGGTGTCCTGCAGAGTTTAGCTTCAACTTGCTTTAACACACCTCTTTGGAAGTTTTAAGTATAACTAGTAAGACCTTGATTAGCTAGTTCAGGTTTATTTGATTAGGGCTGGAGCTAAACTCTGCAGGACACTGGCCCTCCAAGGCCGAAGTTGCCCATCCCTGCTCTAGGAGTAAGGTTGGCTACCCTTGATCCAATGCAGGGGTCAACAGACTCGGGCCTGGAGAGCCGGTGTCCTGCAGAGTTTAGCTCTAACTTGCCTCAACACAACACACCTGTCTTCAAGTATACCTAGCAAGACCTTGATTAGCTAGTTCAGGTGTGTTTTATTAGGGTTGGAGCTAAACTCTGCAGGACACCAGCCATCCAGGACCAAGTTTGGTGACCCCTGATCCAAAAATGATCTGATTGATGATCTAGTAATGGAAGTTTCTATGAGTTCTAATCATAAAACGTCCACAAGCCTACATTGTCCACCAATTTCTTCTGCATTTTTTAACCCAGTGGTTCAAAACAACATTCCCATAGCCCCAGAAACGTAATTGGGAACCGCTGGTATATTCATTGACAGGAACTGTAGAGCCATATTTTAAAAGAGTTTCTCCATATCGGCCTATTGTTGTGGTGTCATCTAGTTCAGATAACCCTGCCCTTTATTTTGTCCCAACCGGATATAAATGAAGAAGGCAAAAGTTGCTTGTGAGGTACTCAACTCTACTTATATTGCCTCTTACAAGCCGCAGACATGGAATAACAAACAAATATCATAAAATTCCTCACACTTCTGGTTAAAAAAACACACCTTGTAGGCTTACCCTAAGTAGAAGTTTCTTGGCCAGAATAAGCCGCAAAATGGCCACAAGTTAAAAGTCTGGCTAGGCAAGTTGATGTCCACAGCGGATTCTTATCAATTATTCATGGGCAGTTTGTTTCTGTGGAGGATAAGGAAGTATGTTAATTCAGTGTAGGCAAGGTACAAGCTTGTGCCAGCGTGCACAGGTGTTCCGGCTATATGGGTCTTAAATGTTGCCAGGAACAAATTACCTGAAGCCCTGCAACTATGGATCTAGACTGATCACTCTTACACATGAATGTTTTTAAACCTTTTCCAATGCACCATTAAGCCTTGGCAAAGTGGCTGGAAGGTAATTGCCACTCATTACACGTGAAATCCCAAACAACACACTTTGAGTTGATTGAAATTCAAGTGGCTGAATTTGAAAGTCATCTTTTATCGCAAATGGTTTGACTGCCATGGAAATCCACTTGTGCATTTCAAATGAAAGTTTCAAAGCGAAACATTTGTCCAAATCAGATGCTATTAAATAAATTCCATTAACAGCCATTTTTCATTTAAAAACAGTTATGTGTTAAAACAGTTTTTTGCTGGTTTAAACATTGTGCCGCATCCAACATAACTACAGTATTGCGTAGATCTCAAGAATGTATTAATTTATACGAGTGGAACAAGTCATTCTTGCCTGATAAATATAATTTCAAGCCAGTTTTATTTCAAAAAAAGGGCTCAAAAGACTTGTGTTGGAGCAAAATTCCCAAGGTGTCCTGCTTTGTTCCTGCTTTTTTACTGCTACAGTGGCTGTGCATTGATCTGTGTCCAGAACAACATGCTGTTTTAACCTCGCTACATGAAAGTATTGAAGCACACGGCTTACTGTGGTCTCCATATTTATGAACCTGGCAATAACAGAAGAAATTTGAGTGTCCGCTGGGTTTTTAGTACAGTACGTTGGCTGTGTATCTGTGCTCACCAGCCGTAGCAAACAGGAAGCAAGTTTACGATAACAGGAAGTCAAGGAGGAATAGAACTCCGCCCTTACAGTTACAGCTTAAAAAATATAAGCAAAGAGTTAAGTTGCATTCAATTAAATAGACTGCCACTTTAACACTTTTTAGTAGTTTTTTTAGTACATTTGGTTACTTTTCATTTAAATAATGATAACTTTTAAGTATAAGTTATATAAAAATAGAAAACTGTACACGTGAAACTGGGAAGCGTGAACCATTTTTGAAACCGTTAATTCTTTTGTCAAAATATTTGTAGATTTAAAAATCATTTTAAAAGTCATTTAGGGTTAGGTTAGGGTAGCAAAGACACCAATTTGTCTTTGCTACAATATCTAGATTTGCCTTGGTGCTTTGCAGAAACCCAAACAGTGAGCCAAGATGTATCTGTATATGTATGTGCGAGAAACAGCGGTGTTATGATACAGTAGGAATACAGAGGCCTTAGGGCAGATTTCTGTTTGTGTGTGTGTGTATTTCTGCATGCGTTTGTATAATATAATGAAGCCTGAGTTCACCCTCGGGCACAGATTTCTCCTGGGAAAGACAGCGAGTGGCTGAAGTCAAAGTTCAGAGCTTCACATGGACGGCCAGAAAGCACAAATATATACACACACTCGCAGAAGAGTTTTGATGTCTTATTTATGGTGCTGTCATTGTTTATTATCAAGTGGCCATATAAAGCATGAGCAGGCATGGAATTTGCAGATTTTGTGCTGAAGTAGAGTATACTCGCATACACATATTCAGACATTTGGCACACACATCTAAATGACATCTTCTATTGCTTTACGTAAAGTGTTATTTAAATTCTATTTATTATGCTTATTAAGTTAAAACTTAAAAGTCCTATCTGGCTTTGAATTCTTTGTTTCGTATCCTCCACTTTGCTTTCTGAATGGAAAATAGGCTGTCACATAAACTCAAAGCAAAAACAAGACTGTAACAGCAGTGTAATTGCCCTGCCTCATTGTCCTCCTTCCCAGCATCCCTTCTGTCATACGTCCATGGGATGTCAAAAGCTTTTCTTTCATCTTTATTTCTTTCTCATACTTTTTTCTTTTTTTGGCAGTAAGTGTTCTGTGCCGAAGATGCAAATTTTCTGTGTGCGTAGAATAACCAGATGACCTACAGCTGTCAAAATGTATAGTTTAGTACACATTATAAATATATATTCAACATAATTGGTGCAAACTGCTGTCCCACAACAAAAAATACATTTAAAAAGCATTTAAGTATTAAAATCTTAAATGTTTAAGATCCTATTATCTATTGAAACCCACAATAATATTTAACATAAGCTTAATATGTATAAAATCATCATTTATTGGGTATTTTAAGTTGGGAGGTGACTGTCCCGAACCCTAACCCCTAAAATTCAACTTATGAAATTATATTTTTTCCATTGTTGTTTTTAAAAGTATCTCTTTGATTATTTTAAATAGTGGACAGTGCATGTTTTTGGCAATTAGCTGAAAATGATTTTAACTACATGCCTAAATTTATGATCAGAAAATATTTACGTGTCCCCCTCTCTCATAGTTACAAGGTTAGGTCTCATCATTTTGAGGTAAATGTGTTCGAAATCTGAAAAACTGTGTGTAACTTTCTGGAACATAAGTACCGGAACGTCATGCTTTTTCGTGTGTTCTTCCATAAAATTTAGTTTTTATGTGTGTACAACTGTTCAGAATGGTGCTAGCTAACCATGTGCTGATTAGCATCTTTGAGCTAGATTCAAAAGTATCTAAAATTGTCACTATCGAAACAGTCACTGTAAAAAAAAAAAAAAAAGTTGTTTCAAAGTTGTTTCAACTTAAAATAACTTTTTACCCCGCTACCTTAATTTTTAATTCAGTCAACTAAAATATTCCAGTTGTCACTTAAATTAACATTGAGTGACTTCAAATTTCAAGTTGACTGAACTAAAAATATTTTAAGGCAGTGGGGTAACAAATTATATTAAGTTAAAACAACTTTTCGAAAAGTTTTTTTTTTTTTGTACTGTGTAGCTCAAAGATGCTAATCAGCACATGGTTAGCTAGCACAGTTCTGCACAGTTGTATACACATAAAAACTATATTTTATGAAATGAAGTTTTGGTAGTGACATTGGTTTGTTTTTTGTTTTTTTTGGCTGGTATTCTATAAAATTTAGTTTTTATATGTGTGCAACTGTTTAGAATTGTGCTAGCTAACCATGTGCTAATTGGCATCTTTGAGCTATGTTTAAAAGTATCTAAAATTGTTACTACCGAAACAGTCACAAATGAAACATTCACTGTAAAAAAAAAAAAAAAAAAAAAAAGTAGTTTCAACTTAAAATAATTTGTTACCCCGCTGCCTTAACATTTTTAGTTCAGTCAACTAAAATATTCCAGTTGTCACTTAAATTAACAATAAGTAACTTAAAATTTCAAGTTGACTGAACTAAAAACTTTAAGGCAGTGGGGTAATAAATTATATTAAGTTGAAACAACGTTTCGAAAGTTTTTTTTTTTTTTGTAGTATGTAGCTCAAAGATTCTAATTAGCACATGGTTAGTTAGCACAGTTCTGAACAGTTGCACACACATAAAAAATAAATTATATGGAATAACACCCAAAAACAAAATTATGTCACCACCAAATGTTTTATTTGGTTTATCAAATTGTTTCGGTAGTGACAATTTTACATACTTTTCAACCTAGCTCAAAGATGCTAATCAGCACATGGTTAGCTAGCACAGTTCTGAACAGTTGTACATGCATAAAAACTAAATTTTATGAAACAAAGTTTTGGCAGTTAAAATTCTGTAATGTGTCACTACCAAAACATTACTGTCACTACTGAAAATGAGCAGTCACTACTGAAACATGGAATGTTTGTCAAAATTAAAGTATACTGAATTATCAATTAAAACGTTATGATAGTTTTTGGTTCAGTGTATATTCAAACTAATGAATCCTTAAGTTTAATATTGTTAAAAATTTAATTGTTATTGATTTAACTTGCAAAGAAATATATGTACGATGTAGATGTAAGCAAAATCTTAATAGGTCAATATAACCCTTCTAATTAAATTATTATTACTGTTTTGGTAGTGACAAATTTAGGGAGAGGACAAATATTCCAAAACATTATGAAAATACAATATGAAAAATTAACTGCACAATTACTAGAACTGTGTACCTTGGATATTATATAAATTTTGTTTTGGAAAAGACACATTTTCTCAAGACGTTTCTGACGTTCTGTGTTGGGGCCAATTTTATAATTGCTAAATCTTATAATTACCATAAATGTTAAAAAAATAAGGGCCCCAACACAGATCCTTGGGGAACACCCTTATATATTTTTTTCTATGTTGTTACATCTAACTACTATAATAAGTAAATAATGACACATTTTTTTTAATTCCTTTAACACACTCATCACCTAGAGAGACAGAAGAGTGCCAAACCTTCACCGGCGGTTGGCTTCATCTCTGTGTGCGGTGGATCTTTCGTCTCTATATGTCGTGCTCCACCCCAGGAGGCTTTTCCTTCACCTCTCCGCTCCTCTGCAATTAAGGATGACAGGACAGCTTGCTCTATTCCGCTGATGCCAGTACTTATCAAGACGGAGAGAGAGAGTTCAGGTATGTTCATCTATCAGTCAAGGCCCCTTTCCAGCCTCCCACCCTGTCTCCATCCAAGCTGATCTTTCTGTTGTTCTCAGTTTTTCTTTTTTACTTTAATTTTTACAACTGCCAAGAGACTCAATTGATATAAATGGATTTATACGGTAGTATGCTGCTCAGCTAGCAGTGTGGTACTGTAAGCAGTGAAATACTGTATTTGCAGTAAAATAAAATACATTAAAAGGTTTAATCATAACTTTTTCTATACATGTGATGATGCTGTTGTATGAAGGTCCTGCTTTTGTGGGCTCCCACAAAATTCCGACCCTTTATGATGGATCTACTTCCTGTTTCGATCCCTTATGGTATAAATACCTTCGGCGTGACGTGTTCAATATCACGGCAGCAGTTTTCTCGTGTCAGTCATTCTTTCTCCCACACCCAGCTGTCATAATCAATCCAGTCCTCCTCCTTCCCAGCATGCCACCTGTCCCTGCTGTGTCACTTCCTGCAGATCTTTGTTTTAGTGTCTCTTCCTCTCTTTAACAGTGAATCGATAGTTAACAGAAATGACAGCCCTAATTCTCGTATCAAACAGTTTATCATCAAGAGCCCAAAGAGTATTGACTCGTGCAAGACAGACAGTTAGCAATACGCCGGCATCAATTATTAACATCGCCTCTTGTAAACAGACATTTTATGAAATAGAAATGATTCCTTTTATAAAATCCATTATCGAACCATTTGCACTTCTTCCAGTTACGAATGCAAGTCAGAACGCCACCGTAATAAGCACTCAACTTTATTCCCCGCCAGGGATTTTAAACATTTATATGCTAGAGATGGAAATATCACAATAAAAGCTAAAGTATTGGCCGAATTGAGTGAAGAACAGACAAATATTGTTTGTTTTGAGAGTAAGGATGTATGGTAGTGCGTTTACAGTATGATACTGCCCTCTAGTGGCTGTAGTTGTGTTTGTGTTTGATGTGTGTAGCCATTCAAAGCTAGAGAATAACTGTATTAACAGTGAGTGTTAAATCAGAAGGACATTTATGGACATTTAAACAGTAAATAAACATGTTTTTTTCAGCATAATTTGACTTATTTGAATTGTGTTTGAGTAAATATGTGACCCTGAACCACAAAACCCACATTTGTTAGTTTATATCTCACAATTCTGAGCAAAAAAGTCAGAATTGTCTGATCTAGAGTGGCAATTGTGTGAAAAAAGTCAGAATTGCAAGATACATACAGCATTTGCGAGAAAAGTCAGAATATCTTGCGATTTTGACTTTATTTCTCACAATTGCTAGTTTATATCCCGCAATTCTGACTTTATAACTTAAAATTGTCAGTTTATCTCTCACAATTATGAGAAAAAAAGCCAGAATTTAGAGTTTGTATCACAACTGCAATAAAAAAATAAATAAATAAATAAAAATAAAAAGGTAAAGATAAAAAAGGTAACCCGCACACTTTTTCTCACACAGTTCTGACTTTGTTCTCACAATCTTGCAAATAGGACTTTTTTTCTCAGAATTGAGAGTTAAGTCAGAATCTGAGAACGTAACAGTCTTTTTCCCCTCATAATTAAACATTATAACTCACAGCTGCAAGTTTATATCTCACAATTCTCACATTGCAAGAAAAAAAAAAGTCAGAATTGCAAGATACAAACTGCATTTGCGAGAAAAGTCAGAGTATCTTGCAATTCTCACTTATATCCCACTATTCTGACTTTATAACTTAACATTGTAAGTTTATATCTCACAATTCCGAGCAAAAAAAGTCAATTGTGAGATATAAACTTACAATGTTAAGTTATAAACATTTGTGAGAAGTCAGAATATATCCTGCAATTCTGACTTTATAACTCAAAATTTAAGTTTATGTCTTACAATTTTGAACAAAAAGTCAGAATTGTGAGATGTAAACTCACAATTGCGAGAAGAAAAAGATACATACTGCATTTGCAAGAAAAGAATATCTTGCAATTCTCACTTTATTTCTCAAAATTGTCAGTTTATACCTCACAATTCTGAGAGTAAAAAAAAAAAAAAAACAGAATTGAGAGTTTGGATAAAAAGGATAAAAAAAGATAACCTGTGCTCTTTTTCTCTCACAATTGCTAGTTTATATCCCGCAATTCTGACTTTAGAACTCAAAATTGTCCGTTTATCACTCACAATTCTGAGAAAGAAAAAAAAACAGGATTGAGACTTTGTATCACAATTGCAAAAAATAAAAAGATAAAGATAAAAAAGGTAACTGCGACTCTTTCTCTCACAATTCTGACTTTTGCAAGTTTACATCCCGCAAATATGACTCTTTTTCTCAGAATTGAGTTAAGTCAGAATTGTGAGATATAAACCTCATTTGTGAGAAGTCAGAATATATCCCGCAATTCTGACTTTAGAACTCAAAATTGTCCGTTTATCACTCACAATTCTGAGAAAGAAAAAAAACAGGATTGAGAGTTTGTATCACAATTGCAAAAAATAAAAAAAATAAAAAGATAAAGATAAAAAAAGGTAACTGCGACTCTTTCTCTCACAATTCTGACTTTTGCAAGTTTACATCCCGCAAATATGACTCTTTTTCTCAGAATTGAGTTAAGTCAGAATTGTGAGATAAGTCGCAATTCTGAGAACGTAACAGTCTTTTTCCCCTCAGAATTAGACTTTCTAACTCACAGTTGCAAGTTTATATCTCACAATTCTCACATTGCAAAAAAAAAAAAGTCAGAATTGCAAGATACAAACTGCATTTGCGAGAAAAAGTCAGAGTATCTTGCAATTCTCACTTATATCCCACTATTCTGACTTTATAACTTAACATTGTAAGTTTATATCTCACAATTCCGAGCAAAAAAAGTCAATTGTGAGATATAAACCTCATTTGTGAGAAGTCAGAATATATCCCGCAATTCTGACTTTAGAACTCAAAATTGTCCGTTCATCACTCACAATTCTGAGAAAGAAAAAAAACAGGATTGAGAGTTTGTATCACAATTGCAAAAAATAAAAAAATAAAAAGATAAAGATAAAAAAAGGTAACTGCGACTCTTTCTCTCACAATTCTGACTTTTGCAAGTTTACATCCCGCAAATATGACTCTTTTTCTCAGAATTGAGAGTTATTAAGTCAGAATTGCGAGATAAGTCGCAATTCTGAGAACGTAACAGTCTTTTTCCCCTCAGAATTAGACTTTCTAACTCACAGTTGCAAGTTTATATCTCACAATTCTCGCTCTTGCGAGAAAAAAGTCAGAATATCTTGCAATTTGGACTTTATTTCTCAAAATTGTCAGTTTATATCTCACAATTTTGAGACAAAAAAAAGCCAGAATTGAAAGTTTGCATCACAATTGCAAAAAAAAATTGATTAAAAAAAGTAACTGCAGCTTTTTTTCACAATTGCATGGCATAAACTCTCAATTTTGGCTTTTTTTTTTCTCAGAATTGAGAGATATAAACTTACAATTAACAAATCTCAATAAATCTAAAAATTGAACCCTTATGACTGGTTTTGCGGTCCAGGGTCCATATGGCAATCGAATGTCCGCTAAGAATGTGAATGTGATGTAAATAAGCTTTTAAGGCACATCAATGTGATAAAGACCTTAGCTAAACCAACTTAAAAAAAAAACAGCTTGTCTACCAAGTAAGCCAGTTTAGCCAGTTAACACTTGCAAACCATTTTAAATTAAACATATTTATGCAACAGCTTTGGTCATTTGATCAGAGCAAAAGAAATAAGCTAATAAATTAATTGTGCTAGCATTTGCACAGCTGCAGACACACAGTCAAAACATTATTGTATTTTTGTTCTTGTATTGTTATATACAAAGAATTATCTGCAACAGACCAGGCAGGCTGTTTTAGTGTTAATGTTTTAGCAGCACACTTGCACGCTAATTTCTGGATCTAATTTACCGCAGATTAAATTTCATTTTACACCGTGCAGTGGGAGGCCGACTTTTTCTGATGTTTGTTAATTTCTTGCTTGGTTTGAGATGTTAATTAGCTAAATAAATAAATCACTGTTTAATTGCAGGAACAAAATATGAGATATTTGATACGTCGACATTTAGTCGCCACCTTAAAGTTTCTTCAATCAAACCACTTCATCTAAAACACAGGAAGCCTGTCTTTTGAAGTCATCTAATCGAGAGTTTTCCCATGATAAAGAGCCACCTAATAATCAAAGTGAATTATTCTCTGTGCTTAAAATCACAGTTTTGGGTTTGTACGCTTTAAACCAATACGTTTTCCGTTTTATGACAGTATCCGGGCTTGTGCGTGTGTGTTTTAGGTCAATCCTAACTTTCATCACTATTTTTATTTTTATGTCGCACAGGGTGGCGATTCAAAGTCTCCGCTGACAATTTGCAAGATGAATGGCAGTGTTAAAGCTGTGCAAACATCTGTCTGATGGCATGAAAGCATGTAAAGACAAGGAAGAAATGACAGAGAAAGAGAAATGCGTATCTATGAGTGGAGACTGAATTCGACAGCCTGCCAGGTTGTTTCAAAAGTCAACCACCTGAGATATGGCTGCGTTCAAAAACTTCCGGCCATACAGTGAAGTAAACACACACACACAACCTACATTTGCTTCAAAAACCACAGCTAGTTGTGTGCTGTCAGTGCTGGGAATTCAAAATAACCCTGTTTTTATTAACCACTTCATTACTGCCCCCTGCTGGTCTTGCTGTGTTTTACACTTACCCTTGAGCTTGGTGTTTCATGCAAGAGAGTTTCCCTCTATGGATTGACAGACTTCGAAGACAGTAGGTGTTTAACATATGTTTGTGTGTGTATGTGTGTGCTACTTTGCCCTCCCTATCCATTTGCGGGAAACCGCTAAAAAATTCCCTGGCTTCTTCCAGGATTTTAACAGCTCCCTACAGAAGCAGAGCCAAACTTCCCCCTGATTTCAATGAAGGACCACACACTCAGATCAATCCCAGAATGCCAGGGAAGACTGATTGACAGGAAATGGAGGCAGATGGCTCTCGCAGCTACGAGTCGGTGCAATGCTAAGTGACATAACTCTTCGGATAGCGCCGCCATGATGCAAGAGCAATAAATCAGCCACAGCATTGATTCCTCACCCATCTGTGAGAACGTTAACTGATTTCCATAAGCAAAACACTGTCTAAGAACAGACTACGTTATCCTTTTTACTAGCCTTGCCCTTAGGTTTACTTTTTCGGTAACCTACATCTGAATTTTCCCATACTTTAACAATTATCAGTCAAACCTTTTGTATTTTCACCACATGGTAATTTTCTTAAATGTCTGTTTACTCTACTCACCAAAACACTTGATGTCTTGTATAATGCCAGCACCAGAAAGTTGAAAAAGTAGCATGTTCTGATTGGTCTTCGGGTAGGAAAGGTCATCCAGTGAGCACAAGTACTCCAATGCACCAACTTCTTTTGTAATTCAGAACAGATGCAACCGGCAGACAGTTGAACGGTGACCAATGCTTTGTTTATTACCAGGGTGCGACCAGGAAAGAGAAATAACACTAGCAAGAATTGTATCCCGACTAATGCTAACAGAATGTGTTGATTTGCTTTCCTCCCAGCGGTTTTCCGTCACTTACAGCAAGTGGGAATTCCTAGATGTGAGCTCCTTTCTCCACAAAAACATGTCAGATTTCCTGCTGAAAGACTCGCTTAGACTACCATTCGTTTTCAAGATAGTTTAGGTTGGTGTAGATAGTGAACCAGGCCTGGTGCACATGTTTTTAGCGGTCTGAAATAAATTTGAGGTTTGTAAAAGATATTTTAGACTCAACTTATGACCTCTTCGGGTTCTTTGTTACTACTTAGGATTGTGTGGTAACATTTCATTTTGGTTCATCATTGGGATCCACCCCCCTACCCTTTTAGTCACCAATGCTGAAGTGTCCATTCAGTCCTATGTAATTCTCCCCGGTGTTCCCACCTGCCCTCAGAGAGAGATTTCTCCCCTGCCCCAAAAAGGGTTAGTTTATTCCTGTATTAAAAGTTCACCCCTATGTCATAAAAAATGTTCAGGTCTTTCTGTCACAAACGGGACGACCAAGAGTGAGGATCCAAATGCAAGGCTTTATTAAGCAGATCGTAGTCAGACAGACAGGGTCGAAAACACCAGCAAACAACAACAGCAAAGATAATCCAAGAGCGTAATCCAGTAAACAGGCGTGGGGTCAAAAAACCAGGAGGGCAGTCCAAAGTAAACAAATGAAATGAAAACAAGAAACTAGAAAACTATAGCTAAGACTGAGAAAACAAAAACAGAACTATGGCTAGGGAACAACAAGGAGACTAGGAAACCTGAGAGCAATGGAAAACGCTTGGTAGAGTCCGCTGGAGCAAAACAATACTTCGCGATGTGTGTGTGTGCTGAGCTGGCTTTTATTGCAGACAAACAGGAAGTAACCAGTGAAGCAGCAGAGGGAGCAGCAACAGTCTGTGAGGGGCAAGGCTCCCTCTGCTGGCCTGGTGTGACATAGCCCCCCCCCAAGGAGCGGCTTCCAGACGCTCAAAAACAACAGGAAAAAACAGTCCAGGGGAGCGGTGGGGGGGCCAGGAGACTGAGGCAGAACAGGTTGGGCAAAGGCCCTCCAGAGCAGAGCTGGAGGCAGAGCAGTCCTCTGAGGTGGAGCAAGAGGCTTAGGAGCCCTCCAGGGCGGAGCAGGAGGTGGAGCGGCCCTCCGGGGCGGAGCAGGAGGCTTAACGACCCTCCGGGGCAGAGCAGGAGGCGTAGAAGCCCTCCAGGGCGGAGCTGGAGGCAGAGCAAGAGGCTTAACAGCCCTCCAAGGCGGAGCAGGAGGCGTAACAGCCCTCCAGGGCGGAACAGGAGGCGCAGGAGCCCTCCAGGGCGGAGCAGGAGGCGCAGCAGCCCTCCAGGGCGGAACAGGAGGCGCAGGAGCCCTCCAGGGCGGAGCAGGAGCCCTCCAGGGCGGAGCAGGAGGCGCAGGAGCCCTCCAGGGCGGAACAGGAGGCGCAGGAGCCCTCCAGGGCGGAACAGGAGGCGCAGGAGCCCTCCAGGGCGGAGCAGGAGGCGCAGGAGCCCTCCGGGGCGGAACAGGAGGCGCAGGAGCCCTCCAGGGCGGAGCAGGTGGCGCAGGAGCCCTCCAGGGCGGAACAGGAGGCGCAGGAGCCCTCCAGGGCGGAACAGGAGGCGCAGGAGCCCTCCAGGGCGGAACAGGAGGCGCAGAAGCCCTCCAGGGCGGAACAGGAGGCCGCATCATGGACTGGGACCTGGGGAGAGCAGAGACAGAGGAGGCAGACAGAGCAAGGAGAGAGGTAGAGAGTTCATGGGGGAAGGTGGCCTCCATAGTCGTGACTAGGCAGACGAGAACTTCAGGAATGGCTTTCGTGGTCGTGTCAGAGACGACAGGGAGCCTAGGCGGTGCAGGCACAGTGTGAAGCCTTGGCGGCGCAGGCAGAGCAGGGAGTCCTGGCGGAGCAGACAGAGCACGGAATCTTGGCGGAACAGACAGAGCACGGAATCTTGGCAGAACAGGCAGAGCAAGGAACCTTGGCGGAGCAGGTAGAGCAGGGAACCCTGGCGGAGCTGGCAGAGCAGGGGGCATAGGTGGTGCAGGCAGAGCGTGAAGCCTTGGCGGTGCGGGCAGAGCGTGAAGTCTTGGCGGTGCAGGCAGAGCATGAAGTTCCGCTATGTACGCCACCTCCGAAAGAGGTATAGGCGCAGCGGACATGCGTGTAGATGAGGTCTCCAGAGCAAACTTGTGGGCGGACTCATGGGCAGAAGAGGGCACTGGGGCGCAGTGTACAGCCCACACACTCAAAATGGCGATTGCCATAGCAGGTAGCGCAGTAGGCAGAGGAATGCCCTCCGGGTCAGTGGGCGTGAGGCTTGGGAGCGTTGGCTCTGCGTGACGTGGGAGCGTTGGCTCTGCATGGCTTGGGAGCGTTGGCTTTGCATGGCTTGGGAGCGTTGGCTCTGCATGGCTTGGGAGCGTTGGCTCTGCATGGCTTGGGAGCGTTGGCTCTGCATGGCTTGGGAGTGAAGGCTCTGCGTGGCTTGGGAGCGAAGGCTCTGGCAGATCAGACGAAACATGTCCCGGCTCAGGATGTTCGGGCGAGACGTGACTTGGCCTGGAAGGAACTGCTGTGACTTGATTGGGCGTGACAGGAATAGCAGTGACTTGACTTGGGATGACAGGAACAGCTGTGACTTGGCTTGGCGTGAGAGGAACAACTGTAACTTGACTCGGCGTAACAGGAGCAGCTGTGACTTGACTTGGCGTGACAGGAGCAGCTGTGACTTGATTTGGCGTGACAGGAGCAGCTGTGACTTGACATGGCTTTGAGGGAGTGGTTGTGACTTGAGTTGGCTCTGCTGGGACAGCGGCGGCTGGACATGATTCAGGAGGTACTGCTGTGTCTTGATGTGACTCTGTAAGCGCTGTGGTAACTTGCTTATATTCTGGAAGTGTTGGGGTGTCTTGCCTTGACTCAGGATGTGCTGCTTGACTTGGCTCAGGAAGTGCTGCTTGATTTGGTTCAGGAAGTGCTGCTTGATTTGGTTCAGGAAGTGCTGCTTGACTTGACTCAGGAAGTGCTGCTTGACTTGGCTCAGGAGGAACAACTGCTGTAACTTGACTTGACTTGACAGGAGCATTAGCTGTAACTTGACTTGACCTTGCAGAGGCAGCAGCCACGATGTGACTTGACTTGACAAGAACAGGAGCTGTGTCGTGACTTGACTGTACAGGAGCAGCAGACATGGCGTTAACAGGCGATGGTTTGGTTGACGTGGCGTTAGCAGATGCTGGCTCGGCTGATGTGGTGTTAGCAGGCGCTGGCTTGGCTGATGTGGCGTGAGCAGGCGCTGGCTTGGCTGACGTAGCATTAGCAGGCGTTGGCATCAGGATTATGACTTGACGTGGGTCTGGCGTGGCGGCCATCTTGGGTGCAGGCTCTGGCGTGGCGGCCATCTTGGGTGCAGGCTCTGGCATGGCGGCCATCTTGGGTGCAGGCTCTGGCAAGGCGGCCATCTTGTGTGGTAGCTCTGGTGTGGCAGCCATCTTTGCAGCAGGCTCTGGCGTGGCGGCCATCTTTGCAGCAGGCTCTGGCGTGGCAGCCATTTTTGCAGCAGGCTCTGGCGTGGCGGCCATCTTGACCAGGAACTCAGGAACGGGAGCCATCTTGTGAACGGGCTTTGGGACGGTGGCCTTCTTGTGAACAGACTCGGGAAGGGCGGCCATCTTGGGAATTGGCTCAGGAACAGCAGCCATCTTGTGATCAGGTTCGGGGATGGCGGCCATCTTGTGAACAGGCTTGGGGGTGGCAGCCATCTTGTGAACAGGCTTGGGGATAGCGGCCATCTTGTGATCGGGCCTTGGGGTGGCAGCCATCTTGCGAGAGAAGTCAGACGTGGTAGATTTCTGGTGAGCTGAGTCCAATTGGGTGACCATCTTGAACGCGGACTCTGGAAGAATAGTCATTCCAAAAGCAAATTCTGGAAAGGCAGCCATTTTGTGAGCAGGTTCAGGAAAGGTAGCCATCTTGTGAACAGGTTCATGAAAGGTAGCCATCTTGTGAACAGGCTTTGGGTTGGTGGCCATCTTGTGCTGTAGCTCTAGGCTGGCAGACATCTTGTGCTGAGGCTCTGGGCTAGCAGACATCTTGTGCTGTGGCTTTAAGCTGGCAGACATCTTGTACTGAGGCTCTGGGCTAGCAGACATCTTGTGCTGTGGCTTTAAGCTGGCAGACATCTTATGCTGAGGCTCTGGGCTAGCAGACATCTTGCACTGTGGCACATCTAAATCACCCACAGTTACTGGAGTATTGCAAAACAACAAGACAAAATTGATGAACTGTGCGAGGGTCCAACTGGGGTCTTCATCAGGCAAATTAAAACTGATCTCTGGATCAAGTCCACTCCAGAAGCATTCTTTCAACATGGTCTCATCACAAGGTGCCAAAAAACAATATGTAAGAAACTCCTCCACATAATGCTCGATAGGACGGCCATTTTGAAAGATGGAGCAAAGCAGACTTACGGGGTTGGACAAACTTCCTGCTGAATCCATTCTTGGTGGGTTGTACTGCTGGTGGGTAAAGCCGCTGGATCCGGGGTATGGCGAAGTATTCTGTCACAAACGGGACGACCAAGAGTGAGGATCCAAATGCAAGGCTTTATTAAGCAGATCGTAGTCAGACAGACAGGGTCGAAAACACCAGCAAACAACAACAGCAAAGATAATCCAAGAGCGTAATCCAGTAAACAGGCGTGGGGTCAAAAAACCAGGAGGGCAGTCCAAAGTAAACAAATGAAATGAAAACAAGAAACTAGAAAACTATAGCTAAGACTGAGAAAACAAAAACAGAACTATGGCTAGGGAACAACAAGGAGACTAGGAAACCTGAGAGCAATGGAAAACGCTTGGTAGAGTCCGCTGGAGCAAAACAATACTTCGCGATGTGTGTGTGTGCTGAGCTGGCTTTTATTGCAGACAAACAGGAAGTAACCAGTGAAGCAGCAGAGGGAGCAGCAACAGTCTGTGAGGGGCAAGGCTCCCTCTGCTGGCCTGGTGTGACACTTTCTTTCTTCACTCGAAAAAAAAAAAAAGGTTTTTGAGGAGAACATTCCAGGATTTTTCTCCATATAGTGGACTTCAATGGGGATCAATGTGTTGAAGGTCTAAATTGCAGTTTTTTTAATGCAGCTTCAAAGGTCTCAACTCAGTCCCAGCCAAGGAATAAGAGTCTTGTCTAGCTGAACGATTGGCCATTTTCTAAAAAAAAAAATTATATACTTTTTAACCACATGTCACCAGCATATGCTCACCAGGCTTGACCTGAAGATCCATGTCATTCAAGATGTTCATGTCTTTTTATCTTCACTCTAAAAGCAATTAGGGTTTTGAGGAAAATATGGATTTCTCTCCATATAGTGGACTTCAAAGGTGGCCAACAGGTTGAAGGTCCAAACTGCAGTTTCAGTGCAGCTTTGAAGGGCTCTAATAAGCAGTGGTGTATAAAGTACCTGAAAGCCATACTTAAGAAAACGTACAGATATCTGACCAGAAAACGACTTTGGTAGAAGTTGAAGTCACCATTTAGAATATTACTTGAGAAAAAGTATGTGATATTTATTGTACTTATGTACAAAAAAGTATTTTTTATTAATCCTAAATGTATAGTACTTAAGTATTGAAAGTAAAAATACAAGTAAATACGTTTTTTTGCAACTGCGAGTCTATATCATCCATTTCTGGGGGGGAAAAAAACGTCAGAATTTTCAGTTTATATATATATATTGCAATTCAGAATTTATTTCTCACAATTGTGAGTTTATGTCACCCAATTCAGTAGCCTAGAATCTAGACGCGCCCCTAGCGGCAGCAAATTACATTTGCTTCCAAGGTCAGTCTAGTTACTCTCAATTCACTTAAAATTCCGAAAAATCCAAGATGTACCGGGCCAATCACGAGTCGGTGGGCGGGCTTAACATGATGACGCCTGAGTCCTGACCTGCGACCATAAGTTCCGTCAGACATGAATTCCTGGTTCTGTGAATTACGCGTGGAAAACTGAACAGTATTTATATAATTTTTTACTTTGGATACACAGCCACGTCCATCTGTCCTGAGCAGGAGCTCGTTACATGTGAACGCGCTGTGGTGTAGAATACGCAAACACCGGAAGCGATCTGTGGCGTGTATACGACACTCATTGTTCACACAGTGCACAGAGATTGTGGATATAGCGGCTATTCAAAATGGTAATTACTTGCGCTTATCCTGGTTGTTCAAACCCATTTAAAGCTAAAAGATTACGTTTGCTTACGCAAACTCATCCTGGACTTTTTCACCGATTTCCCCTTCCGGTGTTTGCGTATACTACATCAGAGCAGGGTGTAATTTGGATTTGTCTGTGCATGTTTTTGTTTACTTTTAAAGGTTTAGTGCCCATCTATGTCTATTATTTGGCTGACAGACTGCACAGTGCACTGATTTTCGTTAAAAATCTCCGTCGCTCTGACTACGTCACCTGACAGACTAAGTCTCTGATTGGTTGTAGCGCTATCCTATTGCGTGGAGAGGAGTTTGAAAGACAACCGTTTATCCCACCCCTCCGGTTGAGCCCTGTCTATGGAGAGTGCCCAGACCCTACATTTATGTGGGTCTGGCTTGCCAGGCTACCAATTCAGAGAAAAAAAGTCAGAATTGCGAGAAAACAGAATTGCGAGATACAAACTTGCATTTGTGAGGAAATTATCTCTCACAATTGCCAGTTTATATCACAGAATTCAGAGAAAAAATGTCAAACTTGAGCTTATCACGCAATTCTGGGAAATATAGCCAGAATTTCCTAAAAAGAAGTCAGAATTGCGAGATACAAATTTGCATTTGAGAGAAAAAAATTCAGAATTGTGAATTTTATCTTGCAGTTCTGACTTTGTCTCTGTTTGCTCACAAAAACTTGAGAAAGTAAAGAAACTAAATTTCAATGCAAATGCAACATTTTTTGAGGGAAAGGAAATATTTTTGTGAGCAAACACTTTCTAGATAGAATGCAATACTTTTGTGAGATTTTTTTCATACAGTTTTGTAAAATTAAGGGAAAAAAACTTTCTCACAGGTGCGAGTTTACATCTCACAATTCTGACTGAGATCCTGACTTTGGACTATTTTGTAGAAAGTAACAAATATGCTTTGGGAAATGTGTCGGAGTAAAAGTATACATTTTAATTAGGAAATGTAGTGGAGTAAAAGTAAAAGTAGGCAGAAAAATAAACACTCAAGTAAAGTACAGATACTCCCAAAAAAATACTTAAGTACTGTAACGAAGTATTACTTTGTTACATCACTACTAATAAAGGTTTCATCTAGCGCAACAATTAGCTCCGCGTCCATGACTTCACGCATTACGTAGTCATGTGTGACGTAGGTGGAAGTACCAACCCCAGTGCTTACGAAATGAACATTCAAAGAAAGTCTAACACCCTTTGCAAAAAAAGGAAAAACAATGATGTTAGACAATTTTAAAGTTGAAGGAGAAAATTAGTTTTTCGACCCTACCCTACCTTTTTGAATCGGAATACACAGACGAAGAAATAACCACGCGTGACCTTTCCAACACAATTACCTTATGCGTGAAGTCATTTCACTAGATAAGACCCTTATTCCTCAGCTGGAATCGTGTAGAGTCCTTTGAAGCTGCACAGAAACTGCAATTTGGACCTTCGACCTGTTGGCCACCATTGAAGTCCACTATATGGAGATAAACACTGGAATGTTTTTCTCAAAACCCTAATTACTTTTAGAGTGAAGATAAAAAGACATGAACATCTTGGATGCAAGGATCTTCAGGTCAAGCCTGGTAGAGCTGGTGACATGAGATAAACCTGTTTTATTTTTTTTCTCAGGATTGTTCTGATTATAAGATGCTAGCAGTTTGATGTAGAGGTCTTCGAAACGAAACAACACTGAATTTGGGTTTTTGGAAAAACCTGAAAGCGAAACGTCTGGCGGTTGAGTTGCCTTGGGCAGTGTTCAAGGGCTTGAATCAGGTTGCCTTGTCCGCAGGTTCCACTATCCGTGCCGAGATTCAAAATGACAACTACAGTAGACATCAAACAGATTTGAGACTTGAGTTCTGCTACTCATTATGAGGCAGGTAAAGGTGGGGTTGATAGGGGCAATTCAGGTCTGAAGGTGCAGGATCGACCTTGTGAGTAAGGAAGATGTACGAGCTAGAGGTTGTTGGGTACTTCGGAAGAGATTACGGTGATGGAATGAGTGAGGAAATGAGGGTTAGCTTTAAACTGATGCATAAAGAATGGCGTAGCAAGAAAAGGTCAAAATCAAAGTGCTGAGAAGTAGAAGAGATGAATCAGGAGAAAGAGAGGAAAAAAGGGAACGTTAGACATGACTGACAGGTAGAGGGAAAGGTGAGAGAGATATTGAGAGACAGACAAAATGAGGTGAAGGCAAGAACAGAGAGAGGCAATGATGGGTTCAGGGAGAGGGTGCTATACAGGAAGTGAGGAGGTGAGTGCCTACAGAAATTACTGCCATCATTGCCATGGGGTTGTGGGTGGATCCTAGGGTGTATGCTGTTATGTAATTGCTAAAAGTTGACTGAATATTCTGAGCAGCTTTTGCAAATATATTTTGAGCCATTTTTTCACTTGGCTACATTATTGCTAGGGTATTATAATTAGCTTCTAGATGGGACTGTGATCTTTTGATTGATTTTCAGCATGTAATGTTTTTGCTATGGTGTTATGCCTTGTTGCTAAAACGTGTTTGGTATTTAGTGCATTTAGCACATTGCTAAGTGTTTGCTAGGGTGTTACAAATGGACATTGATGCTAAGGTACTTTTTCAGCCTGTTGCTAGAATGCTGGTTTTTAGAGCATTCCCTTACGAAAATTAACCATGGTTTACTAAAGAGAAGTGTAGTAACAATGGGTTTTTTTTTTTTTTGGCATACTGTACACCAGGGACACACAAAAGTTTTTTTTGTACCTGGAGTACCTGGAGATTTGGTTTGGTCCAGTGTGACCCATTAAATATAAAATAATATTTTTAAAATAAAATAATAAACATACAAAAAAAAGTGTGGTAGTATTATTATGTTTTAAAATAAAAGGGAATAGTATATAAAAATACTATTATTTTATAGTAAACTTAAAAATAAAATATTTACTTTTTGGGGCAAATTGTGAATTTTTTATATGTTAGCAGTACTGTATTTATAATGATGATGGCGTTTTAGTGCCACGTTAAAAAATTTAAATATCTAAAATGACGAAATTAAATGTTGTTATTATATATGTGTAATATTTTGAGAATAATGTCTAAATATTTTGAGAATAAAGTCGAAATGCCTCAAGAATAATTTCGAAATGTCTCGAGAATAAAGTTGAAATGTTTAGAGAATAAAGTCGAAATGTTTCGAGAATAAAGTCGAAATGTTTCGAGAATAAAGTCGAAATGTTTCGAGAATAAAGTCGGAATGTTTCGAGAATAAAGTCGGAATGTTTCGAGAATAAAGTCGGAATGTTTCGAGAATAAAGTCGGAATGTTTCGAGAATAAAGTCGGAATGTTTCGAGAATAAAGTCGGAATGTTTCGAGAATAAAGTCGGAATGTTTCGAGAATAAAGTCGGAATGTTTCGAGAATAAAGTCGGAATGTTTTTAAAATAAAGTCGAAATATTTCAAGAATAAAGTCGAAATTACAAGGATAAAGTCCAAATGTTTGAGAATAAAGTCAGAAAGTTGAAATTGCAAGAAAAAAGTAGAAATTTCGAGAATAAAAGTCTAAATGTTTTGAGAATAAAGTCAGACAGTTTTGAGAATAAAGTCGAAATGTTTCGAGATTTAAATCATAGCAAGAAGTTATAACATTTTGAGAATATAGCCTGCGCATGCAAATGGCCTGGATTGGGAGCTCTAAATTGCCAGGCCACCGGAATTTATTTAAATATATATGTGGGATTATTAGCAGAAATCATGTGTTATACTCACAGGGACAGTATGCTTGGAATAATATTTCACGTCTCCGATTGCATTCATTAAGCCTATTTGTAGTGCCCCAGCCACCCAATAATAGCAATAAGCTTTGTGCTTTTGGTACTTATAATATAAAACAAAGCATCAGCTTTCAAAATCTGTCAGTTTTATAGACAAATACAAACAATGTGTCTTGAAATTGTGTTTTTTAGCCTCTTTAATGTGGCAGGGGCAGATCGCTGTATTCATGTGAGCCAATCGTCTTTTTGATTACAAAAAGACATTTGTTTCATTAAATTATACTGTTTTCTTGTTGAAAATTCCACCACCTACTCCGCAAAAACGACTGTGGTGTCCAGTCTTTCAATACTCACATGTATTTAATTAAAAACAAACAAAAACATTTCTAAAGGTTAAACTGGACTCCAAATCCCAGTAATTGCAATCATTTTGTGCTTTGTTGCTTTTAAAAAGATATATTGTTTGTATTTCGTGATGAAACTGACAGATTTTGAAAGCTGGGACTTTGGAATATCTGGTTCTCCCAGTTTGGGCCATTTGCATGCACAAAAGGCTAGAATATACTCTCAAAATATTATAACTTTAATCTCGAAATTTGGACTTAATTCTCACAACATTTTGAGTTTACTCTCAAAATTTCTGCTTTATTCTTGCAACACTAATTTTGATTTTACAGTAAGGAGTTAACTTGTGCCTTCTGTTTAGTTGGCTCCTCTCTCTTTCTCTCTCCGTCTGTCTTTCCCTTTTATACTCAAACGCAAGCATATTACAGCTGTCTAATGAACGCAGCTGTTAGCCTCATTTATAGCCCCTTTATCAAATACCATATTTATTTTTTCCCATCTTGCTCCAGAAAGTCATTTTTGTCATCAAACTCCAATTTAATAGCTTTAAACACATCTCTTGATTGCACCAGTCAGCAGAGACGCATCTGTTGTGCTCTCACATATTCACAGTAATGCGAGACACACTGATGCTTCTATTTTAAGTAAGTTCTTATTGGGCACGTGTGAATGTGAGTCCAGGGCTGCGCTTTTGGATGGCAGATAAAGGGATCTGTACTGGATCGCCTTCAAACAACCACACCTCTTATATTTTGGACCAAACAATCATTCTTTGTCTTCATCTATTTTTATATCTAAGGCTTTTTTATATTTAAGGCTTTTTCAACTGTGACCGTGAACCACAAAACCAGTCTTAAGGGTCCATTTGTTTGTTAGGATAGGACAATATTTGGCTGAGATACAACTATTTGAAAGTCTGGAATCTAAATATTAAGAAAATCGCCTTTAAAGTTGTCCAAATGAAGTTCTTAGCAAAGCATATTACTAATCAAAAATTAAGTTTTGATGTATTTATGGTAGGAAATTTACAAAATCCCTGCTGAAAAAACCAGCATATGCTGGTTTTTTCAGCAGGGATATCTTTATGGAACATGATCTTTACCTAATATCCTAATGATTTTTGGCATAAAAGAAATGTATTTTTGGCTGTTGCTACAAATATACCCCTGCTACTTAAGACTGGTTTTGTGGTCCAGTTTCACATATTTTAATTTCATATATATAAACCATAACTGAAAATATTGCTAAACGGGTCTTTTGGAAAATCTACAAAAGGCTACAAACGCTACTTTTGAGTGTTGTTGTTATTCATGGCGATTAGTGTTTGATGGAAATCTTCTGTTTTGAGTTTAACAACAGACAGCTCATGTGTAACATCCACAATATACACAGAAAAAATTCTCAAAGCTTTTCATCCAAACAGCATGAAGCTGAAAAATGGCTACTATGAGTCATGTTTCTGTGGTTTTACCATGTGGTGCAACAGTAGGCTTTGATTTATGCTGTTATTCAGACTGTGCATGTGCTCGGAGAGTTACTTTGAGTGTTTTTCACAGGTATGGAAAGACGTCGGTCAAGCACATGGATGTTGTTCACACAAGCCAGTATATTTGAGAGAGAGCAAAACTGGCAAGAACATCAAAAGCTAGAAAAAAAGTGAACATTGGAATGTATTTTTTTTGTTGTTGTTGTCCATAAAACAATCATTCCAATAAAGTACTTTGAAATTGACTTTGAGTAAAACTGACGCAGGCGAAGAAAAAGCGTTTGACCCTTCCTCTGACACAGTGTTTAACTGACTAAGGGGTCTTTTAATGTCAGGGGCCACCAAGAGAGCAAAGACTCAATTCAATAAATGTCAACTTTAATCCGTCAGACGCTGTGAGGAATCGCACCAGCTTGAGTCGAGAGCAAGCAATGTGGAGAACAACAAATATGACCATAAACCAGAAAAATATTTTCTGCAGCTGTCAATTGATAAAAAAAAAAAAAAATCTAATTAATTGCAAAATATGCTGATTATTTAGTGTAATCACAGTATCGCATATCAATATTTGCTCCCAAATTAGGATAATGTCATTATTGTTTTTTTAGACAACATTACATTATTGAGGCAAATGTACAGTTAATATATAGTTCGTTTTATACAGGTTTTGTACTGTTATTCTTTATTGCTTTATTTATTCAATTAATAGTACCAAATTACCTTAAATTGACATTTTCTTTTTCTCTCAGTTAACAGGTTACACTTTAGTTGGATGTAAGCTATTAAAACTCCACCATCTTTGCCTAATCAAGTCGCTGAAATCACATTTAAGAGGTAAGACTATATACAGTTGAACTCAAAAGTTTACATACACCTCGCATAATCTGCAAAATGTTAATTATTTTATCAAAATAAGAGGGATCATACAAAATGCATGTTTTTTTTTTGTTTTTTGTTTTTATTTACTACTAACCTGAATGATATTTCACATGAAAGACGAGAAATTTTGTAAAAAATGACCCGTTAAAAAAAAAAATCCTTCAGGTCCCACGAATTCTTTGGTTTTTCAGCATTTTTTGTGTATTTGAACCCTTTGCAACGATGACTTTGATTTTGAGATCCATCTTTTCACACTGAGGACAACTGAGGGACTCAGTTATGCAACTATGCAACTATTACAGAAGGTATAAACACTCACAGATGCTTCGGAAGGAAACATGAAGCATTAAAAGCCGGGGGTGAAAACTTTTGAACAGAATGAAGATGTGTAAATTTTTCTTATTTTGCCTAAATATCATATAGTTTTTAATTTAGTACTGCCCTTCAAAAACTGCTTACATTTTTCCCAAAAGACAAAATAAGTCAAATTTACCCTGATCTTCAAATTCAAAAAGTTTTCACCCCCTGGATCTTAATGCAATGTGTTTCCTTCTGAAGCATCAGTGAGTGTTTGAACCTTCTGTAATAGTTGCTTAGTCCCTCAGTTGTCCTCAGTGTAAAAAGATGGATCTCAAAATCATAGTTATTGTTGGAAAGGGTTCAAATACACAAATATGCTGAAAAACCAAATAATTTGTGGGACCTGATGGATTTTTTCTGAAAAACATTGGGTAGTATTAGCCTGGGTGTCCCCATGCTGCCTTCCTCGTAGTGCGATTTTATTCACGCTGGAAGGTAGCATGGAAACCATGGACCAAATTTTCACCTCAGATAGGGAACCAATCACAGAACAGGGAGGGAGCAGCAAGACGATGACGCCTTATATGCGTCGCGACTCACCGAAGCAGTTTGTTTATAACTATGGATCCAGCATGGCAGCAAGTTATCATTCGATGCAGCCGTTCACATGTTGCGCCTAAAAACGCGTGGAAAACGCTAGGCGCGTCGCTTTCTCCTTTCCAAACCGCTCTGTAGCTTGCAACCGCGTCGCTTCCATTATGCGCGTGCATACCGCGCGTCTACATTTGAAATAACGAACTTTAGCTCGCAAAAGACGCGACATGTGAACGGCCCCTTAGATAGTGTTCTAAGTAGTTTAGAATGCAAGTTTATTTTGAAAAAAGAGCAACTTTTGGCGTTAAACCATCGCTCTGTATACGTCATCCGGTATGATTGAAACGATTGGCTATGAGCTACGCACAGGCGCATTAGATAGACATTCGTAGCGCCCAATAAACGGCTCTGGGCATTCGTAAACCACGCCTCAAATACGAGAAAATGAACATGTGGTTCCCAGACCACGAATCATGACGAAGTCATAACGTGGTCTGGCGTTAGCCAGGCTAGGGTAGTATTAGGGCTGCACGATTTGGAGAAAAAATCTAATTGCGATTTTTCTGATCAAAATTGCGATTTGCGATTTACTACTATTTCATAAAAGAGCTACAGGTTTGATATGGTGGTTTTAACAGAACCAAAGAAAGACCAAGCATAATCACAAAGTATGCTACACTGTTCTACTGTTTATTTAAAACCTCTTAAACATTGTTGCCTTTTTTAAAATAAAGTTGTCAGTTATCATGACAAATTAAGAAAATAACTACAGTATCTTAAATAAAATAAAATTAAATTAACAATTAAAATGATATAATAAAATATTATTAAAATCTTAAACTTTTAGGAATCCAAACACACTGTAAACAATTTTACATCAGTAAAACACTGATAACCTACATTAAGAGACACTTTGTTGGGAAGTTGAGCCGCTGCTCCCGCTCATCTTTTCCAAATGGCGTTAACGTTATTTGCTCAGTACATGCAGTAGAGACCTGCACTCCTACGGGAGTATAGCGGGACCCGACGCAACCGACTGCGGCGCGGGACAAAACTTGATGGACGAGTGCGGCTGTTCGGGACGCGGGAAAATAAAATGATTCGCGGGATCCCCGCAAAATAGAAATATCTAAAAAGCAAAATATTGTTATTCATCTATTGCACAAAAGCAGCAAGAACAACTAGTATACAACAGCTATTATCAGTAAGCACAAGGATAGGCAGTCAGGTGTTTAAGTTAGAATCCACTCACTGCTCAAACATTCTTGCACAGTGCTGAATATTGCGTGCTCGCGAATTAAAACACACAAAGTGTAGACATTGTGAAAGATTCATCGTGCATAATATTCATTGTGTTAGAGCTTTATGAGATCGCAAATGAACTGAGATGTCAACTTTAGCTTTGTCTGCTTGCATTCTGCTCTGGATACACACAGTAGCTCATGATTGCTCTTAATTCTGTTAAGAATAACAGTGGTTTGTGAATGTTGATGCTTAGCCTATATAACAAATATTTTATCGGGGACGTTTATGCTGGGGTTTTGTGAAACTTACGAGATGTTACAAAACTGTTTCATGTAAATTCAATTGATGTACTGAAAAAAACTATATAGGTTACTTTTAGGCGGGCAGGAGCGGGACAAAACATGAATGTCGAGGTAGGAACGGACCGAGATAAACATATTTCTGCGGAGGCGGGACTGAAAAATCCGTCCCGTGCATGTCTCTACATGCAGTGTTAAAATGCCCCCTATTGGTTAAACTCTACATCAAACGTAATATAAGCATGAAGACGTAATATGCACTTGAAGTGACCTGTCAAAAACGACTTATATGCTTGTTACCACATTTGATAATAAATCGAAATAATCGCAGCTCTTGCGATTTGAAAATTGCACCCTTTCAAATCGCGATTTCGGTTTAAAAACGATTAATCGTGCAGCCCCAACTGTTTGGGACAAACAAGGGACTCAAGAGCAAGTATCACTAAACAAAATAGTGTATGTAAACTTTTGAACAGGGTCATTTTTTTATAAATTCAACTATTTATTATTATTTTTTTATTATTTTCTCTAGTGGACTATATGTAAACGTCTTTTATGTGAAATATCTTATTCAGGTCAGTACTAAATAAAAAATAACATGCATTTTGTATGATCCCTCTTATTTTGGTAAAATAATTCATATTTAGCAGATTCTGCAAGGTGTACGTAAACTTTTGATTTCAACTGTATACATTATATATCACAAACTATCCTAATTATTCACGAAAATGTCTTGCTTTTGCATGGAGGCAATGATTTATTGCTTTGTAATTTCAACCTTATTTTTCTACATCCAAACAGTTTTAGGGAATAGGATCTTGGATATGGCAGCACCTTTTCATTTCCAGCAATCTTATAAAAACCCTCTGCTCCAAGACAGTTCCAATTTAGTTAGAGGATAGCTGTGAAAAAAAAGGAGATGGAAAGAGAGAAAATGCCTGAATAATTACAGTAAAGGGGATTTAAGGATGCTACGCAGCTGGTGTGATTTTGATCTGGTCCAGTTCATAGCTTATTCAGGCCAATTTCTGCCCACTCATTCTCAATGCACGCAATTCTAGTTTGTTTTTCAAATCCAATCTTTTGGATTACCTGTTCATTTCAAGTCAATCCAATTCTGAGTCCTATGCCTTAAACGTTCCCACTTGCTCCCAAAGTGAGTTTTTTTTTAAGCAGAAAGAGCAAAGTCACTTGGGCGACAACATTTCCGTGGGATGTGATGGTTGATTAGCATTCCATATTATGATTTTACATTATTCAACATATGGGTAACTCTGTGGTTAACTCCAGCAGGTGTACTACGGAATGGAAACCTAGTTTCCAGCAAAAATACATCCTTAATGTACGCTAATGATGCTACGTAGAGAGAGAGAGAGAGAGCCAGCAGTCACCACCGCCGAATCAAAAGGTTCCTCTGTGGGAAACGGAGGAGCATGAATTCAGATGCTCCTTCACACATTCTGTCAAGTCAATTTCCGAGGCGAGAGTCAAAAGCTGACCTTGGTGCATGAAGCACTGGGAGTTTGGACAGTTTTGAGGGAAGTAATAAAGCGGATTTGGCAGGAAACAGAGATTGACAGCTCTAATTGTGGAAAGAGAGCACCGCAGCTCAAGAACAGTGCACAGCATGTGCTCGAACCCCCTAAAAACGAGAAATGGTTGCATAATTGCGCATAATGGTTAGCGACTTCCCTGCCACACAAAATAACACATTTCCAAGTCTTGAATCAACATCCTTGACCCTGAAATGGCCAAAATGTCTCATTGACGAGAACATACAGACCCAACCTCAACTTTTGGCCCACTTCTCTTTAGACTCTCATTGCACTGATCTTGGTTTGTTGAGGTTTGTTGAAGCCTGAAAGGCCTCTCTTATTGCGACTGAAAGACTCTGAGCTTGAATTGGGTTCCCGCAGATAAATATGTGATTCACAGTTGTTGGCCACGGACAGAGAGGGATTACTCACTCTATGGGAAACAGAGGCTCGGTTTTCTTGGTGGTTTGAAGCTTAAAAAGGGACAGAGAGAGGAGATGAAATGAGAGTGAGACATAGAGGAGTTGAGTTGAAAGGAGATGGGATGAGGTAGGAGAAAAACTGAGGTAAATAAAATAGGAGGCAAGATTAGTTAAGGTGGAGAAACTGGTGGGGAAGAAATAGATGAGACAAAATGTGGGAGAAACTGGCAAGAAAACAAAAGAGAGAAGATGAGACACGAAAGAGAAACAGGAAAACAGGAGACAAAACGAGAAAGACAAAATAAATGGCAAATAGATGATAGAGAAGATGAGACAACTAACAGAATGAAACAAAAAATATATATAAGAGACACGATTAGGTGAGACATTTCAGAGAGAGGTAGAGACCAGACAAAAAGTTTGAGAGATAGAGATCAAAATGAGAGTAGATTAGACAAAATAAGAAACAGGTTAAATGAGACAAAAGAAACGGCAAGCAGATGAAAGACATGAATGAAATCAAATGAAACAAAATGGGACCAGAGAAAGCAGAATCAGAGAAAGAAGAGATGAAAAAAGAGAAACTGGGCAGAAGATGAGATGAAACAAGACAATAGAGACACGGACAAGAGAAATACAGTAGAGAAGATGAGACAAAATGAGAGTGAAACAAGAAAGGAGACTACATCAGCCCATTCCTCATGTCAACAAGGGAGGCAGGATTGTAATCAGCACCAGATGATCAGCAGCCCAAAACGGCCAAGAGTGGACTAAAAAAGAGAGAGAGAAGAGTGAGCTAATACTATCGAGAGAGAGAGGAAAGGAACCCTCCTTTCCCTCGACAAGGCCAGCCCGTGTTCCCAGGAGCCCTGTGGATGTAGACGCTCTCTCCTGAAGTCACCACCTGAGAATGTCTGAGACCACGGCCCACACGGCACCTCGCGTGCGAAGGGAGCCGTGTGAGTGTGTTTGTGTGTCTGCTGCAAACGCAGAGGCCCAACACTGCACCTATGCCAGACAGAGAGGAACGGAGAGAGCGAGCCCTTTCCAACCCAACCACAGAGCCACAGAGTCTGGCAGTGGCTTCCCGCCAACAGAATGAGGGGAAGGAGGGTGAAAATAGTGTAAAACAATAGACGAAGGCATCAAAACACACAGAGTGTACTAGGAGACGGAGAAAGGTGCTTGGGTTTGCGCTCGGGTTTGGGTGGGTGTGTTGATGATTGTGTGCATGTGCTTGTGTTTACAAGCACCGTAAAACCCGACGTTAAGGCCAATGTTGCGTTAGAAAAAAACTTGAAGTTGCACATTTGGACATTCATGCAGATCATGGCCAAACCAAGCGACAGCTACCTTTTAAGCTAACATTGTTCTAACCAGGCACAATGCAACTAGTTTGCATTGGCAATGCAAAAATGTGACACAATCACAGCTAATTAAAAAATGTTTAGCGTAGAGTTATGAGAAGCAGGATGATAGACCAATAAAACTTCCCAGAGGGGGGATCTACTCAGACAGTATAAACAGAAACCTAGCAACTGACAAAATTGGTTGAGTTTGTCGAAACTTGTGTGTTGGCAGGGCAACTAAATTTTTATTGTTTGTGTACCCTCTTGGATGCAACAATTTAGGATGGTTTAATACCCATAGCAAGCAAGGGGATACAACTCTGGCTTTGACGATCAGATTGTTGGTAAAACAACCACAACACATTGCGCATTTGCAGTGTTTATAGGTTTGTTTGTTATTCTGAGAGTGATTTTAAGGATATTGAACCCGAATCTGAGTTCAAGACTATATGTTTTTTAGAAGCATTTGGACTCTGCCTAGTCTCAAACTTGGATTTGAATTAGCTGGTCTGGACTAGTCGTAGAAAATTTGGTCAGGGCCGTGGGCTTGGACGTGACAAACTTGAGTCAGGTCTTGTCTGCACTCAAGTACTACAAAACTAGTGCAATGTTTCAGTGTTGTAGAACCCAATTTTAAGTCCGAGACCATGTTTTCTATGACTAGTCAAGATCAGCTCATTCAAATCCAAGTTTAAGACCATATTTTCAGGAGCATATGGACTCAGCCTAGTCTCAAACTGGTCTTGACTAGTCATGGAAAATTTGGGCTTGGGCTTGAGACAGGTCTAGTCCGCACACAAGTATTACAAAACTTGCGCAGTGTTGTAGGGTTGTAGGACCAGGTCCAAGCCCAAGCCCAAATTTTCCATGACTAGTCAAGACCAGTTTGAGACTAGGCTGAGTCCATATGCTCCTGAAAATATGGTCTTAAACTCGGTTTTGAATGAGCTGATCTTGACTAGTCATAGAAAACATGGTCTTGGACTTAAACTTGGGTTAGCTCATTCAAATCTGAGTTTAAGACTTATTTTTTAGAAGCATTTGGACTCAGCCTAGTCTCCAACCTGGATTTGAATGAGATGGTCTGGACTAGTCATAGAACATTTGGTCTTGGTCATGGGCTTGGAATTGAGTCAGAGTCAGGTCTTGTCCGCACTCAAGTACTACAGAACTGGTGCAGTGTTTCAGTCATGTAAAACCCAAGTACAAGTCCAAGACCATGTTTTATATGACTAGTCAAGATCAGCTCATTCAAATATGAGTCCTAGACCATATTTTCAGATGCATTTGGACTCAGCCTAGTCTTGAATTTGGGATTGAATGAGCTGGTCTCGACTAGTCATAGAAATTTGGGCTTTTTCAGATGTATTTGGAATCAGCCTAGTCTTGAACTTGGGATTAAATGAGCTGGTCTCAACTAGTCCTAAAAAAATTAGGCTTTTTCAGATGCATTTGGACTCAGCCTAGTCTTGAATTTAGGATTTAATGAGCTGGTCATAGTCATAGAAAGCTAGTCATAGAAAATGTAGGCTTTTTTAGATGCATTTGGACTCAGCCTAGTCTTGAACTTGGGATTGAATGAGCTGGACTCGACTAGTCCTAAAAAATGTAGGCTTGGGCTTGGGGTTGGACTTGAGTTTGGATTTAAGATGGACTTGAGTCCTAGTCCAGTCTTGTATATGCACTTGAATACTACAAAACTGGTGCAGTGTTCCAGGGTTGTAGGACCCAAGTCTGAGTCCAAGACCATGTTTTCTATGACTAGTCAAGATCAGCTCATTCAAATCTGAGTCCAAGACCATATTGTATTGTTTGGTCTTGCTTTTGTTCTTGGGCTTGGATTTGGACTTGAGACATGGGGTTGTAGGACCCAGTGGTGGACAAATTACACAAATCAAGTACAGTTCTTGAGTAAAAGTACAGATAAGTATAATAAAATATTACTCCAGTAAAACAAAAAGTACTTATTTTTAAATTTTATTTATATTAGCACATATATTTTTGTTGTTGATATGGATTACAAAGACAACAGTGATGTAGTAATGTTCAATGTGAAGCTTGTACCTGAGGGAAAACAGATTTGACCATCTAATTTTCACCAGTAAGAAAAAGGTGTTTTGAAACTTGTTTTGAATGTCACATCCTTTCTTTTTCCCTTAGATGTAATCTCTCTAGATGGTTGAATAAAAATATTTTGGATTTATATTTAAAAATTACCTCAACTTAGCACTAGCAAGCTTGTTAGCAAGACAGTTAACATCAGCTAATGATATTTACTTTTTTCAGTATGGTTATGAAAAAACATTCATATCTGTCTACTTGGCTAGTTGATCCGAACTATATTAAATTGTAAATTGTTGATAAACAATACAAAAACAGATGTCACATACAGCCAAATGTGTAGCATTTTAATAAAACTGCTAATGTTACATCAGTGGGGAATATGAATGTGCTATTTAATGGCTATCCAACAAGTTATTTTATTTAATCTGTGTTAGTTTAATGTTTTGTTTTTTTTACTTTAAATTTATATGTCTGCATTCAAACATTTCAGTGGGCTTAAGATAATAGCATGTGACATATTATAAAGAGTTACGATATGTTTTATGTTTCATGTTTTAAATAATGTAGTTAAGTAAAAAGTATGATCTCACTGGTAGAACCCAATCAAAGACCATATTTTTAGGAGCATTTAGATTCAACCTAGTCTTGAACTTGGACTTGAATGAGCTGGTCTCAACTAGTCATAGAAAATATGGTATTGGTTTTGGACTTAAGACAGTCTTGAGTCCAAGTCCAGTCTCTGCACTCGAGTACTACAAAACTATTGCAGGGTTGTAAGACCCAAGTCCAAGACCATATTTTAAGGAGCCTTTGGACATTACCTAATCTTGAACTTCGACTTGATTGAGCTGGTCTCAACTAGTCATAGACAATTTGGTCTTGGTTTTGTTCTTGGGCTTTGACTTGGATTTGAGACATTCTTGAGTCCGAGTCCGGCCTTGTCCACACTCGAGTACTACAAAACTGGTGCAGTGTTTCAGGGTTGTAGGACCCAAGTCCAAGAACATATTTTCAGGAGCATTTAGAATCTACCTAGTCTTGAACTTGGACTTGAATGAGCTGGTCTCAACTAGTCATAGAACATTTGGTCTTGGTTTTGTTCTAGGGCTTGGACTTGGAACAATCTTGAGTCCGAGTCCAGCCTTGTCCGCACTCGAGTACTACAAAACTGGTGCAGTGTTCCAGGGTTGTAGGACTTAAGTCCAAGACCATATTTTCAGGAGCATTTAGACTCAGCCAAGTTTTCAACTCTAATCAAGCACACCTAAGTAAGCTCATCAAGGTCTTCAGGATCCGTGGAGCAGGGGTCTCCAAACTCTGTCCTGGAGGCCCAGTGTCCTGCGGAGTTTAGCTCCAACTTGCCTTAACACACCTGCCTAGAAGTTTCTAGTATGTTTAGTAAGACCTTGATTAGCTCAGGTGTGTTTAATTGGTGTTGGAGCTAAACTCTGCAGAACACCAGCCCTCCAGGACCAAGTATGAAGACCCCTGATGTAGAAAGACACAGGTAAATGAGATTTGTCAGGGTTTGAGCTAAACTCTGCCGAACAGTGGCCCTTCTGGACTAAATTTGAAGAACTCTGGTATAGAGGCTAGCTTGGTTGTACACTCATAATTGAGGTGCATTTTGGTATTTAAGAAATGCACTCAAT
This sequence comes from Garra rufa, assembly GCF_049309525.1. Taxonomy (NCBI): domain Eukaryota; kingdom Metazoa; phylum Chordata; class Actinopteri; order Cypriniformes; family Cyprinidae; genus Garra; species Garra rufa. The sequence goes on along the minus strand of NC_133367.1, from coordinate 21,570,420 downwards.
AGTGTCTATTCGAAGACCTCCACAAATGGGTGTCCCCTCAAATAGAGGTTATGGGGAAAGGAATTACGGACACAGCCTTGGTTTAGTTGCCATACATTTGATGGTACACATGCACACATACAAGTATGTGACAGCATGTTTCCAGCGCACTGGCCAAGCATTTGTGTCTGAATTTGCATATTTGTGTAGAGTATGTTTCTGGCCTAAGTTCATCCATTATCCATTTGATTCCAATAATAAGTCGAGATTTGTATCATCCTGATACAGATCTGAGCAGCTCGTTGCTACATCATTTCATGTGATTTTGTGAGAGCAAAACATGTGGGAACCCTGTACAGACACCCTGTTAAGGTTTGGCACTGGATGCAGCTGGCGCTAGAATACATTAACCGAAATGAGTTCAGCTCTAAAGACCTAAGCTAAAATAAAGAGTGGAAAATAGCAAGTTCTGGAAACAGATGCTAAAGACATAGTATCAAATCACTGCTGGAAAAGAGAGTGCGAGACAGAGAACTCCTTCATATTTATTTATACTCTGTTTTGTCTTTCAGCGTATGAGATGATGAAGGCCTTCAGTGAGAGTCTATGTTCAAATATACCAGTTTTGAGGAAGCTACATTGAAACTGTAGCTTGCTAAGCTAACAGCTACTCCCCATAGAGAAGTTCCTCAAAATCAAACTACACTTGAATGCAGTTAGCTAAATTATTAGTTACACTGGAGCTACTTAACATTGCAAATGTTTGTTTTTCTACTATTTATAACAGAATGTTTCTAATAGTTTTAGTTTTAGATTTATTTTTAGTTAATGATAGTAACCAAATGTGATATACATGCAAATCACATCCAGAACATCCTGTCGGACATATCTTAAATCTTAAACCTATGTCCCCCTTCAGTGCATTTCTCACAGACAGTAAATCAAGTCAGGGATTTTTTTTTAGGAAGCATTGATTTAATGATCTGTTTTAACATGTTTGGCTCTGAGATTAAACAGGTGCAGAAATCATTACAGACTTTTGATGGTGTGACATGATAAAGCTGAAGACACAGGTAAGATTATTTATTATTTGAATTTGTTCTTTGCATTTTTCATCTTCACATTTTTCTCTACTTTTATAACCTTTGGGCACAAAATGTATTCTTGTAGCTTCGTAAAATTATAGTGAAACCACTGATGTCACATGGACTATTTTAACAATGTCCTGACTAACTTTCTGGGCTTTGAATGTGCCATCAAAAATATCTTAATTTGTGTTTCAAAGATGAGCAAAGGTCTTATAGGTTCAAAACGACATGAGGGTAAGTGATTATTGACAGATTTTTTATTTTTCACTGTTCCTTTAAACTGTATTGGACATCCTGAATATTCTTCTAAATATCTTCTTTTGTGTTCTATGGATGAAAGAACGTCAAAGAGGTATGAAATATAAGTTTAAGATGAGGTTGAAATCTTTGATTTCCTTCCAAACACGCACATGTTGGGCCTGAAAAAAATAACCATCTCCCTTCGCTCTCTTTCTTGCTGTTGCAGTGTTTATTATCTCATCATACGGTTTAAGCAACTGAAAACCAACGAGATGACAGAATTATCGCTTTCAGCCACGGCAATGACCTAACAGCACTCTCACAGCGAGTTCACAACGAAAACACTCGGCACTTGTGCTCACTCCCACCTGAATGAACAATGTACTTGTCAATTCCACACCTTAAGCACACAACAGATGCAACCAGACTTTGTATTAAACACACCTGGCCAAATCAAAATGAGTGACATTAATATTAAGACGTTTTGAATTTCATGTTGATTTTTCAGTCAAAAGCGGAGAACTTTTCAATCATATTGTTGTTCTTAGAGCCCATCCGTTTATCAAACCTATTGGGATCCCATTTGAGTACCAACCGAGCCAAACCTTGCCTAGCTTCCGAGATCTATTCTTATAATTCATAATCAAAGATTCAAAACAGAATCATCTTTATTGGTGGTCACACATATTTTTACTCAAAAGCACAGTCCACTCATTGTCCAACCTCACCCAAGACCGCAAGACTCTAATGTAAATATGCGGAGGCGTCATGATTTCAAGCTATTCGAGAGAATTGACAGTGAGGAATAGACTCTGGAGAGGTGGCAAAACAAATCATTTCAGACGGGATGATTGAAATCCCAACTCTGGAAGGTCTACAAACAGAACGCAACTCTTTTGTCCGTTGACAGCAGACATAACTCCTGATCGCTCCAAAACCCTGGACGGTAATAATCCCTCGCTTATAAGATGAGGGGAGGAACTGGACAGATTTGTCTTTGAAACGATCATTTCACGCCTACGAGGGTGCGGAGCGGCCAACAGCCATGTATGATTCATCCATGAAAGAGAATAAGCTAGTTGTACTGTTTCTGAGGAAAATCTGAGTGGTGTTTTGCTATATGGTTGAAAATGTTATTGAGTGCATTGCTACAGCATGCGCTTTTGTGAATTCCTTTGTACAAGTTACTCATGAAATTTTGAACAGACCAGTAATCTAACAGATTTTGCGAGTTGACCTTATTCTCTGTACTTTGTTTCCAAGCGGTGAGAACGGGATATAATCTACGACATATTTTAACCTCAAACAGCTGCCACAAATTACTGAAACAAACTGACCAGCTTTGGAGACTTAAGACAGCTGGTACGAGTCTCCATGTGTGAGTGTGCGGTGCACCATCTTGATCATTCTAATTTAATATTCACCCCCATATTTCAATGATAAACTAGTGAAAAGTGTGTTTGAAACTTTTGACATTGCTACCAATCATAAATATGAGGCACGACTCTTTCGCAGCTGTTTTCCCAACAGCTGAAATCCCTTAAGACGCCCTACAACTCATGAGTCATGCAATACTTCACATAGACACATTAGTGCTCAAATTTTTCAGAACTTAAAAATATAGAATGCTACTAGTTTATCTAGATGTTTCGTGTGTTTTCAAAAGTTTACATACACCTTGCAGAATGTGCAAAATGTTAAGTATTTTATCAAAATAAGAGGGATCTTACAAAATGCATGTTATTTTTTATTTAGTACTGACCTGAATGAGATATTTCACATAAAATACATTTACATATAGTCCACAAGAGAAAATAATAGTTGAATGCTAAATTCAGCTAAATTCACAAGTCCCTTGTTTGTCCTGAACAGTTAAACTGCCTGCTGTTCTTCAGAAAAATCTTTCAGGTTCCTCAAATTCTTTGGGTTTTCAGCATTTTTGTGTATTTGGACCCTTTCCAAAAAAGTTTGTATGATTTTGAGATCCGTCTTTTCACACTAAGGACAACTGAGGGACTCATGCAACTATTACAGAAGGTTCAAACACTTACTGATGCTTCAGAAGGAAACACAGTGCATTAATAGTCGGGGGGTGAAAACTTTTTGAACTTGAAGATCAGGGTAAATTTAACTTATTTTGTCTGCTGGGAAACATGTAAGTATCTTCTGGAGCTTCTGAAGGGAAGTAATAAATGAAAAGAAATTATGACATTTAGGCAAAATAAGAAGAATGTACACGTCTCCATTCTGATCAAAAGTTTTCACCCCCCAGCTCTTGATGCATTGTGTTTCCTTCTGGAGCCTCAGTGAGCATTTGAGCCATCTGTAATAGCTGCATATAAGTCCCTCAGTTGTCCTCAGTGTGAAAAGATGGATCTCATAATCATACATTCAATGTTGGAAAGGGTTCAAATACACAAAAATGCTGAAAAACCAAAGAATTTGTGCGACCTAAGGATTTGTCTGAAGAACAGAGTATAATAAATATCTTATTCAGGTCAGTACTAAATAAAAAATAACATGCATTTTGTATGATCTCTCTTATTTTGGTAAAATAATTAACATTTAGCAAATTTTGCAAGGTGTATGTAAACTTTTGACTTCAACTGTATTTAGAAAACCCTCTCAGATGGATGTTTTTGACTTGTCATATTGCGTCTTAGAAAGTTTTTGACTGTTTTGTTTGTAAGACTCTGTAAAACAAAACAAAAACTGGTTGGTTTTAGCTGTTTTTTTTTCAGCAGGGGTGAAAGACAAATTCATACATTTTGTATCACATTTGGCTCATCTGTGGTGTTTTCACAGTGAAAAATACAGACAAATATGATAACGCTAGCATCACTCTACTCAACTCTAATACTAGCATGTTTGAACACATGTGTACAAACCTCTAACCCTAAGTAATAAATTGGTTGTGGAAAAACTAGAAAAATAAAGTTGATTCATTTTGAATGCGGAGATTCGATCACGGTAAGCCTGACAAAAACATTGTCAAGTCCAGTCTAGTCAACCCGTCTTTGTCTCCACAGCCTACAGACAGACTGAAGTACACACTCAGAGAAAAACAAAACAGACGTTAAGTGAAAGAGAGAGACAGGCAGACAGACATAAACACACTAGAGGATCAAATGTCAAACATATGCCAAAATTAGCTCCTTTTGAAAAGATACAAGCAGGTTTCATGCTTAGCCAGTAGATGGAGCTGTTAAATGTGTTGTCTGTTTTGATAACATCTTTATCAGAGGGCTTCACTAGTGTTCACGTTTTAGCTAATTAGCATTAGCCCTTTCTGGTTAGTGCAGTGAATATTTCTGTGAGGGTTTTTAAACTCAAAAGGAACTTGAATCTGCTTCCATGTTGATGTTTAGCTCTTATAGGCTCCAAAGATTCATTGAGATGAATGGGAATGCTAACGTTAAGCTTTCTCCCATTACAATATTCTAAATACCAAACAAACATTGCATGTAACATACATTGGCTAATGAAGCTGCTTTCCATAATGACAGTTCAGTAATTTACCGAGGTAAAAGCTAAGTGCTACATTCCCCTCCCTAATTATCTCTCGCCTTCTCTCACCTTTTCCTTTTTTTAATGTGTCAGATGACATTTGTTTATCTAAGAGAGATTTATTGGACTGAGCTACGCTATCGAGCGTCTTGATCTGAGAAGCATGCGCTCTGTTGCGATTTCACCATAGAGTGCTTGGCATGACGCTGCATGCTCAAACGAATGTGTGTGTATTCCATTAAACCAGTTTATACCTTAGATAGACCTATTCGTTTGGCTAAATCTGCGGAGAAACCAAAGATAAATCAAAACTATGTTGATAACCCTAAAATAACATTGTTTTTCTTTAATCGCTATTGCTAACTTGATTGACAGTTGCTTACAAAGCGTTACTTCTTCCTGTAAAGAACTTAAGCGTTAAGTTTTCTTCCTCTGCCAAAACACAACTCCAAAACTTAGATAACTCAAATAGTCGTGCAAATTGTACTCAAAAGCCTTTATTGTCCTTGTACCTACAGCAAAAGTGTGTTTTGTTAGTTTGGGCACTTGGCATTTGAAGGAACATAAATTACAAAAAAGCTCATGTAAGTGATTTACGGCTTAAACTGTGATTCATAACACAAATATGCGCATTACATAAAACCTGCAATATATCTGCAGCACTCTACCACTCTTTGAATAGAAGTGTTGGAAAACAAACCTGTTGTTTGTTGTGAATTTCTGAATAGCATATCGCCATTTGTAAACATTGCTCTTAGTGAAAATCATTGGAGTGTCTAGTTTTCGGGACAATCTGGAGCTGCGGTTTGAAAGTGAAAACACGCGCCACGTTTTCACCCAGTGTGGTCAAATATACACACGTTCTGTCTTTTTACAGTTGCAAAGGGTGTAATTCGTCATAGGTTTAGTGCAGCACATGTGGTGGGATGTAAAAGTGTGGTGCTTCTTAAAAAAAGATGTGTTTGCATGATCTTTGACATGTGCGATGAAATTTATATATTTTCACTCATACAACCATTGGGATATTCTTCAGAATATCTTCTTTTGTCTCACAAGTTTTGAAGATTCTGCAAGGTGTATGTAAACTTTTGACTTCAACTGTATTTAGAGGCTTTAGTCGCCATGCTAATTAGTGTAAGCATGCTAAAATACTCCCAGATGGATGTTTCGGCCTGTCACATTGCGTCTTAGAACGTTTTTGACTGTTTTGTTTGTAAGACTCTGTAAACTTCTGGAAAAAATGTTTGTCTGTTTTGTCACTTTTAACTAAACCCTGCAGCTAAACAGCCTAGCTAGCTAAACAGCTAAAACCAGCCTAGGCCTGGTCAACCAGGCTGGTTTTAGCTAGTCATAGCTGGTCAGAAGGCTTGTTTTAGAGGGGTTTTGGCCACTTTCTTAGCTGCCCTGGTGAAAAAAAAACAGCTAAAACCCGCCTAGGCTGGTTGACTGGTTTTAACTGATCAATCAGCCTGGTTTTAGATGGTCAGCAGGCTGGTTTTAGAGGGGTTTTGGCCACTTTCTTAGCTGCCCTGGTGAAAAAAAACAGCTAAAACCCGCCTAGGCTGGTTGACTGGTTTTAACTGATCAATCAGCCTGGTTTTAGATGGTCAGCAGGCTGGTTTTAGAGGGGTTTTGGCCACTTTTCCAGCCTGGCTAGGCTGGTCAGGCTGGGAAACCACAGGCTGGTTTTAGCTGGTCATGGCTGGTCAGAAGGCTGGTTTTAGAGGGGTTTTGGCCACTTTACCAGCCTGGCTATGCTGGTCAGGCTGGAAAACCACCAGCTAAAACCAGCCTGACCAGCCTGGGAGACCAGCTAAAACCAGCTACTTCCAACTTAAACCAGCTAAGACCAGCCAACCAAGCCAGGCTGGTTTTAGCTGTTTTTTTCAGCAGGGAGGCTGGGTGACCAGCTAAAACCAGCCTAGGCCTGGTCAACCAGGCTGGTTTTAGCTGGCCATAGCTGGTCAACAGGCTGGTTTTAGAGGGGTTTCGGCCACTTTCCCAGCCTGGCCAGGTTTTAGCTGGTGATCTCCAAGCCTGACCAGTTGCCCTGGTTAAAAAAAACAGCTAAAACCAGCCTAGGCTGGTTGACTGGTTTTAGCTGATCAATCAGCCTGGTTTTAGCTGGTCAGCAGGCTGGTTTTAGAGGGGTTTTGGAAAAGTGACCAAAACCTAGTCAGGCTGGGAAACCACCAGCTAAAACCAGCCTGAACAGCCTGGGAGACCAGCCCAAACCAGCTACTTCCAACTTAAACCAGCTAAAACCAGCCAACCAGCCCAGGCTGGTTTTTGCATCATCTTTAACATGTGCAATGAAATTTATATATTTTCACTCATACAACCATTGCGATATTCTTCAGAATATCTTCTTTTGTCTCACAAGTTTTGAAGAACAAGGGTTAAGTACCCTCTTAAAAATAAAGGTGCTTTAAAAGGTTCTTCACAGCAATGCCATAGAAGAACCATTTTCTTTAAAGAGCCATCTCTTTCTTGCCTTTTTATAATCTGAAGAACCTTCTTTCGCCACAAAGAACCTTTTGTGAAACAGATGTTAAAGGTTCTTCATGGAACCATTTAGACAGAAAAGGTTCTTCTATGGCATCGTGAAGCACCTTTATTTTTAAGAGCGTAGCCTAAATGAGTTTGCATTTTTGGAGAAACTATAAAAACCTGTCACACCACAAAACTAAGAGCCCAAAACTCATTTCGATCTTCTGCAGCACATGCCAGACTCATTGCCAGATTGCTCGACTTAATGGCAACAATTATTAACTGTTTTTATGTCTTTTTTTTCCTGTAACAAGAAGCCATTTGAGCAGAATCAGGAGGGTGGCACATCATAAACAGCAATTTAACTGGTTGCTGGTTTTGTTTGTAATTAAACAAAGCTGACTCTATGGTAACACAAGACTACATTTCCTTTCAAAAACGGCAAATATTTTCTCTGTACTGGCCAATGGCTGTTCATTTGGAGCCGCTGTTGTAAACGTACCTTGTTTGGTGAGCGAGCGGCAGCCAAATGTTTCCTGGTAGACAAGCCATGTGGTGTAAAAACGGCATTTTGCCAAATCAGTCAGGCGGAACGGAAAAGCCTTAAGGTTTGTTTTAGCTCTCAATTAAACAAGGTGTCCTTATTATTAGTCAGCTTCGTAACTGCATCGGGCAGCAGATCTGATTATAATTAAAAACTGCTGTAATTACAAAGAAACGGTTTACATCATGCCATAAAACTGCATGGTCCACGCTATTTAAAGTTTCTGTAAATGTAATTGTACCTATTACTTCAACTCTCACACTGGGGCCCTGGGGTGCATGGGTTAGTGAACGCATAGGTTTTTTATTTTTATTTTTTAATGAGAGCCTCAATATTGTCACAGGTTTAGTTTTTCCTCATGTAATGCTTGCTTAAGGATTTCGAAAATCAGCCGGTCTATGACATTCATGAGGTTTGTGAAATGCAGTATTGGACTAAAAAAGAAATGTTTCGCTTTTTAGTACGTTTTTATAAATTATTTAAGATCTTGGCATGGTGGACGGGAGCTAAAGAGCCAAATTGGTTTTCCATCAGTAAGCCATCAAACCACAAACCATGGAAAAAAGGAAATTAGCATCGTATCCGTTATGTTAACCAGCTCTGAAATGCAAACTTCACTGATGCTACAAATAATCTAAAATGTCTTAAATCGAAAGATTTAAAATATATTGTTAAATGTAAATAAAAACAATATTTTAATTTAGCTTTGAAGCCCATAAAAAATAGTAATTATGACTTTTTTCTCACAATTATGAGATTATATCGCACTTTTTTTGCAATTTAGGAATTGCGAGATTTAAATTTGCAGTTGTGAGTAAAAAAATAAAAACTGAGATATAAAAAGTTGCAATTACATTTTTTTTTTCTTTAACAAAAAAATCTGATTTGTGAGATATAAGAAAAGTCAGAATTGTGAGAGACTTTTTTCTCGCAGTTGCAGGAAATAAAAGTCAAAATTGCAAGAAAAAAGTAAAAGCAAGTTTTTATTTTTTATACCATGCGAAACAATAGAAATGCAAGATGTAAACTTAAAATTCAAGAAAAAATAATAATTCAAAATCTCATAAACAAATTCAGAATTGCAAGATATAAATTTGCAGTTGCAAATAATAAAAAGGCAGAACTATGAGATAAAAAGTCACAATTTATTTTTTTCCGTAACAAAAAAAAAGCAGAATTGTAAAATATAATTCTGAAAAGAAAGGTCAAAACTGTTAGAAACTTTTAAAATGTTTTGTTAAAAGTAAATAAAAACAATATTTGAATTTAGCTTTGAAGTATTATTATGGAAGCCCGTAAAAACAGTAATTGAGACTTTTTATTTCACAATTCTGACTTTTTAAAAAAAGATTCAGAATTGCGAGATTTAAATTTGCAGTTGGAAGTAAAAAAGTCAGAACTGTGAAATAAAACAGTCACAATTATTTATTGTTTCCGTAAAAAAAGCAGATATATATAATTCTGAGTAGAAAAGTCGTTTGTAGAAAAGAAGAGTTGTAAGGAAAAAAGTCAAAATTGTAAGATAAACAGTTACAATTCCCTTTTTTATTTTTTATTCCATGCAGACGAAAAAATAGAAATGCAAGACATAAAATTTAGAACTGTAATTCAAAAACTCGTAAACTCAGAACTGCCTGAAAGTAAAAAAACCTGTAAACTCGGAATCATGAGTAAAAAAAAGTCAATTATGTGTTTAAATCTCACAGTTGCAAGGAAAAAAGTCTGATTTCAGAGGAAAAAATAATTCAGAAACTCGTAAACTCAGAATTGTAAGATATAAACTCGGAATCGTGAGGAGTCAATTCTGTGTTTGTACCTCACAATTGCGAGAAAATAAAGTCTGGATTCAGAAAAAAATAATTAAAAAATCTGTGAACTCAGAATTATAATGTAATTTCGGAAATTGTGAGGAAAAAAAAGTCTTCTGTGTTTATATCTTGTAACTGCATGGAAATAAAGTCTGAATTCAGAGGGAAAAAATCATTTAAAAACTCAATCTCAAAATTGTAAGATGTAAACTTGGAATTGTGAGGAAAAAACTCAAGTCACTTTTGTGTTTATATTGCAATTGCAAGGGAAACTCATTTAAAAACCTGTAAACTTAGAATTGTAAGATGTAAACTTGGAATCATGAGATTTTGTGTCAGCATTGTGAGATAAATAGTTGAATGAAATAAACCTATTTATATATTTTATTTCATTCAAATAATGGAAAATGCTTCAGTGTTTCTTGTCCTTTTGAGTTCTTATAGCTTTGCTTATCTAAATTGGAAAGACATAGTGGATGGAAGCTTATTCATCAGTTTAAACCCAAACGTTTTTAATCAACAATAGTAATTCACTAAGGTGTAACTTTAAGCATTCATTTGTAATGAGATATTCTACTGGACCTCAGCAACCAATTTTAAACTGAATGGGTCGAATGTTTATATAACCGTCTGAGAGGAGCATTTTGCTAATGATGTCTCTGTGTTTATATTCTCATGCTATGGCTGCTGTAAATAGACCACACGTCTTTTCTCAGGGTTGGTTTCGCTGGCCTGGCTGTTTTATTTGAAGGTGACTCACTGGAGTGTGACCGATGCTTTTGTGATGTTGTCCCAGGGTGTGTGTTTGTGTGTTTATGTGAATGCCCATGGGTCTGTGTATGTGTGTGTTTGCAGGGTAACCAAATCACGGCCTGAATGTCAACGTTAAACCTCGAGAGGAGAGACACCTTGCGAAGGAGGGTAAATGTTTGAGGTGACATCAATTGTGAGTTTGGACGATAAGTTTGACACGTGTTCGTACTGTGTGAGAAAGAAAACAAGGTACACTGTAAAAAATGTGCTGTAGTTCTGCAGCTGGTTGCCAGTAAATAGCATAAATTAAAATCTACAGTAAGTTACTGGCAACCAGCTGCCAGTAATACTGTAATTTCTACAGATTTTGTTTACAGTGTAACTAAGAAACCAAAAAAGTATTCTTCTGTGTTATCACTGTGAAAACACTCTTTTGAAACCTTATAAAATCAAATTTACCTTCTAGGCACATCTATTGTTTCTGAAAATCACCCACTTTTCTTAGAAGATTTATCCCAGTCCATTTCAGTCTCTATTTTCCTTCTGACTGCATGACTGGACTTTCAAACACGGTGCTGACAAATCGCCCCAGAGTAAACTGTGTACGGAGGGTCCGATACGGCTCCTTATGGAACAGAAAACCGCTTTGTCATTGTGTGTGAACATGCACAGACCACATGAACCTAATGAGCAATGCCTGGAACCCTCCCACACTTGCTGGCAAAGAGCCGTCGTGCTGCTCCGCTGTTTTCTTGGGGAAACATTGAAAGGAGGCTAAAGTAATATTTACACAAAAGCAGCACTCTGGGATTTCATTTCCATATTAGCTGACAAAAACACTCGAGATTAATTTACACAAACAGCTAGATTTTAGTAAGGCTTGCCCATCTTTCACTCACTGTTATGACAGCTAAGACTATTCTATTCTAAAGCTGTTCCGAGATGTTTCAGCATGTTGCTAGGTGGCTTTTAGGTGTAGATGGTTGCTAATATGTAGCTGTGAGGTTGCTAATGTGTTATAAGTGGTGTTTAGCATGTTGCTTGGTGGTTTCTCGGTGTGGATGGTTGCTAATATTTCTGTAACAGTATGCTAAGGTGTTCTGAGAGGTGTTTAGGATATTCCTATGAGGTTGTTAAGGAGTTCTGGGTGGTTAGTAAATGCGGAAGGTTTCTAAGGTGTTGCTATGAGGTTATTATAGTAATGCTGAGGAGTAATAGGCAGTTAGTAGGTATGAAAGGTTGCTAAGGTGTTGCTATGAGGTCTATTAT